>NW_027187322.1:1658619-1693345 GCF_028583685.1 Petaurus breviceps papuanus | reverse complement strand
CTGGCTGTGCCTGCTCCTCCCTTTCCATCTCTTCCTCCTTTTTTGCTCTCCACTTTTCCTGCCCTCTCCCTTTTCTGGTGTTTTCCCTTCCTTTCCTCCCCCCCTCCCCATCCAATGTTCTGGTTCCTGGGAGCAGCAGCAGCTGGCAGTACCAAGTGGGCAAGGTTGGGCTTCGATGGGGTTTGGGTCACGGTGGGGGGAAGGTGGTCACAGAGTGTGTTGGGGTGGGTTTCAGGGTATAGGGAGTCTTTAGGCCAGGGCTCTGGACAGAGAGGGCAACCTCAGCCCCCAGAGGCCATGCTCCCTAGACAGACAGTGGTGCCCTGCCCTGCCCTGCCCAGGGGAGGATTTGGAGGTCTCTTGACAAGTTGATTTTTTCGGGCGACGTGCATTTGGGATCTGGCAAAGAAGAGCATCTGTGCGTGTGTGTCGGGTTGGGGGGCGGGGGGCGGGGGGTGGGGGGCAAGGAAAATGCAGATATATATTGAAGACTATTATCTAGATATCAATTACGTGTGGCATCCCGGGCGAGAGGGAGCCGGGAGGAACGGCCCCGCGGACCTGCTGGGGGGACAGTTCTCTGCCGAAGGGGCTCCCGTCCCCCATTGTTATTTTTTTCTTTCTCTCTCTTTGTTAACAAATGTGTCTGAGTCTTGGAAAACACCCAAATTCCGGAAATGTGTGGGAGAAACAAAAGAAACTTTCCAAACTCCATTGGCCCTGTGCGGTTTGTTCAAGGGAGGGAAGCGGTCGAGCCCCTCCTTCCCTCCCTTCCAGCTTCCTCTGCCTCAGTTCCCACACTGAGGCAAGACAGTCAGTCAGCTTGGAGGAGGAGAAGAAGTCTTCTTGGCTACCCAGGCTCTAACTAGCTACTGCCTCCCCATGAAAAGCCAGGCCCCCCAATTTGGGCCCAACCCCAACTGTGCCACCCCCACTGCCCACCCCTAAGCTCAAGGGAAGCACAAGGGCCCCACCCAGGGAGGCCAGATCTAATCTTGGCTCTCCCATGACAGAGTGACTGGTAGGGTGTGCCCACTGGACCTCACTCTCCACCTGTTCCAAGGAAATGGTTCTGTGGTCAGTCTCCAGGAAAGAGCCAGAGCTTGGGACGTTGGAGACAGGTACAAGGACCAGAGTGTTCAGACCTAAACTGTGGTCCTTCCTTTTCAGTGAGTCAAGCCTCAAATGAGCACTGAATCAAGGGCCCGATGCAGAGGAAGTGGCACCTGTCCTCCAATGGGTTTAGATTATGTTCCCTTAATCCATTCTGCCATAATTCCTGCTACAATTCTCTCTCATTTCTTTGGCATTTATAATTACATGGTGCTTTCCATCTCATTGGGTCCTTCAAAATGACTTTGTGAGACAGACAGGGCAGGGATCGCTTTCTGCATGTTATGGATATGAAGAGAAAGGCCCCGCGGTTTGTTGTAGGGGGCCCGGGGCCCTGGGTCACCCAGGCTTGGGTTCCAGTGCTGCCTTTGATGTGCATGGGCCAAGTGACCCTGGGTAAATGCCTTGACCTCTCGGGCCCAGCAGCTCTCATACATAGCACAATGTCTGGTGTGTGAAATAAATGCTTATGGTTAGCTGGTAACTGAAAGGTCAGATGTTCGCTCAGGTGAGGGATCCCCCAAAAGCAATGAAGATCACAGGTGCAGACCCCAAATGAGAGGAGACCGAGGCTTAGAATGGAGGTGCCTTGAGCAAAGACTTGGGCTGTAAGAGGCCAGGTCACAGCCTTACTACCTCTGATGGAGATCTTCGTGGCTTCACCACCAGTGACTCTTAGAGAAGAGAGGAACTCCAGGGACCCTCACAGTGAAAGCAGAGGAAATGAGCCAATGCAACAACCAAGCCGGCCAGGCCAAGTGCTGGAGATGATCCCCAGCATATGCTTTTCAGCGCTTCTCTACTGGGCTACCCTGTGACTAACTCCATAGGGGAGAGAGGGATTGCAGAAATGAGTCCTGCCCCCAAAGAGCTGACATGTCGGAGACCTGATATGGGGCTGGAGGACCCTGAGAGTGGGAATCAGGCTGCAGGGGACCGATAGACTCTGACATCATGTAGTTCTGCGTGCCCAACCTTGTCTTCACTCTTCGATTCCTTACTGCCCTCCCCACCTCCCATCACAGAAAATCAGAGTTGGAAGGGACCACAGGGGCCACCAGTCCAAGCCATACCTCAGAAGAGTCCTTTTACATCACACCCACCAAATGGCCATCCTGCCTTTGCTTGAAGAGACTTCCATGACCACAAAAGGAGGGAGGAGGGAGAGAGGGAAGAGAGGGAGAGACAGAAAGAGACAGACAGAGAGACACAGAGAGAGAGACAGAGAGAGAAAGAGAGAGAACCCCGTGGAGACCAGCAGGAAGAACCCTATACTGTTAGCCTAAAGTTGATGAGGCCACATGTGCCTTTTGGATGATGACCGAGCTCCCTTCTCTGGGCCTTGGCTAATGGCTCTGATGTCCCAAAAACACAGGGTGGGACTGACAGTGTCTTCTTGAATGGAAGCCACCCACCAATAGGGACCCAGGGAAACAAGGGGGAGGAAGAAACCAAGGGGAAAGGCCCCTTTCTGAATTTCCCCTCTCCTCTTCAGGGCTTCCTAGTGGCCAACTTACCTGGGCTACCAACTGGGCAGAGGGGCAGGAAGGCAGTCCGATGTCTACTTCCCAGACCTCCCTGTAGCCCTCTGGGGGATTTTGCCATGGAACAGGCCCTCCTTGGAGAGTGACACCTTTGTGCTGTCAGACAACTCCCCTGCCCCCCCAGCTCGGGAGATGGAGACACATTTGTCCTCTTTGGAGCATCTCTGGCCTGTCAGAGGGGCTGGGTTCAGTGGGACTCACAGAGTAGAATCATCAGGATCACCATATCATAGACTTCAGAGCTGGAAGGGCCTTAAAGTTGGTGTGGTTCCACCCTCCTCCACCCATTTGAGACCCTTGGAGGTGACATGAGTTGGCAGAATCATGGAATCTCCCAAAGGCACCTTGGAGCCATCCCACCTGACCTGCACCTCATTAATAATCGATCCCCTTCCCAAGGTCCTTCATCCAGGCTCTGTTTAAAGCCTTCAGTGACAGGGTGCTCACTATCTCCTGAGGCAGTCCAACCCACTGTTAGACAGCTCTGTTGCTGAGAAGGTTTTTCCAAACACTGGGCCAAAAATCTAGTACTCTGTGACTCTCACTCCATTGCTCCCTGTTCGGTCTCTGGGTCTGAACAGAACAAGGTCAGTCCCTCTTCTAAGACAAGTCTTCTTCATCTGGGCTTCCAGGGGTCTGTGGACAGATTTCAGGGCCTCTTTGAAATTGGATGGGGCAAAAATGGCATTTTAATTTTAGTATAACTGGTCTCCTTTGTAACCCTATGTCTTTTACTGAATGCCATTAAAAGTACAATTCTAAGAAAGGGTCTCTGGGCTTCAGCAGATTGCTACCATGTTAAGTCAATAAGCCAACCAGTATTTACAAAGGAATTGCTGTGCCAGGCGCCGTGCAAAGCAACAGGGGCCCCACTATAAGTGAGGAAAGATGGTCCCTGCCTTCAAGGACTTTACACTCTGATGTGAGAAAACAACACACAAAATAGTGACCCAAGGCAGATTAAACACCCCTGACCTGAGGTCACACAGGGAATGAGAGGCCAGGGTGGGATTCCGAGTCTAGTGACCCCAAATCTAGGGTCCCTCATCCTTCACAAGAGGATCAGAAAACCTCAGGGTTTAACCCAGCCACACCTGATTGAGGATGCCCACTCGATTCAACATCCCAGCCTCCACTGAGAGACATCCAGGGACGGGAACTCACTGTTAGGCAGTCTTTCCTTATGTGGAAGATTACAACCACCCTGCATAGTAATTAGACCCCCCCATAGAAGCCAGCAGGAGGTAGGTGGCATTACTATGCCCATTTTATAGATGAGAAACTGAGGCAGACGGGGTGAAGTGACTTGTCCAGGATCACAAAGCTATAAGTATCCGAGGCTGGATTTAAACTCAGGTATCTTTGCTGCCGGACCCAATGCTCTATCCACTGCACCACCTGAGGCAGGCAGGAGAATAAGGAAACCAGGGAGACTGAGAAGTGACTAGAGGGAGGATGGAGGGCGGGGCCACAGACAGAGAAGGGCAGAGGAAGATGGGGCCTGAGGCCAGGCTTTGGGATCTGGCTCACTGGTGACCTTAGAGAGAGGCCAGGTCCATCCCTTCCTGGCTTCTGTGGGCAGGAGAACCCTCGAGGTCCCTCGCCGCAGCTTCCAGACCAAAGCCCCATCCCATCTGATTCTCTGGGATCCCCCTCAGGTGTCCAGTATCTCTCTAAGCCTAAATATCTCTCCCTTTCTGATTCATTACTGCTCTCTGAAAGTCTACCATTAGACATTAATTCCTTCTATCCAAATGTGAACACCCCTGGGAAGGGAATAACATTAAGGGCCTGTGAGCTCTTCATAGATGCATTAGATAATTAGGAACCCTCTCTTCCCCTCCCCAATACCAGCTCTGCCACTAACTGGCCCTGTGGCTTTGGGCAGATTCCCACGATGACAGGGCTTGGAGCTGAGAGAGACCCTGGGTTCCTCTGACCCAGTCTCTAATTATAAAGAGCTTGGCTTCCTTTGTAAACTGGGGGAGGGGACCCTGACAACTCTAAGATGCTGCTTCCCCACCACATAGGAGAGCCGTGGGCACTGGGCTCTGGGAGGGAGGAGGGCCTAGGGACAAGCCCAGTCGGCCTTCCAGTTAATCTGTGCAAGGCCAAGGCAGGAGGCACAGTACGCTCCATATGGTGACATGAGGCCCAGGCCTGGTGTGGCAGCAGGGAATTGGCAAGGAGCCTGGTCCTCCCTCTCAGAGGCCAGCTTCACCATCAGAGACATGCTTTCCCCAGAAGCCTCTGTGCCTTGCATGTGCCTCCCAGGCAGAGGTCATGAGGGCTGAGAAGATGGGATCTGGCCAGAGAGACTGATGACCCTGAGGCTCCTGGGGTCAGAGGTAGAGGAGAGCTGGGGAAAACCAGAAAATACGAGGTCTGGAACAGGGCGGGGCCTTAGAGTCCAAACTCCCCATTTTACAGAGGAAAAGACTGAGTCCCAGAGTCAGGGAGAGACTTACCTAAGGTTACAAAGTAAGTAAACCAGTTTCAGACTCAGATCTGATACTGCCAAACCTGGTTAACTAAGAGGGAATGGGGGCCCGGGAGATAATGCCAGAGAAACAAGGAGTCTTGGGAGTCAGGATTTCTGAAGATGCTCCTCACCCCAGAGTCCCCCTTCCACGTCCAGCCCAGTCACAGAGGGAGGGAAGATGCCGGAGCCTGGCTCCTGCGTTTTCCCAGAGCAGGGTCTCCTGCTTACCGCCTCCACCAAGAACTGGGCCCCCCATACCCTTTTCTGCCTCAAGCATCTCTCAACTTTTTCCTGTCTTCCAAACAGGAAGTGGCACCTATGAAATCTTCCCTGACAGGGAAGTGTTTATTAAGCTCCTAATTTTAGGTGATGGGGACACAGAGACAAAAGGGCCTGAGCTCTGCCCTCAAGGAACCTACGTTCTCCTTGGCTGGAGTCGGAGTGTCCACATAGGCACAGATTGATTCAGGAAGAGAGGCCTGGGGCAACTGAGGGAACCAAGAAGGCTGAGCCTTGAAAGAGGAGGAAGACTCTGAGATGCAGAGATGGGAAAGGGGCTCCTTCCGGGTTGCTGGGCTCCACGTCAGCACCGTCAGCCCATCTGGGCTTTAGCCAAGCCGGAGTGATGGCTTCCCTCAGCTGGGGACCCAATCCTGTCCTAAAGTTCCTCCCTTGGGCCCATTACCAGCTCTGAAATCCACCACCTTCAAAGCCACCTCCCCCAGGAAAGCTCTGCCTCTCCAGCTGAACGCGTCCTTTCCTTCCTGCAGTCTCCAGCAGCCTTGGCTGGGGTCTCAAATCTACTCCCATCACACCACATCTTGGAAGATGCCCCTCCACCTCTCCCCCAGGCTCTATGTGTACAGACGTATGTGTACATATAAATGCATATATGCACATATAAACATGTGTTTCCAGCACCAAATCTTTTGGTCCTCTTTGGAGAGAGGAACCACTCTTAAACTTCGTATCCCCAGGGCCCGGCAGGGGACCTCGAACATAGTCAGCATCTATCAGTCATTCAGTCAATCAGCAAACATTTATCTGCACCTACTATGTGCCAAGCACTTTCTAGGTACCAAGCAAAATATTTCTTGTCCTCAAGAAACTTACATTCTACAGGGAAGGAATAGAATACTTTCATTCAGTAAATGTTAATTGAATTGGATGCAAACTAGGTCGTTTGAGGGCCCATACAAGACAGAATCAGGAGACCAGTTAGCAAAGAAACCAGAGGCCTTTCCCTCCCCACCCCCAAGGGGTTCCTCATTTGAGGGGAGAGGAGGTCTTAGGAAAGACTAGCAGCGGATGACCTGCTGCTCTCCCCCATCGTCCACACCCAGAAATGCAGGAGGAAGGGGGAAGGGGGAGGAATACTAAGCCCTCTTGGGACCCTGGCCAGGGCAGCCATGCCAGCCAGATCTAGGCCCAAGTTCTACCAGGGCAGGACCTCCCCTGAAGGATAAGAGAAAGTGGCAGACCATTCATGAAAGGTAGAGGTCTAGAAAAGGCCCAGGGGTCCTCTTGTCCAAACACACCTTCTTCATTTTACAAAGAAGGAAACTGATACTCAGTGGGGAAGTGACTTGTCCAAAGTGATACAGGCAGGATGTGAGAAGGGTCAGGATTTGAGCTCAGGTCTTCTCACTCCAAATCCACAGTCTATGGCACCACAGAAAAGGAAGAAGAAACCTGAGGTTGGGGAGGAGGGAAAAGGGGGAGGCCCTCGGGACTAGAGAGGGTGCTAAGGTTTGGAATCAAGGCTAGGGAGGAAACATCTGTGGATATGTTCAGGCCGGAGGTGTCCAGAGCTCTTGGGCAGCAGATGGAGGGGGATAATGGGAGGATGTTACTGGATTGAAATTCCAGGGGATGGGGAGAAGAGTGGGGAGCAGGGAGAGGACAGCCCTAACCTCTCACATAAGTGAGCACTCACACCCCACCCAAGAAACTCTCCCCAAGCTGGAGCTGCTCACGAGGGGCAGGATGTCACTCTTCAGAGCCTAAAGAAGAGACAACCTCCTTGCTAGACTGTCAGTCCTGGGCTCGGACTCTCAGAACCCTTCTACAACCTTGTCGACTTCACAATGCTTTCTGCCCGCTCTGCACCTTTCCTTCTGTGGCTCCTAAAAGAGAAAGAAGGAGAAACTAGTATGGAAGTATTTAGAGCCAGAAGGAGTGTGAACAGTCAAGGTCAGACATCACTGTATGTAAAAAAGATTTGGAGGGGGGAGAGAGAGCGAGAGACAGAGACAGAGAGAGAGGGGGGGGAGGGAGGGATGGAGAGGGAGAGAGAGAGAGGGAGAGAGCAAGAGAGAGAGAGGGAGAGAGAGAAGAGAAGAGGGGAGACACAGAGAGAAAGAGGAGGGAGAGGGAGGGATGGAGAGGGAGAGAGAGAGTGAGAGTGAGAGACAGGGACAGAGAGAGAGCAAGAGAGAGGGGGAAGAGAGAGAGAGGAGAGAGAGGAAAAAAGAAAGGAAGAAAGAAAAGAGAAAGAGAGAAAGGAAAGAAGGGGAAAAGGAAGGAAGGAAGGAGGGAGGAAGCAGTGGATGGTAATAGAAGAGAGCATGCTTCGCACTCCAAAGACCTGAGTTCGAGCCATGGCCCTGACATTTCTGAATTGGGCCTTGGCTAGGGCACCAGGTTCAGTGTGGAGGTGAAGTTCTCTGAACCTCAGTCTCCTCCTTTGTAAAATGGGGACAATACTTCCTTCTCTGCCTACCTCATAGGGCTGGGGGAAGGTGCCAGGGAGCCCTTTTCCCTTCTATGGGACCCTTGAGTTTGTGTCTTTATGTCTCCAGCATATAACATAGTACCTGATACACAGTAGGCCCTTTATAGGGGATTGTTGATTGATAGATGGCTATTTTCTACACACTCATATGTGTTGATTCCTCCTGCCCAGATAGAATGTAATGTCCTTAAGGGCAGGAGCTGGTTCACTGGCCTGCCAGTGTCTGCCCTCAGAGTAAGTGAAAGGACCAAGGCTTCCCTTCCTTTAGGAAAATATACTTTCCGGAGACTGATCACACCGGGTCTATGGAGAACCCTTCCACAGTTGCAGGGTGGCAAAGTGTTCCCCCTGTCTCCAGCTGCCAGGGCAGGCCCACTCACCGACTCTCAACTTCCTGGATGGTGTCTGGCAGCGGCAGGTTGAGGGTTTCAGGCAAGAGGAGGGAAATCAGTCCCGTGGTCACTGAAACACCTCCATAGATGAGCAGGGGCAGCCAAGGGTTGAATTGGCCCAGCAGCCTCACAAGAGGCCCCAGGATAGAGCCCACACGTGCAGCCATCTGGCCCCCGCCTATTGCAGTCATTCTGTGGAGGACAGGATGACCAGGGGGAGCAGGACGGGGCAGTGTGGACAGCACTGCTCAGCCCCAGCTAATGTGGAAGGAGGGGGCCACCCGAATGCTGCTCTGTCCCTGCCTTTGCTGCCCGCTCTAGGGAAGGCACTCCTCAGGCAGCTGCAGAAGTCCCTGAGTGTCAGGAGATGGGACAGGCTGAGCTACCTCCAGAAGCCCCAGCTGCAGGAGCAGACCCAGAGAGTAGCAGAAGAAGGCCCTCCCACATCCCCAGGGACATTCTTCAAGGGTGCCAGGGTGGAGGAAGGCTGCAGGTGTGCGAATCGTGGAAAAGGCAGATGGCTACTGCCCTTGAGGAAAGAGAGTCGGAGGGCAGAGTGTGCAACCAGGACTGTTTGGTCAGTTCAGGGAGGGGTCAGAGGCCACAGAAGCAGCGTGGAAGCGTGGGCAGCAAAGCCTTGTGGTGTGTGTGTATGAGTTTGTGGAGAGGGCCTTGATAGTCCCTGGCATTGCCTGGGTCATGCCCATATCCTGGATGAGTTCACACAATGTGGTCAGAGGTGACAATAGCAGACCCAGGCAAGTTCAGCCGCCCTCCCACTCCTGGGTCCCCAACCCAGATCAGAAGAGCACCAAGCAGCCCTGGGCATTTGTGGCCCTGGACACAGAGCCCAGCATGTGCCAGGCCCTCACTGTCCTTACCTAAGCACGGTGGGGAAGAGCTCACTGCTGTACACAGTAAAAGTGCAGAAGACAGAACCTATGAAGCCAATGCCCAGCACAGCCAGGGTCACTCGCAGGACCTGCAGGTCTGTGGGGATTATGGGGAATGAGGAAGGAAGGCAGGGGATGGGATGGGGGCAGGGACATGATGGGGGAGGGAGGGGGGGGGGTGAGGAGGGGGGGGGGGGGGGGGAAGGGGGGGGGAGGGTGGGGAAGGAGCATAATGGCAGTGGGGAACCTCCATAGATTGTCTCTGATATATATTGTGTATTTACTTAAGTGTAAGTGTTTTCCCTAAGAGAACACAAGCTCCTTGAGGGCAGGGGCTGTGTCATTTATGGTTTTGTGGCCTGGCCAGGCGCACAGTAGGAACTTAATAAAAACATGTTGATCAATGGGAAGCAGGGCAGAATTGAGGGTCAGAAGTCTGACATCCCAATTCTTCCTCTTCCACTTACTTTCTGTGTGACCTTGGCTAATTCCTCTAATCTCTTTGGGCCTCAGTTTTACAGTAAAATAAAGAGGTTGGATTAAATGACCTCAGCATTTCCTGCCCATTTTAAACCTAATATCTTCTAACTGAGGCAGTGTGGCATCACGGGCTCAGTCAGAAAGTCCTGGGTTTGAATTCCACAGATCCCATGAGATCATTTTGTGAGCCCTCTCTAAATGCCAGGCAGTATTGCTCACTATTATCCCAGTTTTCTTGCCAGTAAAATGGGATGCCAGGAACACCTATACCTTCCAGGTTACCGCTAGGACCAAAGTGGACAGTATGTATGAACCATCTTGCAAACTTTATGGGGCTCCCTCAAGTGCTGGCTGTTGTTACTGTTGTTTCTGACCAGTTCCGTCATTCTATCATGACGGATGGTGGGGACTACGGGGAGCTCACCTTGGCCCGCCATTCCCAGGGTCTCCTATATCAGAGGGCTGAGCTGGGGTCCTGCATACAGATGGTCTTGAGACCAGGCACTAAAACCACTGGAAAATTCCCTGACACTCTAATCCCCCAGAGCATTAGGGGTACCTAGTCCTTGAGCATTAAAGCGCAGAGACACAGACTTTTGTGTTTTAAACAGTAGACTGTAAGCTCTTAGAGGGCAGCCCCTGGCATTTTTGTCTCTATTTTTCTTGCTGAGAACCTGGCACATTCTAGGTGTTTACAAATGTTTGGTGAACCTCTGGTCATCTTGGACTCACCCTGGGGTATCATCGTGTTGGCCAGAATGCAGAGACCAGCCAGGATCAAGGAGACTGCTTGGGTGATGCGCCGACCCAGGTGGTTCATGGCGAAGAAGGAGCCCATCTTGTTTGGGATATCAATGGCCCCAAAGAGCACCTGGAATAAGAAAATGTTGCTTCCCAGGCTCTGCAGGTCCAGGGTGATTCCATAGAAGACGAAACCAAAGGTGAACCTTAGGAGAGACACCAGAACAAAGACACAGGTGGTGAGCGTGCTTCCCCCTGCCCCCTGGGGCTGTTTGGCCTCCTCTCCAGCTTCCCTCAGGGCCAGCGCCGTCCTCGATGGAGACACTCCATGTTCTAAGCTTCCTCCCAGTTCGAGCTCTGATATTTTGTGTTCCAAGCTTCCTCACCTCCCCCAATCTGATTTTTTTCTAGTCTAAGCTCCTTCCCAGCTCTGACATTCTCTGTCCCAATGTTCCTCCCACCCCCAAGCTCTGCTGTTCCAAGGTTCTATGGTTTGCTTTAGCAGAGGTTGCTTGTACTTCCCAGGCTCACCTGGTGGGGCAGTGCTGAGCACATTAGCTTCTTGAGCCAAGGGCCCTTGATGGGCCATGGTACTTACAGGTAGGTAACCCTAGGAAAGCTGGCATAGCTTTGCTGAGTTTTGCCCCCTCTCCTGTCAGGCTGGATGGGTACAAAGGGGATGGCATGGTGGGAGAGGTTAGAGCAGACCTTCTTTCCTCCCCTCTTTACTGAGCCCGGCTCTGGTTCTTTCCCAACCCCCCCCCGTCCCCTGTGGTCCCCAAGCTGAGACCAGCATGCCAAAGGCAGAGGCACCCACCACACGGAGAGTATGCAACAAAACCGCTTGCGTATCTCAGGGGTTCGGAAGAGATCTACCACTGAGTGCTGGATCTCAGTTGTCATCAGCTCCTCCCGCATGGTGGATAGCACAACCTAGGAAGGGAGACACAAGAAGATGTCAGTCTCTGAGAAGAGAGAGAGCTGGGATCCATAGTGACAAACATGGCTTCTCTCTGCCCGTGACTGTCACTGGGAGATCTTTCTCTAGAAGTCCTTTTGGACTGTGGGCTTCCATGCCCTCATCTACTCTGTTTACATGGTCATGGCCACTGGTATCCCTTGGACCAGGGCTCAAGGAAAAAGTCCTGGCCTTGGAGTCAGAACAACAGGTTCTGCCACAACCTGCTTTATGACCTTCCCTGGGTAAATCCCCTTAACTTCTCTGGACCTCAGTTTTTTATCTGTAAAATGAGAATTAGGTGAGCCCTTCCCCAGACAATCTATGCTCAAATCCAGCTGCCTGTTACTCAGCGACCCTTGGGGTTTTCTGCATTGGCCAGAGCATCTCCTATCCCCTGTGTATTCCAGGGTCTCTTTTCCCCATCCTTCAGGGAAGACTAGGTGGGAATTGACAGGCTTAGAGACTCAGGGAGACTTGGGTTCAGATCCCACCTCTAACACTTACTGCCTATATGACCCTAGGCAAGTTGCTGTCCCTGTATGGGCCTCACTTTCCTCATCTGTAACATGAGGCAATAGGACCAGAGGACCTAAGTCTCTGAGCCTGTAATTCCTGGCCACCAGGGGGTGACCTGTGCAAAGAACACAGAGTCCTACTGTCTTGGGGAAATGGTGGCCGGGGTAGGAAAGGTTAGGGATGAGATGGGCTGAAGGTGCACAGATTTTGGCCGCCCGGAGGCCCTGGCCCTGCTGCCTCCATGAGAGGGCCAGAGAGCACTGAATTTAGACCCAGGATGCTCAGATTCAATCCCAAATCTACACCATCTGTATCACTTAGGACAGGTAGGGTTAGGGTTAGCCTTAGGCACTAGATTGCTCAGTGGAAGGAGTGATGGACCCAGAATCAGGAAGACCTCAGTTCAAATCCAGCCTCAGACACTTACTAGCTGTGTGACCTTGGGCAAGTCACTTAACCTTTGTTTATCTTTCTCCACTGGAGAAGGAAATGGTAAACTACTCCAGTATCACTTACGAAGAAAATCCCATGGACAATTCTGCGGTCTACGGAGTCACAAATACTTGTACACGACTGAACGATACCTAACCTCATCTGTCTGAGCCTCGGTTTCCCCACAGGTAAATTGAAGATAGCATTACAGCCCTATCTCCCAGCATTGTTGTGAGGAAAGTGCTTTGTAAACCTAAAGAAAGATGTGATCGATGATTACAGCTGCTTAAGATTATAGGCATCACTTCTAGGAGAGAGCTCAATAAAAGACCATCTACAGACAGAACTGTGAGCTCAAATCAAAATGCCTAAGGGCTCTCAAGCTGCCTGAAAAGACATCCAGCACCCAGGCTGAGGCTGCTGCCTGGCATTGTGAGCAACCTTCCTCCAAACCACCTCTTCGAAATGTGTGGGTATTCTGTGCACGCTGAAGGAGGTGCTCTCTCCCCTGTTAAAATGTAAATCCCTTACGGGCAGAGACCACTTCATTTTTGTTTTTCTATCTCCAGGGCCAGTACACAGTAGGCATTTTAATAAATGCATGTTGCTTAGTTGACAAGCTGGAACATGTCCAGAGGAGTCCGGCCAGGGTGTTTAAGGGACTGGATTCCATTAAGAGTCAATTGGGGAAAGGGTGATATTCATCCCAGAGAAGAGAAGGTGTAGGGGGGATGTGAGAGCGGTCATTGAATATCTGAAAGGTTTTCATGGGGAGGAGAAGTTTAACATTCACTTTGTACCAGAGACCAGAACTGGGAACAAAGAGAGAAATTGAAGAGAGGCAGATTTAGAAGGAAAAACTTCTGCATTGGGAATGGACTGGCTTGGGAGGTAATGGGGTCCTTCCTCACTGAAGAGAAGTCTTCATGCAGAGCCTGGGGGACCTCTAGTTTTATGTGTGTGTTTATGTATGTGTGTATACATATATGTATATATGAAAGCCAGGAGTTATTTGGATCAGATGACCTCTGAGGTTCCCTTCTAACTCTGAGATTTTTTGAGGAAACTGAGGCAGTAAGAGATTTGCTCAGTTTCCCACCAGTCTGACTCCAAATCTCCTCTTTCCTCATCCAGCAGAAGCCTAGTGGTCCAAGGCAGAGCTTCACCACTCCCCTAGACTGCCTCATGGACAGGAAAAGGGGACACTGGGATATGTCCATCCCCTTTATTCAGTTCTCTAAAGGAGTCCAACTTTTCTTCTCACCTCGATGGTCAAGGTGTCCCTAGCATCCTTCTTCCCATTCATTACTGCAGCTTTCTTGAGCGCGTGGAGCCCACGATCTATTTTGCCTGTGATGATAAGCCAGCGAGCAGACTCTGCCAGCCACCTGTTTAACACAGATGATCCCCCACAGATCAGTGTCCCGCTGATTCTGAAGGAAAGAACCACATGGCCCTCCCCCCTCCTGGAACCTGGCCACCTTTCGGGTTTATGTATTCTCTGAGCTAACCACCTCAGCAGGTACTAGCAAAACATCGTGGTTGTGCCAGATGGGATGGAGAGGCAATGAGGAATGGCAGAAAGAGCCTTGGGCCGGGAATCTGGTGACTGTGTTCTAGCCTTGGCTCTGTCCCTGCCTCGAACACAGGTTCTGGGCCTCCATTTCCCCTCTGCAAAATAGCATGCATCTTTCCTAGGTATTCTGACTGATTGATGGCAAAATGGCAGCCTGTTTTGGCTATAGCAGGAAGACAACAGAGACAGTGGTGCTGGTCTTCGGGGGTAGCAATGGCCGGCCTTCCTGCCCTCCCAGTGTGAGGAATTCCTCACTCATGGCACCCTAGCCACGAGGAATCCAGCCCAAGCAGAGCCCCCCGTCACACTGACCATGAAGAAAGGAAGAACAGGAAGAAGGGCATGGACACAGCCAGGTGGAGGCTGCCCCAGTCTCGGACGGCGTACGCGACCCCTGACAGGATGACCTGGCCAAAGCTAAACCCAAGGGAATTTACGGTCATCACGCTGGCCCCAGCCCGGGCTTTTGTCCACTCCATCACTGAAAGGAAACCCAGACACAAGAATGACTCCATTAATTTATTCATTCATTCTGCCACTCATCCAGTCACCCTCTCCTCTGCTCAGTCATTTACCCATCCAATTAAATTCAGTTTGATAAACATGTGGTAAGCATGTACTATGTACCAAGCAGTTGGTGTACTCAGGCAGAAATGGAAGCCATTTTTATCTTCAAGGAATTCATATTCTCTTGGGGGAGGGAGGGTTGCAATGTTCACCCAGGTAGGAAATATGAACCAGAATGAGTCCCAAGATGGAGTCAGTGTGGTCCGCTCAATTCCCACCATTCCCCTCCTAGGGCTAAGGAGGTTTAGATGAAAACCAGAGGCATTTGTATTTTTTCACAGAGGCAGCAAGAGAAGATTTTTGAGCATAAAGAGTAGATTGGTCAAGCCTATGTGTTTTAGGAACGTCGCTGGCAGCTGTAGAGTGGAGTGATGCTAAAGACAGCTGCATCAATTAGAAGTCCATTGCAATAGTCTAGGTGAGAGGCGATGGGGACCTGAACTAGGTTGGTGGCCATAAAGAGTGGAGAAGGGAAAAAATGAGACCATGGCGGGGAGCCAAGGGACAAGAAATGGATATGGGTTGGGGCGGCCAGGTAGCCCAGCGAGTAAGAGCACCGGCTCCAGTGTTGAGAAGACCTGGGGATCGAATCCGGGCTCAGACACTTAGCACCCACCCAGAAACATCTGGCCGTGTAACCTTGAGCAAGTTACTTAATCCCGATTGCTTTAAAAAAAAAAAAAAAAGAAATGGATATGGGAGCTGAGGGAGAAAGGTGAATGATGACTGAACTTGCATACCTCAGAGAGTAGGACACTGGGACCTGCAATAGAAGTGAGGGAATTCTAGAGAAAGGGACAGTTTGGGGGAAAAGCTAATGAGTTGCATTTTAGATATGCCTGTAACAGGTGGAGCTGTCCAGCAGGAAGTTGGTGACATGGGACTGGAGCTCAGGAGAGAGGTTAGGACTAAATATACAGATATGGGAGCTGCCTGCATAGAGGATAGTCAAACTCATGGGAGCCTATGACTTCATCAAATAAGACAGAGAAATAAAAAGGGAAAGGCTTTAGACAACATCTGTAATTATTGGGAAATAATAGCAGTTAGCACCCTGAAGTTTACAAAGTACTGTATGCATATTAGCTCATTTGATCCCCACAACAACCCTGGAAGGTAGGTGATATTATTATCACTATTTTACAGGTGAGAAAACTGAGGCTGACAGAGGTTAAGTGACTTGCCCAGGGTCACACAGCTAGTGTCTGAGGTCAGATTTTAATTCAGGGCTTCCTAACTCCAGGTCCAGAGCCCTATATACTGCACCACCTAGCTGCCTCAGTAAATGGAAGAAGAGGAAGATTTAATAAAGGAGACTAAGAAATAGTCAAACATGTAGGAGGAGAACCAAGACAGGATGCAAAGGGTGTGGGGACGGCGCGTGGACAGGGTGTGGAAAGTGTTACACACTTCAAGCGCTCAAGGACTGAGGAAAGGTCACTCAATGTGAACATTTCAGAAATCATTGGCAGTCTTGGAAAGAGTTATTGAAGTCAAGTTGGGGGGGTCATAGGTCATACTGCAAAGAGCTGAAGGGAGTGGGGAGGGAGGGGAAGAGAAATCAAGAGAAGACAACTTGGCTCCAAGTGAAAGGGAGGAGAATATGGGATGATATTTTTTAAGAATAAGAATAAGGAAAGTATGAGCACATGTATAGGTTGTGGAGAAGTAAGGGGATAAGGACAGATTAAAGATGAGAGGAAGAAAAGAATGATTGAGCAATCAAGAGCCCAAGTGAAGAGTGGCTTTGTCAAGGTGAAGGGTCACTTCATCACAGACTAGAGCAAAGGAAGGGGAAATGGGGAATAATTAAGAGGGGCTTTGAGATATGGACTGGGAGAGGAGACGAAGCTAAGGACAGGCGGCCTCTATTTTCTCAGTAGAATAGGAGTCAAGGTTCTCTGCCAAGAGGAAGTGGGAAGGACAAGAGGGGAGACAGGGATCCATGGAGAGTGGAATAGAGTTAATCATAGAAGAATAAAAGGATTTCCATGCGGCAGTGAAGACCCAGTTGAAATGATACATCATAAATTTGTAGTGAATACAGTCAACATGAATGAATGACTTTCTCTTGTGTTCAGCAGCATGTAATCCATCTGTCTATAAATTCATCCACCCATCCTTCTTCCATCTGCCTACCCATCTATGAATCCGTTCTTCCATCCATCCTTTTATCCACTCATTCATTAATTCATCCCACCATCCATTCACTCATCCAAAGATCCATTCTATCGTGCATACATTCATCATGCAAGGATCCCTTTTGTCTTTCAATAATTCAATACTTATTAAGGACCAACTATATGCATGGCCTTGTGCTAGATACTAAGAGAAATTAAACTAGATATAATCCCTGCTTTCAAGATGATTACAGTTTAGTGGGGAAGATGAGATAAGGACCCAGAAAAATGATGCAAATTAGAACATCTAAGTGTATGAGGACGCAAATGAGGCTAGGTGAAAAACTAGCTTCTAGCTGGAGAGGGGGGCATAGATCTTAGAGAAATCTGCAGAAGAGATGGTGTTTGAACTGTGCCTTGAAGGGTGAGAAGGATGCCGACCTAACTTCACTGGTTATGGGGTCTTGGTCTGAGGGGAGGTCTTGAGACATGATTTCAGGGTTTGGGAGAGGTCCATGGCACCATACTTACTGAGTATCCCAGTGTTCATCATGATGCCAGCCACAGCAAAGGCTGATAGGAAGCGGAGGCAGCAGTAAAGGGAGAAGTTGGGGACAACAGCAGAACAGGCGCCAGTGATGGCCAACTGCAGGTAACAACAGCTCAGCACCAGCCTCCGCCCAAACCTGTGATACAGAAAGTGAATCAAGGGCAAGTCAGTGGGACAAAGACGCCAGGGTACAGAGACAGATGGACAGGGGTCCCCCAAGACCTCTGTCTCCAGTGCTGAGGGATCTATACAGAGCTGGGGGAGTGAGAGCAGCTTAAACCAGAAAACACTCACCTGTCAGAGAGAGGGCCACATATTAAAGCTCCAATCATCATGCCTGCCATGTATATGGACTGAGCTATGGCCTTCAAGAACTGCCAGTCACACACCATATCCCACTATATCAGAAGGGAAGCAAATAGCAGAGGTTGAGAGAAGCTACTTCATGGGCTGTCAGGGATGGGAGGGGGCTTGGAACATGGGACATCAGGGCTGAGGAGGCACTTAGAACCAGGGATGTCAGCTGGGAGGGACCATCTCATTTCACTTACTTGGAAACTGAGCCCTAGTAAGGGAAGTGCTTCCCCAAGCTCACACAGATCATTAGTAGCAGTGCTGGTGTCAAGTCCAAGCTTTTGTCCTCTTTAAGCCCTCTAGACTGAGAGTAGAAGGGGTCAGGAGGAACGTGATGGGAAGGAAATGTTTTCTGTCCTAAACAAGCCATTTGGCATGTGCTTAGCTATGTGAGTGTGGATAAATCCCAGAGAGCTACACGAGGAAATGGGGAAGGGAGAGAGGAGTTAGAGGGAGGGAGCCCTGACCTCAGACACAATGGTGGAGGTGAAGTCACTGTGGTCATAGATCCAGCCATCCAGGCAAGGCTCTGTGTCTGACTCGCTTGCATTTGCTACTGAGGCATTGAGTTCCAACAGCTGCCACTGTGGGTGGACGTAGCGACGACATCTTTGCAGCTGCTGGTGTTTGTCCAGGGGGATGAAGACCCTCAGGAGGGCCTCAGGCCCCCAGGTGACACTGGGGGAGGCAGTGGTATTGTCTAGCCAGGGGAGCCGGCAGCGATGGTTGGGAGTAACTGCCGTGAAGTTGTCCAGCAGACTGTGGGAGGTGACACATAGGACAGGTAAGACCAGATTGACTATCTGAAAGATCTGAAACCTCCCCAAGCTGCCAATGTGTTCCAGGATCTCTTCAAAAGCCATGTGGCCCCAGCCCCAAGAAACAAAGGTGGGGTAGCTGATAGAAGGAGTTCTGGATGCAGGGTCAGAGGCCCTCACTGTCTGTGTGACCTTGGGCAAACCATTCCTTCCATATGCCTGTAAAAGAAGGGGGAGAAACCAGATAAGCAGCCTGAAGTCTCACCAAGCTATCCTTAGTTACTATGGAGCTGGACCCTAGTTCCCTCCCAATCCAGACGCTCATAGCCACTACGTACTGCCCTTGAGTTGAGCCTGGACTTCGGGTTATCCAGGGGATATCCAGGGAGCTCTGCCAGGAAGGGGATCAGTACTCTCCCAGAAGTTGTGTTTACCTGGGTCAGATGCTCCCTGGGCCCTGCTCTGTGAGGATCCTGGCAGTTCTTGGCTCAAACCAAGAGAAGACCAGCCTGGAGGAAATGCTGGACTTCAGAATCCATGGGAAAACTAAGATCTGAGCAGAGGAGATTTTGCCAAACTGCCTCTGTGTCCCAGATCACCCTGTTACTAAATTACACTGGAGGAACAATTAACCTTGGGGTTAACTAGCCCTGGTACAGACCATGATGCAAATGAACATTTCACCCACAGCCTTTCAGTTGCCTCAGTTGGGAGGTGGGCGTCTGCCCAAAGGCCATGACAATCCAGAACAGTGTTCTGTAATCTGATCCTGTGTCTCATGACCCTTGGGGTCTCGTAGTTCTTTTTTACTGTCTAACCCCAATCCCTCTTGCTGAAATTAAAGTCTATTTCTTCTTATCTTGCTTTTGGCGCAATGGAAAAAAAGAATAGAACTTGGAGGCTGAAAGCCTGGATTCGAATCCTGGCACTTAGGTGATGCCTTGGGCAAGTCATTTTTCCCAATTGGGCTTCAGTTTCCTCATATGGAAAAAAAAATGAGATTCTTAGCATTGTGTATGTGTCATGGACCCCTGTGGCTTTTCAAAATAATAGTTTTAAATAACTGAGGGAAATGCTAATGGTGGAAATAAAGACAGCATTTTCCCTACTCAAGGACCTTCTGAGGAACCCAAGTGAAGGGGCCCTGGATAAAATCTTCTCTAAGGCTCACTACAGTTCTAATCCCTGTGATCCAAAGAACCTTTGGCAATTCTGCCATTTGCCAGTCATGTGGCTGTCCATCTCTCATCCTGGGTTTCCTTCCTTGGGGAGAATAAGACCCCTGAATGAACCAAGGTATGCAAAAACACTTTGTATCCATGAAGTGGGGCTTTCAGTTTTAAGAAGCACTGTACATAGGTTAACTCAACTGATAGAACAGCCCTGTGAGGTAAGTGTGATTATCACTCCCATTTTACCAATGAGGAAAACTGAAACACCGACAAGTCAGTGTCCGAGGCAGGATTTGAATTCAAGTCTTCCTGACTCCAAGTCCCACACTGCAGTCACTGCACCAAGCTGGACAGAATGTCATCATCAGGGGAAAGTCAGTGGACCTCTTTGACTGAAATGTCGATTTCACAAGAAGTCAACGAATATGTCTAGAAAGAAAGTCAGACTGTGAAGGATTTTAGTTGCCAAACAGAAGCATTTTACTCTAAAGCCCAGAGTCACAACTGGGAAGTCCTTGAACAAGGGAATGACATGGTCTGCCCTGGACCTTAAGAATATCAGTGGTGGAAAATGGACAGGAGACAGGGGGAGCCTCGAGGCAGAGAGACCAATTAGGAGACTGTTGGGGATGTGGAGGTGATGAGGGTCTTAACTAGGGAGATGACTGTGAATAGAGGAAAAAGGACAGATGTGAGAGTTGCTTATAGGATGCTGCCTTCTGAGTGACTGAATGAAGATTCATTTGTTAAGCACCTACTGTATGTTGAGCATTATGCTAAGGGCTAGAGATACAAATATAAGGATACAAAGATAATTCTTGCCCTCAAGGAGTTCACCTTCTAACAGGGAAAAACATACACATAGGTCACCACTGACCAGGGATGAGAAACTTTGATCCAGGAAGTTAGAGGGTGAGAGGCAGTCCTAGTGAGTAGATTGACACATCCCATCCAGGAACAGTGCTAGTGTTTGGCTCATGGTTCATGAGTCTAGAACTTCAGAGGATGGGGGAAGGAAAGGGAACACAGGATGGAGGTGAGAGCCAGGAGGTTGTGAAAGAGGGGACCAGAGAGAGCAAGGAGGGAAGGGAAGCAAGGCTGGGACTTTTCTGAAACACAGCTCCATAAAGGCAATCACCTCTTATGGCTTAGTACCCTAGGGCACAGGTCCTTCCTTGGCATGGAGTCAGGTATGGGATGCTGTGGGAGGTGGCCAGAAGGCTGTCTCTCTGTTTCAGGCCACACTTGCTGCATTCTCTAGCTCTCACCTCCAGGCAGCCTTCCCTCATGCATCATCACTTCCTTCCACAAGCACTTTACATATACAGTCTTTCGTCTAATTCTCACAAGGATACCATGTGGCTCATAGTCTGTCCTTTTAATGGATAAGAAAACTAACAGTCAGAAAAGGGAATGATTTCCCCAGGGTCATATAGCTACCAAGTAAAAATGGGGGCTGAAATGTGAACATCGCAGTGGTCTCCCAAGCCCAGAGCTCTTTCCATTGCACCATCCTGCCCTTCGGAGACATGCGGTGTCTGCTTCACTCGAGTCCTCTGTAAGTCTTATCTCACAGGCTGGATTGGAAACTCTTTGACTTTGACAGTGGAGCTGAGGAAACCGTGTGAATAGAGAAAGAGAGATAGACATAAGGCTACCATAGCCAGAGGAATCAGGAAAGGCTTCTGAGGGGAGGTGATGCTTGAGCAGAGCCTTGAAGGAAGCCAGGGATTCTAAGAGGTAGAGGTGAGGAAGGATAACATGGGACCTGAGCCTGAATTTAATCCCAACTATGAGATCCCCAACAAGTGACATTCAATCATTGTGAAGATATTCAGCCACGTGAAGTCACAACACTCTCCCTGGAGCCACCCATTCCACTTTGGGGGAGCTTAAATCTCTGAGGGGGCCCCCATCACTCCTGGATCTGGTCTCTGGAGCCATATCTAATTCTTTCTCCACAGACTTTCAGATCACTGGAAACAGCTCTTCAGTTCCCCTTAATCTTCTCTTCTCCAATCTAAAAACCCTCAATTCCTTCAGCCACATTTTGTAGAGCAAGGTCTCCAGGCTAGATCTCTAGGTTGTCTTGAATCTAGTCAGATAAATGCTTTTTGAGTTGAATTATCCAATTTTAACAATTTCTCCATTGCTGAAGGCCCTATGGGAATGGTTGACTTCCCCATTTTTAAGAGCCAGAGGAAAAGGGGTTAGAGAAAAATCCTTACAGCTCAATGACTCAGCATACTGGAGGGACTTCGGGATGCTACTATTTAGTGAGGATGCCAAACCAGGATAGATTCCCTCAGTGTCATGGTTCATTCCTCTCCTAATGCTGCCCTTGGCAACTGGGACATTTTCTAGTTATTTAACCAGTTTTTACTTTGATGTAATCTAAGTGTAATTGGCACCCTTCCCTAGAGGAAAAAAGAGAAACAAATAGATGAAAATATTTGAAAAGACTAGTCAGTCCATTGAACATGTTCCCTGACACCAAAGGAATTGGGCCAACCCTTGTGTCTATGCTTATCTGAATTACTCATGATTGATGCACTCAGGAGTGATTGGGCTTTGCTTATTCCAGACCGATGCATTTTTGAAGGGCTCCAGATCCCTTTGTTCTCCTGAGAATAAGACTTTATATACCTTAACCCTTGCATGCCCCTTGGATTCAGCAGGTCATGTTCTGAGCAGGTTCTCAGAACCAGAACTGACATTGGGCCCCCAGTGGGCTGACATCTGGGTATGTGTATCCTCACTTTCCCTTATCTGATAAATCAGTATACAATAAATATAACAGATCCTCTAATTAGATAAACAAGTCTGAGACAGTCTGAGTGACTTGAAATCCTCTATCATGCTGGTGAAACCGATTCTTTCTGGTCCAATTTGTTTCATTTCACAAACACACATACATCTTCATCACTCTTGCCGCACCTATACCATTAGATGATTTGGTGTAGGGGCCATGGCTAGCTCCTTCACATATTTCTTTCACTATGAGCATTGCAGGAATTGGGTGAAAAGGACAGAAATACATTCACTCAATCATCTAACAAACATTTAATGAAGGAACAGAAAAGACTGGGAATGAGGAATACAGAGAGGGCCATGAGGTTGGCTCTTTATAAAGTGATTTAAAAAAAAATCAAGTGGTTTTTAAAGGGAATGTTTGTTTCTGAGACAAGGGAAAGCTGCAGACAGGTAAGAAAACTTCACACAGTAGGACTTTGGATGTTAAGTTATCCTGAAGCTCCTTAAGCCATGGACCAGCCTCTTTCCTTCCGGAGTCCTGTGGTGTGATGGGGAGTGCTGATTGATTACTGACCAACATGGGATAGGAGCATGAAAGTGTATGTCATTGACATAGAGAGAGCCTTGCCAGTATGTCCACAGCACTTGGGGTAATGGTTAAGGGAAGCTGAGCAGAAGGAGAGGACAAGAAAGCATCTATCATCTGCCTACTCTCTTGTCAAGGAAATCCAGCCTGTGTGCCATGTTTGGTGAGACAACAAGCATTTAGTAAGCTCCTACTCTGTGCCTAGTCTTGTACTAAACTTTATGTAGTGTGGCTGAGCTGCTTTAGGCTGAGCAGACATTTCATTGTTCCCATATTCAATTCCTATCTATGTTTGCGCTGAGTTTACTACATTCCCCCAACCACAGGATGCCCTTTTCCCCATTCAACAAGCTGTCTGTGCTAAGGTAAGGAAGACAGTTTATTAATAGCTTGGTATCATAGGAGCCTGTCTACATTCTATTAATTCCATTGACACTGACTCCAGGCTCTCAGAACTAGGTTCACCAAGGGGACTTTGTTCTCCTCACTACATCCAAAAGGTATTTCATATTAAAATTTAACAGTTGTGTTAACTAGCCAGGTCACGATGGAAATCATTAAAATAGTTTGAACTCTGACCTGAGCTGTTGACTGTCTCATTTGTGAATATTTCCTTTTGAAGGATGGCCACATTTTAACAAGGCTGTATCATCATAATGCTCTCTCCCTATAGTTAATGAATGCATTTCCCCATCCCACTGGTCTTCTTGCTTTGCCCTGCCTCCTCTGGGAAGCCTTCAATGATTGCACCAGTCCATAATGATGTCCTTTTCTCCTGAACTCTGTCTCACACATTTCAGTATAATGATTATTACTGAAAAATCACATCACGTCACTGTTCAGAAATCTTGTAGTGCTCTATTTAAATTTGTTTTTATTATTCCCCAGCTGATAAATGGTCATAGCATTTGAACAGGCATTTTTCAGAAGAAATCAAATCTGTCAATAGTCACATGGAAAAATGCTCTCAATCACTATTGATTAGAAGTATACAAACTAAAATAAATCAGAGGTTCCACTTCATACCTATCAGATTGGCCAATACATAAAAAAGGAGAATGACAAATGCTACAAGGGATGAGAAAAAATAGGGACACTGATGCACCATTGGTGGAGCTGTGGACTGGTCTGACCATTCTGGAGGACAATTTGGGCATCTCATGGCAGCTCCAGTGGGGAAATAAGGCCTTATCACCAAAGGCTTAGTCCTCTCCTCCTCACTTGAACAAGTCAGGAAGGAAGAATCCAGACCCAGGCATAAACCTTTGGAATACACATCAGTTCTAACTCCATTGTCCATCAAAGTGGCATCTCTGGGGCAGCTAGGTGGCGAAGTAAATAGAGCACTGGCCCTGGATTCAGGAGGATCCGAGTTCAAATATAGCCTCAGACATTTAACACTTACTAGCTGTGTGACCTTGGGCAAGTCACTTAACCCCAATTTCCCTGCCTTCCCCCCTCCAAAAAGCAAAAGACAAAACAAAGTGGCATCTCCTCACCTTAATAGACCAAAATGTCTGTACAATGTTAATTACAAAATGTCCGTACATTCCCCAGATTCCAGCATGAAAGTGCATCACTTGGTCACTCAAACATACTCATAAGGGCTGGGATCACTGGCCACTCCCCTATTAGACACACACACACACACACACACACACACACACACACATGCTCATATACACCCCTCATCAGCTACCATGGGGTTACCTATCATCTCTGTGCAGATGATTCAGAGATATATAGATATAGATCTCTGTATCTCTAGGTCTCTCTCTTTGCAACACATGCAAGGCTATGTGTATACACACACGCATATATATATAAACAATCTCTCCTCTGAACTTTAATCCTGTGTCACTCATTGCCTATCGTATATTTCGAATCAGATGTCCAGAGACGTCTCAAACTCAGTGTGTCCTAGAATGAGCTCATTATCTTTTTCTCCAAATTTTCCTCTTTTCCAAACTTTGGTCAAAGGTGTCACCATCATCCCAGTCTTTCAGGTTTGCAATCTGAACACTCTCTTGGTCTCTTCACCCAACATCTCCAATTAATGTCTGAATCTTGCTGTTTCTACTTCTACAACAGCACCATCATCTAATCTCTACTCTGCCCTCACACGGCTTCCATCTAAGTTCAGGCCCTCATCACCTCTTGCCTAGATTACCTTAGTCACCTCCTTCCCATTTGGTCTCCCTGCCTCCCAGTCTACCCTCCACATGACTACCAAGAGGATGTTCCTTAAGTGCAAATCTTTCTATGGCAGTCCCTCACTCAACTCCAAGGCTTTCTATTGCCTCTGGGATAAACTATAAACTCTTCTGTTTAGCTTTTCAAGCCCTTCCCAACATGGCCTCCCAACCTACCTTTCCAGGCTTATGGAACCTTACTCTCCCTTCCACACTTTATGATCCAGGCAAGCTGCCCTTTTCTTGGCTCCTCACACACAACATTCTGTCTCTGGCTGTCCCACTGTAATGACAAGCAAAGAAATACTTAGCATCTTGTTTCAGTTCTTCAATTATTTTTTAGCCCTGCCTGTGATTTGGAGGTGGGAGGAACTTGCTGGTGCAACAGGAAGGGGAAGAACAGGAAAGAACTAACCATATAAAAGGAGGAGCACAGGCTGAGCAGAACTGAGAAGGAGAAAACTTGTGGTGGACGGCACTCTGTTTGTTCTGTCTGTGTTGATTTGTGTTTGTGAAACTTCGTATTTCGTGACTTCTATGCTGATGATTTGTGGATCTGTGTTGATTTCGCAGGCAGATAGCGAATTGATGATGGTGCCAGCAATGTGCATGAATGTTGTTTTGGCTCTGTTAAGCTTTGTCTTCCCAGAAACAGAAATGGCGAAGGACTGGACACTGTGAGCTTCAATATGGAATGAGAACTGGACGAGGAATTGGACGAGGATCTGAGAGCTGCCTGCCTATGAATGCAGGTGATAGTTGGGTGAATTCAGGCAAAAACTGGGACCATGGAAGAGGAACCATGGAATCTGGGAGCCAGCCTCAAGACAAGATGAAAAGACCTCTCCTTGGGTACTTAGTGCTGACTGACAAGATTATGATTTACTGTGACCTAGGGGTGGGAGAACTTTGTACTTTGTAACTTGTACCCCTTAAGCATGATTGAGTTAAGGGTGATTTGAAGCTAGTCTCCAATCAAGAAGAAAGAAGACTTTCTGGCTGATAGATTAAGACAATATGATCTAGGGGTGGGAGATCTTTGTGCTTTGTATCCTGAATGATATCTTTTGTTTAAAACTATGTGGCCACTTCAGTGATAAGTTGTTATGTTATATCATTGTGAATGCTGCACTTTGATTTCTGTGAATATTTTGCCTTAGTTTATTCCTGAATAAATAGCGAGTTCACTATACTATGTGATCAGAACCTTAGAGCTATTCACAGCAGCAGTCCTCTAGAGAGCTGCTCGTGATTGGCTTTACACCCACATGTAGTGCATTCTTTCCTAACCTCCACTTTCCCAAAGAATCCCCCTCTTTCTTAGCCACTCATCTCAAGCATCGCCTTCTGCAAGAAGACTTCCCTGATTCCCTCACCTGCTCAGGTCCTCCCTCCCTAACTACCTTGGCTAAAGCTGCTTGTATATCTCTGTATTTTTTTTATTTTCATCTGTCCTTGTGGTCTCCCCATTAGAATGGGGCTGTTTACTTCTTTACATCTAAGCCTAGATGATACATGCCTGCCATGCAGTAGGAATTTCATAAATGATTGTGGTTAACATAATAAAGAAATTAATAAAAATATTTATATATTTGTAAATGTTGTGCTCTACAGTGGCAACATTTTAGTAAGTCTATCCCTTTAATAGAAATCAGTTTCTTCCTAATTCACTGAGTTTGGGTTGTTTGATCAGAGGATTATTGCATATAAGTCAAAGGTGAATACCCAAGGGGATGGAAAAGAATAAGTGAGCAGGTGGAGAGATGGGGAAATTATTTCTTTCCAATTAGAGAAAGGTCATCATGGGGATTCAGGCTACTGATGGACAGAATCATTGGGCAATTCTAATCTTCTGCCTATGTGTGAGGAAGCACAAAAATGAAAGAAGAAAGAACAAAAAAGAAAGTAACAGACAAGCCAGAGTACAGGGTAAGGTTATTATTTTAATTAACGCCACCAGCCAAGCAAGGTTAAAAGGCCCACTTGTGGCTGGAACAGATGGGAGCCTCTGATAAGGAGGAGAGTTAGATCTTTGACACCAAGTTACCTGATGCTGCCTGAGTCACAGAACAATGCTGGTGACATCAAACAGCTAGAATGTTTCAGGGTGAGTTACTGCTGCTTCAGCCTGGAAGATCCGGAACCAGGGTTAAACTAAGCTGGGATTCATAATAGTTCAAGAGTAATGAGAAGAAGGGTGGCCAGGTAGCACAGCAAGTAAGAGCACCGGTTCCAGTGTTGAGAAGACCTGGAGATCGAATCCCGGGCTCAGACACTTAGCACCCACCCAGAAACACCTGGCCGTGTAACCTTGAGCAAGTTACTTAACCCCAATTGCTTAGGGGTGGCAGGTGGCTCAGCGAGTAAGAGCACTGACTCCAGTGTCGGGATGACTGATCAAATCTGGGCTCAGATACTCAACACCACACCCAGAAATAACTGGCCATGTAACCTTGAGCAAGTTACTTAACCCCAATTGCTAAAAAAAAAAAAAAAAAAAAGAAAGAAATTCTCAAGAAAAATTGCACTAATATTTTAGAACCAGAGGGCAAAATAGAGGTTGAAAGAATCCACCAATCACTTCTTGAAAAAGATCCCCAAAAGAAAACTCCTAGGAATATTATATCCAGGTTCCAGAGTTCCCAGATCAAGGAGAAAATATTGCAAGCAGCCAAGAAGAAACAGTTTGAATATTGTGGAAACACAATCAGGATAACACAGGATCTGGCAGCTTCTACACTGAGGGATCGAAGGGCTTAGAATATGATTTCCAGAGGTCAAAGGAGCTGGGATTAAAACCAAGAATCACTTACCCAGCAAAACTGAGTATCATGTTTCAGGGGAAAATATGGTCATTCAGTGGAATAGAGGACTTTCAAGTGTTCTTGCGGAAAAAACCAGAGTTGAATAGAAAATTTGACACGGAGATACAAGAAGCAAGAGAAGCATGAGAAGGTAAACAGGGAAAAGAAATCATAAGGAACTTATTAAAGTCAAACTATTTACATTCCTACATGGAAAAACAATGATTGTAACTGATGAAACTTTTCTCAGTATGAAAATAGTTGAAAGGAGTATAAATGTGTGTGTACATACATACATATGTCTATATAGAAGGGTATATGTGTGTATGAATACATATGTGAGTGTGTGTATATATGTGTACAGGTATACATAGACAGAGAGCACAGGACCAGTTGAATAAGAAGCAATGATACTTAAAAAGTGAAATTGATAGGTGAGAGAGGAATATAATGAGAGGAGATGGGGAGATACAGAATGGGATAAATTATGCCATATAGAAGAGGCAAGGGAAAACTGTTACAATGGAGGGGAAGAACAGGAAGGCAAAAGGGAATGGGTCAACCTTATTTTCATTGAATTTGGCTTAGGGAGGGAATGACATACACACTAAATAGGGTATCTCACCCTACAGGAGAGTAGGGAGGAAGGGGGTGGCAGGGGGAATGATGGAGGGGAGGACAGGTTGGGGGGAGCGAAGTTGGAAGCACACACTTTTGAAAAAGGACAGGGTCAAAGTAGAGAATAGAACAAGTGGGGGGCAGGATAGGATGGAGGGAAATATAGTCAATGTTTCACAATATATTCACTATGGAAATGTTTTGCATAGCTACACATGTACAACCTATATTGAATTGCTTATCTTCCCAGTAAGGGTGAGTGATGAGGGAGGAAGGGAAAGAATCTGGAATTCAAAGTTTTAAAGTCAAATGTTTAAAATATGTTATTATTATTTTTTACATGCAACTGGGAAATAAGATATACAGGCACTGGGGTATAGAGATCCATCTTGCCCTACTGGAAATTTGGAGGAGGGATGGGGAGGATATAGAAGAGAGCAGATTGGGGGAGGGGGTATACAGTGGGATTGCTGTTTTGGGGTGGTGGGTAGGGGAAATATGGGGAGAAAATTTGTAACTCAAAATCTTGTGGAAATGAATGATGTAAACCAAAAATAAACATAAAATTTAATTTAAAAAAAGAAAGATTGTTAAAAATTCTTTTACATTTAATTGAGAAATATTTAGTGAAAGAAAAAAGATATAATTGAGTAGAAAAGCATCTCTTTCTGTCTATCTCTGTCTCTATATCTATCTCTGTCTCTCTGCCTCTCTATTTATCTGTATGTCTGTATCTCTCCCCAACCCCACTTGTGGGTACCCTGGCTATTAGGCCCATAAGAGAACAACCAAAGCACTGCCATTGTCTTCACTGTAAACACAATGACCAAGAGTAAACCAAGGCATCTCAGAGGTGAAGGGAATCTTAGGGACCATCTAACTCACCTCATACCTGAACAAAAGTCCCTGTGCCATAGAGGTGTAGTTGGAACATGTTTGACAAGAGACCATCCACTTTCTATCTGAAGGCCCCTAGTGAGAGGGAACTCTCTGCCTTCTGAGGCAGCCCATAACATTTCTAGATGCCTCTAATTCTTAGGAAGTTTCCCCCCAACATCTAGCCTCAATTTGCCTCTCTGCAACTTCGATCCATTGTGCCTGGTTCTGACCAAGAAGAATAAGAACAAGTCTAACTCCACCCCCCTTCCATGGGCTAAGCCTTCAAATATATTAAAATAACTGTGATGTCTGCTAAACAAGGATAAGACCCAGCCCTTGGCCAGCAACATTGAATCCTAGAGGCTGTGAACTTTATTTTTCATCTGTCACCCACTTCTAGGTCCTTAAGTCCCTAAGGTCCCAGACCCCTAACAATTTCCCACTACCTGTTACTCTCCCTACCCCTGTATTAATCTATCACTGGCCTACCATATGGGAGAAATTTTTCCAAACTCCCACCTCAGTTCTTTCATCTTCAATCCAGTTCCACCCATGCCCCCTTCCTCTGTGCCCTCTGAAGTTTCCACAGTGAGCCAAATTCTCTTCATCCTCAACCTCTTTCTCTCACTCTCCTTCCATCTATCATCCCTTGCTTCCCCCAGACAACTTCACATCACTGTTTCCTCTAGCACTCTCTCTGCTTTCATCCACACCACTCCCTCCTGTCTTCCCCCTCTCAGTGGTTCTAGAAGAATTGTGATACTCCTCAACTTCCACTCGAATTCTTACCCTCCTCTACACCTAACACTCGGCAACCCCTCCTCTTTGAAGCTCAAAATTCGTCCACCCAATCCAGATAATTGGGACTGTAGTATACTGGGCACTAGATCGTTCTCTCTGTTTTCTCAGAGTTCAGCACCTCTATCACCATCTTCTGCTCTCTAACTCTTGCCCTTGATATGTTTGAGAAATGAGGCCTTTATCAGACAAAGCTCCTGTAAAATTTTTCATCGTTATGACGAGTGTGTATTTCCCTCCATCCTATTTCCCCGTTTATCATACTGTCTTTCCTTTCACCCTGTCCATTCTCAAAAGTATTTTGTTTCTCACTACTGTCTCCCCCAATCCTCCCTCCTTTCTAATAGCCCCCTTCTCTTGTCCCCTTCATCTCCTACTTTCCTGTAGGGTAAGACAGATCTCTATACCCAAATAAGTGTGTATGTTATTCCCTCTCTGAGCCATTTCTGAAGAGAATAAAGTTTGGGAGCTCCCCTCTGCCACCCGCCTCTTCCCTTCCACTATAAAAGCTCTTCCGTGCCTCTTTTATGTGAGATAAGTTACCCCATTCTACCTCTCCCTTCCCACTTCTCCCAACGCATTTCTCTTTCTCACCCTTTAATTTTGTTTCTTTAGATATCAGCCCTTCATATTCAACTCATCCCCCATCCCTCATCCTCTCCTTCTGACTGCCCTAATAATGGGAAGGTTCTCAGGAGTTACAAGTGTCATCTTCCCATGCAGGAATGGAAACAGTTTAACCTGATTGAATATTGTATTTCTCTCTCCTATTTACTTTGTTTAGGCTTCTCTTGAGTCTTGTATTTGAAAGCCAAACTTCCTATTCAGCTCTGGTTTTTTCATCAAGCATGCTTGAAAGTCCTTTGTTTCATTAATATCCATTCCACCACCACCACCCCCCCCGAAGGATTATGCTCAGTTTTGTTGGGGAGGTGATTCTTGATAGTAATCTTAGTGCCTTTGAACTCTAGAATGCTATATTCCAAGCCCTTTGACTCTTTTGGTGTAGAAGCTGCTCAATCTTGTGTTATTCTGACTGCTGTTCCATGATATTTGAATTTCTTCTTTTTGACTACTTGTGATCTTTTTTGTCATTAAAAAATACTATTTGTTATATGGGATGATTCATTGAGAGGAGAAAAAGGAGGAATGCTGAGGAAAATTATAGCTATATAATAACTATATACATGTATAATGCAGCTGTGTAAAAAGACAAAACATGTAAAATTTTTTGAAAAAAAAAGAAATCATTGTTCACTTTGGTGAGAGCTGTTTCACTCAAATCATGAGGTTGCAAAGGGCTGAGAAAGGGACAGGAGAAGTGGAAACATTGAGTAGAGACAATTTTTTCCAGGAATTTGGCCAAGAAACGGAGAAGAGATGTAGTGTGATAGTTTGCAGGAGTGCTAGGGTCCAGTGAAGACTAAGAATGGGGGGGAGCAGTATGCTTGAAGATAGTAGGGAAGGAATCAGCAGCGAGGGAGAGGGCATAATTGACATTGTAATCTGGAAGTCAGAGCAGGGATAATGACCTAGGAAAGGACTGAGGGATGGAGGGATGGTAGGTCTTTATGAGGGTGGAGAAAGGGTTCGGCAGGGGTGAGGCATGGGAAAATATGGAATGATGGGATGTTGGGGTCAGATAGAGGAATGTCAGAGTTTTTAATGGGAGAAGTAGAACATTTGGGGGTTATGGTGGCATGCGATAGTCGACCATCCCTATATGTGGCCAAGCTGGAGTGAAGGAGTAAGTCATGGGATTTAAAAAGACTGAGGAAATGGGAGCTCAGGGAATTTGAAGGAGCATCCACAGGGATAGTGTTATCTGTTTGCCAAAAATGAAGACCACCTATATGTACAAAAATATTTATAGCAGCTCTTTTTGTGGTGGTAAAGAATTGGAAATTGAGGGGATGCCTATCATTTGGAGAATAGGAGGAAAAGTTGTAATATATGCTTGTGATGGAATACTATTGTACTATAAAAAATAGCAAGTAGGATGCTCTCAGAAAAACCTTACATGAACTGATGCAAAGTGAAGTGAACAGAACCAGAAGAACATTGTACACAGTTTGGACATTTTAATAATTTTATTTGCATAATTCTAAATTGCTTTACAAAATGGTTATACCGATTCAAATCTCCCCCCACCCATGCACCAATGTTCTTATCTTCCTGCAATCCCTCCAGCAATGATTATTCCCATTTTTTGTCATTTGTGCTAATTTGCACAGTGTGAGGTGAACCTCAGGGTTATTTTAATTTGTGTTTCTTTTATTAGTGATTTGGAGCACTCTTTCATATGGTTGTTAATAATCTGAAATTCTCCTTTTGAGAAATTTTTGTTCATATCCTTTGACCACTTTTCTATTGAAGAATGGCTTTTGTTATGTTTGTCTATGTGTTTTGTATGCAGACACATATGTATGTATATATAGATATTAACTATGTATGTATCTTACATGACAAACCCATATCAGAGAAATTTGATATGAAGAATTTTTTCCTATTCTGCTGCTTACTTCCTTGTGTTTGGTGCATTAATTTTGTTTGTGCAGAATCCTTTCAGTTTCATACAAAGTTATCTATTTTATCTTTGTAATTGCATCTATCCCTTTTGTTTAAGAATACATCCCCCACCCATAACTATGTCTTCTGACATATGTGATCTGTTTCTCTTCTAATTTTTTCACAGTACAATCTTTAATATTAAGGTCACGTACCTGTGACCACTAAGGTCACGGAATATGGTATCAGGTATTATCTAAACTTAATTTCTGCCAGATGGCCTTCTAGTTTTCCCAGCAGTATTTTTTCTCAAATAGAGAGTTCTTTCCTAAATAATGTTTCTTTTCTGGTTTATCAAACACTGGGTTATTGAGTTCCATAGTTTCTAATTCTCTCTTGTCTAATTTGTTAGATTGATCTACCTGTCTATTTCTTTTGCCAATACCACATGGTTTTGATTTCTGCCACTTCATCATACAGTTTGAAGTCCATAAGTATGACTTCCCTTTTATCCCTAATTCTTTACAGTTTTTCCCTTGATATTCTAGATCTTTTATTTCTCCAAATGAATTTTGTTATTATTTTGGTGTTCTTCAGTTGTTTCAGTCATGTCCAGCTCTTCTGTGACCCCATGTTGGATATTTTTGGCAAAGATACTGGACTGATTTGCCGTTTCCTTCTCCAGTTCATTTTACAGAGGAGGAAACTGAGGCAAACAGGGTTCAGTGACTTGCCCAGGGTCACACAGCTGGGAAGTATCAGAGGCTTGATTTTAACTCAGGTCCTCCAGGGCCAGTGCTCTATCCACTATACCACCTAGTTGCTCCAATGCTCTTGATTTTTAAGAGTTTGTTTTATGACCTGCAAAGCATTAGCTCTTTCAATCAGTATTTTTGCTGATTTCTCAGGATTTTCTAAGTAAGCCATCATCTCCTAAGCTAATAGGGATAGTTTTATTGCCTACATGTCTTTAGTTATTTTTCTTGTCCTTTTATTTCTAGCACGTTTAGAATGGCATCAAATCCTGTGTTTGTTGAGAAAGCTAGTGTACCTCTATTGCATATGATGCTTGTTTGGGGGTTCAGATATACACTTTTATGATATTTTAGAAGACCCCAGGTGTGGCTAGGTGGCGCAGTGAATAGAGTACCAGTCCTGGAGTCAGGAGGACCTGAGTTCAGATCCGGCCTCAGATACTTAACATAACACTTACTAGCCATGTGACTTTGAGCAAGTCACTTAACCCCAATTGCTCTGCCTTCCCCCTCAAAAAAATAAAAGACCCCTCTATGGCTCTACTTCGCAGATCTTTTTGCATAAATGAATGCTGTGCTTTGTCAGTACCTTTTTCTGTATCTATTAAGATCATGATGTGATTTTGGAAGTTTTTACATTTAGTATGGCTGTGTTGATTGTTTTCCTAATGCTGAACCATCCTTGTATCCCCAGTGTAAATCCAGCTTAGTCATTATGAATGATTTCTTAGATGTCTCTGACAAAGTTTTATTTTAAAATTTTGAACTGATATTCATTAAAGATATAGTTATATGCTTCTGGGCTTTGTCCTTCCCCAGTTTAGGTATTAGCACTATACCTCATAAAAGGAATCTGGTAGGGTGCACCAATTTTCTCTTAATTGTCAAATTGGGTAGTCTTATTTCAGTCCTCACCCTTCTCACCCAATCTGATGCATTGGACACTGTTGGCTGCCCTTTCCTCTTGGCTACTCTCTCCTCTCTGGGTTATTGTTACTCTCTGTCTCTGTCTCTCTCTGTCTCTCTGTCTCTGTCTCTGTCTCTCTCTCTCTCTGTCTCTGTCTCTCTGTCTCTCTCTCTGTGTCTCTCTCTCTCTCTCTGTCTTTCTCTGTCTCTCTCTCTCTCTCTCTCTCTCTCTCTGTTCTCTCTCTTTCTCTCTCTCTTTCTTTCTCTCTCTCTCTCTGTCTCTCTCTCTGTCTCTCTCTGTCTGTCTCTCTCTCTCTGTCTCTCTCTCTGTCTCTCTCTCTGATCTCTCTCTGTCTCTCTCTCTGTCTCTCTCTCTCTCTGTCTGTCTCTCTCTCTGTCTCTGTCTCTCTGTCTCTCTCTCTGTCTCTCTCTCTGCTCTCTCTCTGTCTCTCTCTCTCTGTCTGTCTCTCTCTCTGTCTCTCTCTCTGTCTCTCTCTCTCTCTCTGTCTCTCTCTCTGATCTCTCTCTGTCTCTCTCTCTG
>NW_027187322.1:1654082-1658519 GCF_028583685.1 Petaurus breviceps papuanus | reverse complement strand
TCTCTCTCTCTCTCTCTCTCTCTCTCTCTCTCTCTCTCTCTCTCTCGGTTCTCCTCCTACCTGTCTAACTATTCCTCAGTTTCCTTGTTCATCATACAGATCACAACTCTTAATCATGGCTATTCTCAGGACTCTGCCCCAGGCCTCCTGCTCTCCTTGCTCTATACTCTCCCTCTCAGTGGCGTCATCCGTTACTATGGGCTTAATTATCATCCCTGTGCCAATGACTTATTGGCTTCCACACCTCTTCAGAACCTAAAGATCCTTCCCCTCTTCTTTTGTATCTTTATCTGTGGAAGAAAAAGCAAATGCCTCCAGCTCATTGAGAGGCTGCCAAGGTAAACAGATGGTGTGCTCATGGCTAGGCCCATGGATCTAGAACTTGAAGGAACATCAGAGGTCACCTGGTTCAACCCCCTAATTTGACAGATGAGGAAACTGTATCTCAGGGAATGGAATTACCTGGACCAAGAGCAGAGGGAAGATCTGAACCCAAGCCTGATTGTTCCAGACCCAGACCCAGTGCTCTTCCCCCAGTAGCATCTTATGGCCCTCCATAAGTGTCTTGGCTGCTCTCCTTTGGGGTCTCTCCACCTGGTCCGTGCCCCTCCTGAAACGTGTCTCCTAGAGCTGAGTGCAACACTATACATACTTGAAGAATGCTCAGAGGACACACAGCTGGCAGGGGCCCTGACACACCAGGTACTCAGCATCTTGGCTTCAGGCTTTGCAAACCAAGCTCATGCATTATGATTTGAGTTGTTTTCAATTTTGCAAACAGGTTGTCTCCCCAGTATGAGAGTGAAAATAATCCTGTCCCTTTGTCCACCACATCCATTCCTCAAAGTACCTTCTGGTTGCTTTGCTGTATTGCATTCGGCCCTTTACCAGGCTGGCAGAGGGCATTTAAGGAAACCTTGTGTCAAAAGAGATCTGGGTCTTGGCTCAAGAGATCTGGATTCATGCTCCAACATGTCCAAGACTAAGCTGCTTCCCCTCTCTGGGCCTTAGTTCTCTCACTGGTAACATGAGGATAAATCATGCTCAAACTACCCCCTCTCAGAGCTGTTTATGAAAACTAAGCTGTTATTGTCAGAACTGGGAGATGGAAAAAGCCCTGTTCCCAGCCACAGACTTCAGGTGTTCAGCTCTCCCTGAGTCTGGGCTCCACAAGAGCAGCCTGATAGGAGACCCGGGAACCGAAGCCTTCAACACCATATGGTTCAAGAACACTCCTCCATCATTTCCTATGACCTCCTCCCCCACCCCACCGAAGCTACCCACAAAGATGTGTGCTCTTGACCTTGCCATCACCCACAGGTGCTTCCTTTCCATGTTCCTGAACTCCAAAATTCCCTTCTCTGGTGCTAATTTATTGTCATTCCAACTCTCCCCCCACCTTGCATCCTATAACCCTATTCTTCATCTTCCCTGTGACCTCCAATCTCTCCTCCCCTCAGCTCTTTCCCAGGCTATCACTGTTTCACTAGCTACACTCTCCTCCTTTCCACATCTTGACCCCTTGGTAAACCAGTTCAATTGCACACTGTCTTCTTCTCTCAAGCCTCTTGCCCCCTTATCCCATCTAGCCCTTCAAGGACTCAGCCTTTGATGACTCCCATCATCATATGCCTTCATTCCTACACATGCGCTACTGAAACAAGAATATCATGAAACCCCCAACTGGGTGCCCTACAAATTTATGTTTCATAATCTCAGCTGGGCCTTTGTCTCAGTAAGACAATCCCTTTATACTTCCCTAACTAATTCACCATCCCACTCACCATAATGACTCTACCAAACCTCCTCCCTCCTGGAGCTTCCCATGGTTCCCCCTTTCTTCGCTCTTATTTCACTGAACAAAAGTGAAGCCATTCCCATCATGAGCCTTTTTTCTCCCCTCCTCCTATCTCACATGACTCTTTGTCTTACACCACTGTCTCCTCCTTTGCCTCTGCCTCACATGAAGAACTGGTCCTTCTCCTTACCAAGGCAGACCACCCAAGGGTGGAGTCTAAATTTCCAACAAGATGGAGAAGCTCATGGCGTAAGCTCCCAGAGAGCAGAGTTGTTTCATTTTTGTTTTTGTATCCTTAACACTTAGCAGAGTACCTGGCGTATAGTATGAGCTTACTAAAAGCTGATTGATGGACCTGAGAGCCAACTCTACCACTGACTAGCTGGGTGACCTTGAGGAACTGCCAGCATTAGAAGAAATGTCCTGCTATCAGACTGCTTTGGAGCTGAGGGCTCTCACCCCTCAGGACCTGTCCCTCATCAGACATCCTGGAGCTATTTCTGAGTTGCCTCATGGGAATTATCTCCTTTGATCATCACAATAATGCTGTGAGTAAACACTTCAGTGACTATTTTCTCCGCTTTATGATGAGGAAATTAAGGCTTAGAAATTTTAGCTCAACAAAAATGTTGATAGCGGCTCTTTTTGTGGCAGCAAAGAATTCGAAATTGAGGGGATGCCCATCCATTGGGGAATGGCTGAACAAGTTATGGTACGGAAATATGACGGAATATTAAGATGACTGGATATTATGATCCAGTTACAATGGGATATTATTGTGCTATAAGAAATAACAAGGGGGTAGTTTCAGAAAAACATGATAAAACTTACATGAACTGAAGCAAAGTGAACCGGGAGATCATTGTACACAGTAACAGCAACATTGTAATGATGATCAACTTGAAAGACTTGGCTACTCTGATCAATACAGTGATCCAAGACAATCCCAAAGGAACCATGACGAAAAAATGACATCCACCTCCAGAAGAGAATTGATGAACTCTGAGTGCAAATTGAAATATAATTTTCTCACTTTTTTTTGCAAATATAGCTAATATGGAAATGTGTTCTGCATCATTTCACATGTATAATTGATATCATATTGCCTGCCTTCTCAGTTGGTAGGAGGGAGAGGGGGAGGGAGAGAATTCAGAACTCAATTTTAAAAGGAAAGAGTATTAAAAGTAAATAATAAATCAAGATGTTAAAAAATAATTTTTTAAAAAAGCAATGTTAGCTCACTTGTAGGTGGTCACATACCTGATAAACGTCAGGGTCAGGACTTGAATCTAAGTGTCTCCTGATCCAAAATTCAGAACTTTTTTTTCACTAAACCACATGGTCTTTTTTCTTCCTAGTGCCAAGGGTTCTCAAAGAGAATAGTAAAGAAAAGGGTACACAAAGGACAGTGGGGGAGGGTGGCACTCGGGAAGGGGAGGGATGTTGCCTAGAGTGCTATGGAAACAGGGGTCTAGGCTTGCCTTATTGGTTGTGCTTCTAGAGAGTTTGGCCTTACTGCAAAGGGCTGTGGATAAGTTAGACATTGCTCCCCTGAAGGAATCTAAAGAAATAGTCATTCTCTCGGGAAACCGCTGCCTCTAGGCAGAACAATGGAAAATGCCTGCTCAGTTTGCTCTCTCCCTTACCCCCCCTCCTCCACTCCAACCCTGCCCTCGTCCTGATCCATGCTCTTATCCCCTCACACCGGGACTGTTTTTTCCCAATTTATTAAATTATTTCTTTTTAGTTTTCAACATTCACTTTTTTATAAAAAATGAATTTTAAATTTTCATTTAAATTTTCAATTTTCTCCCCTCCCTCCGCAAGACAGCTTGCAATCTGATATGGGCTCTACACACACATTCCTATTGAACACATTTTCACATTAGTCATGTTGCATAGAAGAATTATAACAAGTGATAAAAACCATGAGAAAGATAAAAAAACAAAAGAAAAAACCAAATAGTCTGCTTCACTCTGCATTCAGACTCCATAGCTCCTTCTCTGGATGTGACTGGCATTTTCCATCATGTGTCCTTTGGAATTGTTTTAGTCCTTGCGTTGCTGAGAAGGGCCAAGTCTGTCAGAATCAGTCCTCGAACACTGGCTGTTACTGTGTACAATGTTCTCCTGGTTCTGCTCCCCTCACTCAGCATCAGTTCCTGTGAATCTTTCCAGGTTTCTCTGAAGTCCTCCAGTTCATCATTTCTTAAAGCACAAGAGTATTCCATTACATTCATATGCCACAGATTGTTTAGCCGTTCTCCAGTTAATGGGTCCCCTCAGTTGGCTAACCATCACCATTTATTCATTAGTATATCTCCTCTGCCTCCAAATATTCCAAGGAACTCCACCTTGCTGCTAGGTCTCACTGATCTATTTTGTATATGCCAATTTTATACATCTTCATCGGTCTTTAACTTTGTGCCGTTCTTATTTGATTTTTTTTTTGTCTTCAAGGATTATGAAATCTTCAGCCTTGCTCTAATTAAGGGAGCAGCTTCTTCATGGAGTTAAGACTCCGTATGTGTTTTAAATGCTTTCTCCCTATAAGTAGGGAGTCTAAGCAAAGTCTAAGCTAAAGAGAAAGAAAGAAAGAAAGAAAGAGAGAGAGAGAGAGAGAGAGAGAGAGAGAGAGA
>NW_027187322.1:1631345-1653982 GCF_028583685.1 Petaurus breviceps papuanus | reverse complement strand
AGGAAGGAAGGAAGGAAGGAAGGAAGGAAGGAAGGAAGGAAGGAAGGAAGGAAGGAAGGAAGGAAGGAAGGGACGGAGGGAGGGAGGGAGGGAGGAAGGAAGGAAAGATTCAATTCTTCCCCAGGTCTAGTGTCTGGGCCCCACCCTAGAACTCAAAGAAGGAGCTCAGTGAAGATTAGTCCCCTACCTGGGCTACTACTACCAGAGAACCCTAAATGAAGTCTACTTTGGTCAACACACTTTTCTGGAAGAGATCTCTGCAAGTGAGTGTTGACTATCACTGTCTTAGCTAAGCAGCTTAATGTGTGATAGTAAAGTTTGGATAATTGTCCTGGTTTCCTATTGACTTCTTTGGATTTATGGAATAAAACAAGCATTTCTATAAAAGATGATTGCACATGAAACTGCAAATCTATTTTGTACAACTTGCTATTCCTTTTAAATATATAATGTTGTCATGGAAATTTTTTTTCTCTTTTTTTCTTCCCTCCCCTTCTCCCCCACTGACTTCTAAGAATATAAGTTGTCAGACAATGGGGTATAGAAATCCATCTTGCCCTTCAAGAAAGTAAGGGATAAGGGGGTAAGGGGAGAGATGGGAGGGGGGATATATGAGAGGGTATACTGGGGGAAGGAGTAATCAGTATGCTTGCCATTTTGACGACAGGGGAGAGATGGGGAGAACATTTGGAACTCAAAATCTTGTAGAAATGAATACTAAATTGAATACTAAAAATAAATAAATAATTTTATTTATTGCTAGCTAGCCTTAAAAAAATAAATAGTATGAAATGCAAATTTATGATTTTATATTGAATCCTCTTTTATGTTGTGTTGTATATATGGAAATGTTCTTTTTGTCTTTTTGTATTTAAATTCAAAATGAATAAAAAATTAAGTTTAAAATATATTGCCCCTGACTTTATTAAACTAATTTCTTGTGTCAGTACTTGGTATATTTGCATGTCTGGTTTGAATTGATCGTGGACCTTCCTGTTTTAATTGTCCAGGTATAATGTTAATGGGATTTAAGATCTTCCCCATCCATTAATAGGTCTCAGGTGGAGGGGTGGCTAGGTGGCTCAGTGAATAGAGCACTGGCCCTGGAGTCAGGAGGACCTGGGTTTGGATCCAGCCTCAGACATTTAACACAAAAACTAGCCATGTGACCTTGGACAAGTCACTTAACCCCAATTGCCCTACCAAAAAAATGCAAAACAAAAAATTAGGTCTCAGGTGGAGCCCATTAAGGGAACATTACTGAGGGGGAGACTAGCTTTCACACTTTTTGCTAATTTCTAATTAGGTACTGAGTCACTCAGGATTGTGATGCCTTCTGGCTCTGAGAAGTGTATATATACTCTGAGTTGGTGTTTTGCTTTGGGGGCTCACTTATGAGAAGGATCTTGTGACTCCCTGGTCAAGATTCTGAGTGGCCATATGTTCAGAGCTCCCCAGCTGCTCAGATGTAAAGTCTCTCTCAGTCCAGGGTTGTACATAAAGTGTATTGTTGATTCAGGCAGTTAGAGTACTGTCTGTTGGTCTTTATTTCTCTGCTTGTATTTTCTCTGAAGTTCAGGGTACTGACTTTTGCCCTGAACTAGGGAATGTAATTTTAAAAGACTATTGACCCCTTAAACAGCTAGCTTTCCTAGTAAAGCAGATCTAAGAACCTGTGCTAGCAGCCATCCTGGGGATGCCAGTGTGGCTGCCACTACACAAGGATCGGTAGGCTACTTGATATTGATCAAAGGTTCTGTACCTTCTGAACTTAGCTTTGGTTTTTTTAGTCTTATATGAAAGCCCAGTAAAAACTATGTCTTTTGAGCTTGTCTCAGGAAGCTGGGATTCCTTGGTTTTGGTCGCTAGTTTTGTCTAACATTTACAACCACCTAGCACTGCCCTTCATTTTTCTTGTACCTACCTGGATCTGTTTTCCAGCTTGCTCTCTCTCTCTCTTTGATTTTTCAGAAGGCTTCTAACATCTAAGAGTCATCTGTAACTAAAGGAGGGGGAAATACTAAGACCCATCACTGTGGAAAAAAGGAAGATCAGCTCATTGCTACACCAATTACAGCCCTAGGAACTCAGTTTTTAGAAAAGTGGATTTTTATATATTGTATGCCAATGACTTTATGAAAGATCTTTTGATTTAGATAAAATAAGTATACCTGAGAGGGAAAAGAGTTGAAAGGCTTAAAACTGCAAGCCTCACCCTGAAAATGAAAAAAAAAATACTAAACATTTTAAACAATCTGAGAGTTTGTCAAAATCTTAATGGGTCCCAGAAAAAAGAAAGTTGACTATCATATTGTGTTATAAAATTTATTAATTAATAAGTGCTAACATAAGTTTGAGAGTTTTCATGTATCGTGTGTGTGTGTGTGTGTACATATGGATTGATTCTCTGCTGCCTGTGCTAATTTTGGCCTAATAATTAACACCAAGAAAACACAGGTGCACCATCAGCCAGCACCACATCATACGTACGTGAAACAATCGGATACAGAAAATGGAGAAGTTTTGAATGCTATGGATAAATTCACTTACCTTGGTAGTGTACTTTCCATGGGTGGACACATAGATGATGAGGTTGACACACACATTGCCAGAGCTAGCTCAGTGTTTTGGAGGCTCTGAAGGAGGGTGTGGGAGAGAAGAGGCATTAGACTGACTTCCAAACTGAAAGTCTACAGAGCTGTAGTGCTGACCTCATTGGTGTATGCCTGAGAAACCTGGACAGTCTACCAGCACCATGCCAGGAAAAGAAGTCGCTTCCAACTGAATTCCTTAGAAAGATTCTGAAGATCACCTGGAAGGAGAAGGTACCAGACACTGAGGTCCTTTCATAAGCTGAACTGCCAAGCATTCAAACTCTACTACAGAGATCCCAACTCCAATGGGCTGGCCACATTGTGCAAATGCCAAAAGTATGTTTTCCTAAAAGACTATTTTATGGAGAACTTCCACAAGGCAAGCGTTCACACGGTGGTCAGAAGAAGTGATACAAGGCCACTCTCAAGGTCTACCTTAAGAATTTTGGAATTGATTGTGTGACATGGGAGACACTTACAGCCAGCATGGAGTGCCCTCGTCGAATAAGGAGCTGTGCTCTGTGGACAAAGCAGAATTGCAGTAGCTCAAAAGAAATGTGAGATGCACAAATTTAGAAACATCTCTACTCTAAATGGACCAGAGGTTCCCAAATTTATTTGGCCTACCACCCCTTTTAAAAAAAAATACTACTTTGTTTAACCCTTTAACATTTTTTTAAATTTGCATCATTTTAAAAAATATAAAATGTATTTTTTTAAAATTACACATCTATTACATGTCATCTTGGGGTGGGGAAGGGGAGAGATGGGGAGAAAATTTGGCACCCAAAATCTTATGGAAGTGAATGTTGAAAACTAAAAAAAAAAGGTAAATAAATTTAATTTTTAAATGATGTATCTTAAATTTAATAACTTATTGTAAATTTGTGGGGGTTTCCTGCATTGAAATTTTGATGACACAATATTGCATAATGTAATATATAGTATCATGTTGTAAACAAGTCATCACACGCACATATTCCTACAGATGCATGCTCGACTTCCCCACGATACTGAGATACTACGGTCTCCTGCCAACACTTGCTTGTTAAGATCTGTCGGCAGAGTTGACCACTGATCAGTTATAACTTGCATTTTGTGTATTTATTTGGAAAATAATCTAATCACTGACTTTAAATCTGTTACAACAGATGAAACATGTACAAATGGTTTTTCAAATTTTTCTTATCTTCTCTCCTTTCCTTATACTGTCCCCTTATTTTTATTTAATGCCCCCCAATTGCACCCAAGACGACTACTGCCCCCCTGGATCATTCCAGTGCCTTCAGGAGGCTGTGTTGCCCACTTTGGGAACCTCTGTATGGTCTGTTTGTGCCCAACCTGGCACAGAGCCTCCCAAGCTCACACTGATCCGATCAGTCGCCGTCTGACACGGCGTACTTTGACCCCAACATAGTGATGTCATTTTGGTCCTCTTCAAGAGCAAAGGACTGTGGTTAACTCTTAGAAGGGATACACAGTCTCAACAAAAGGGAATTAATTTTAAGAGAATACAGGAATTTTCTGAATTTGAGCAGGCATCTTTTTTCCCCCTTCCCTGGTCAGTCAGGAGACAAGAAAGATCAACCAAATTACAGAAAAAAAGAGACTTTATCTTTTTTGCCCAAGATTTGCAGGAAAAGGAATAATAAATTACTCTAGGGAAGGAGAAATTACATGAACTAAATCAGTATGAGTTTTTGAACAAGAATTTGCAAATTGTGGTTGGAACGAAAACTGGACTTATACTGAATTTCCTAGTGAAACTACTCTGGACTTAGTATGGAATTGGAAATATGAAGATTTGAACATTTGTAATCAGCCTTATTCTTTACATTAGTTTATACTATCTATATTAAATTTAAATTTATATAAATGATTATATTTCTATTATATTCTTTTTTTCTCACCACACAATAATTTCTTTGCAATGAGGATTCATGGTTCATTGAGTGGAAAACTCATTCACAGACATTTGAAAGTAAAGGTTCACTACTAAGTCTGTATCTCAAAAATATCATAAAAAAGAGAAAAGGATCCACACATACAAAAATATTTATAGCAGCTCTTTTTGTGGTGGCCAACAACTGGAAATTGAGGGGATGCCCATCCATTGGGGAATGGCTGAACAAGTTGTGGTATATGAATGTAATTGAATACTGTTGTGCTATAAATAAACAATAAGCAAGTGGATGTAAGAAAAACTTGGAAAGACTTACATGAACTGATGCTGAGTGAAGTAAGCAGAACCAGGAGAACATTGTGCACAGTAACAACAACATTGTGAGATGACCAACTTTGATAGACTTAGCTCTTCTCAGCAATACAATGATCCAAGACAATTCCAAGAGACTCATGATGGAAAATGCTTTCCACACCCAGAGAAAGAACTTGGAGTCTGAATGCAAATCAAAGCATGCTATTTTCTTTTTTTATTGTTTGTTTTTTCTTTCTTGTAGTTTTTCCCTTTTGTTTTTATTCATCTTTACAATATGACTAATGTGGAAATAGATTTACTATGATTGTACATGTATAGACTATAGCAGATTGTTCTGGGGAGGGAGGAAATTTGGAACTCAAAATCTTATAAAAGTGAATGTTGAAGACTATTTTTACATGTAATTGGAAAAAATAAAATACTATTAAGTGGAGGGAGGGGGAAAATAAAGGTTTCATACAATTCACCAAACACCTGACAGTGAAGAGAATGTGAAACTCCATAGTGAAGTGGTCACACTTCAAATAATCCTGCTACAAGTTCTGGGCAAGGAAGAAAAATCACATTTTAGTTCCTAAGTTTCCCTGAGAAAATGTCGCCAATGAACTCAGGACCTTGAACTGCAAACAATATTGTCATTTTCACTCATTGAACTGCCAAAAACCCAAATGTGATCAGCTGTTGGGTAGGTGGAACTGGCTTTTTCTTAGGGAAAGGGGGGGGTCCCCTTCTCTTTGTATCCTGAACATCACACGGAATAAATATTTTGTATCCTAGTTACTGAAAGGACTGCCCCCTTAATACATGACATCCTCAAGAAAATCAAGGAGAGGCGGACTGCTCAGCTGCTGAGTAACTGGCCAAGTTTTGGAGAAATGGGGAGAGGGGAGTGGAAATCCTGACGCCTCCTTTGTCATTGTCCCAGTCTGTAAGATTACATTTAGTCATCTCTGCCTCTCCTATCCTTTCTGCCAAGCATCCACCACTTTTGATCCTTCCTAAAGAAACGATGGTTGATTCATGATCCTATGACCAAGACATAAGAATCACTCATACAGAGTTGATGATGTTAACTGCCTTAAATGCACAGATTGTGACAGCCAAGAATAACTCACCCAATAAAATGAACTATAATCCTACGGGGGTGAAATAGGTCTTTAATGAAATAGAGAACTTCCAAGCATTTCTGATGAAAAAAACTAGATCCGTGTAGAAACTTTGAAATGTAAACACAGGTGTTAAGAGAAACATAAAAAGGCAAACGTGAATGAACAATGATGAAGAACATTAAAGGTAAACAGATTGTGGCAGAGAAGCAGACTAGACCGGAAGGGAGGAACAGGGGAAGGAGGGAAGATTCGAGGACGTGGAGAGAAGGTGGGGAGGAGCAAAGGCATGAGCAGGGTCTAGAGAGAAGCCACTGGTCAGGTCACCCAAGGGCTTTGTTCTGTTGGAAGAGGTTCTACAGAAGGATGCATAGAGATAGGTTTAAGAGAAGAAACACTGGGCAGAGAAATCATCTCTATAGTGAAACCTTAGTCCCATGGGACCACCTTCCTCAATTCCTGGAAATATAACAGTGAAATATAGACAAGTGTTCAAGGACTCCTCTAGGCTGTGAGTGCATCTGCTGCTCTCAAGAGAACAATCAAAACTGAGCTGATTTCATGATGGCCTCTCTTGTCACCCTCCACATCTTGACTTTCTCCAACTGCTCATGAAAAAGTGAATACACACAAATTATTTATTTATATATGTATGTATGTGTGACACACATATGTACACACACACACGTTTCTCTGGGCTCTGGGGACAAACAGAAGAGAACTGGGGAAGCCAGAGAAAAAAATCATTCAGTGTCCATATCCTTACCTTGAGGCATCCAGAAGCAATCCTTGCCCCACCCAGCTCAAAGGGGCTGGTCATAGAAATGGCAGTGGGTGATGAAGGGGTGGGAGGCAACCCAGAACCCATCTAAGATTCCTTCTCCATTCTATCTGACAGGACCTTGACCAAAAGGACCCAAAACACTTCAAACCAGGTGACACTGGACAGGTAAAGGTCATTGAGATGGGAAAAAATGAGGGGCTTAGTATCTGCTGAGTCACTCATATAGATAAACAGGAACCATGATGATGATGGTAGTGGTATGTGGACCCCATTCCACATTCTGTCAGGAGTGCTCCCTAGGCTGCTGGTCTTTGTGTCCCTCCTCAAATCTTCCACAGCTCCCCCACCCTCCATTCTCTCAGCTGAGAAATCTGTCTCACATTTCACTGAAAAAAATGAGACTTTATTGAGAGTTCCAAGTTTCCCTCCCCCTCACCTCCCCTCACTCAGTTTCTGCCACTATCTCCACCTTCATCCTATCTCACATGAAGAGGGGGCCCTTCTCCCAAGGCTACATGTCCAAGGAATCCCATTCCACCCCATCTTCTCCAGCAGATTTCCCCCTCTATGATCCCTACCTGCTTACACATTTTTGGCCTTTTCCTGTCCAGTGGCTGCTTCCCTTCTGCCCACAAACATGTCCATGCCTCTCCCCTCCTCACAGCACCTGCTTTGATCCATCCATCCATCTGCAATAGCTTTCATCCCGTGTAACGGCTCCTTTTTGAGACTAAACTTTTCGACGGTATATGCAATATGTGCCTTCACTTTCTCCCTTCTCACTCTTTTCTTGATTCTCTAGAGTTCAACTCTCAGCCTTATTCTGTCCAAAGTTACCAATGTTCCCTTCATTGCCAAATTCCACAGCATTTTCTCAGCACTTCTCCTTGACCTGTCTGTAGCCTCTGATATTGTCAATCGCCCTCTTCTCCTTAATCCTCTCCTCTCTCTAGGTGTTCTCGACACGACTTTGTCCTGATTCTCCTCCTACCTTTCTGACCACGCCTTCTCAACCTTCTTTGCTGGATCTTCATCCAGGTCATGCCCACTATCATGGATATCCTCAAGGCTTTGTCTTGGGCCTCCTTATTTTCTCCCTATGAACTATTTCTCTTGATCTCATGAACTCCTGTGGATACAATTATCATCTCTATGCAGATAATTACCCGAGCTAATTATCCAGTCCTAAGTATCTGCTGATCTCCAGTCTCCCATTTCCAATTGCCTACTGGACATCTCTAAGTAAATATCCAGTAGACTTCTGAAGATATCTTAAACCCAATGTGTCCAAAACTGAATTCATTGTTTTCCCACCAAACTCCCATGCCCTACCCTCTTCCAACTTTCCTTGCTACTATTGAGGGTACCCCCACCTCTCAGGCACTCAGGCTCACAACCTGTGTCCTTGAATCCTCTCTCTGTCTAACCCCCCTTCATCTCACACCAGGATTATTGCTGGGAGTCAGAGGGTCTGCCTGCCTTAAGCTGAGTTCCCCACTCCGGTCCCTCCTCCATTGATCTGCCAAAGCGATCTTTCTAAAATGCAGGTCTGACCCTATCACCACCCTATTCATTCAACTCCAGCAGCTTCCTGTCCCCTCTGGGACCGAATATCCTGCTTGTTATTCAAAGCCCTTCACAAACTACCCCCTCTTTTCCCCTGTCTTCTACTTTGTCCTCTCCATATGCTGTTCCTTGAACAAGGTCTTCCATGCCATGACGCTGGGCATCGTGTTGGACTGGCTGTCTCCCGTGCCTGGAATTCTCTCCCTCCTCATCTCCATCTCCTGCCTCCCTTGCTCCCTTCATGCCTCAGCCTAAATCCTGCGTTTTGCAAGGAGCCTTTCCCGATCCTTGCCTCCGTCAGTTGGCTATTTCCCATTTATCCTATCTCCATCTTGCTTGCCTGTAGCTGCTTATAGGTCGTCTCCCCCATGAGACGGTGAGCTCCCCGAGAACAGGAACTACTCTTGCTTCTCATGGAATCTCAAGGGCTTAGCACAATGCCTCCTGTACAGTAGGTGCTAAATAAATGCTTGCTGACTGATTGTTGATACAGGGAAGGGAAAGGTAGATTTGAAGTCAAAGGTCCAAGGGTTTGTAACTTGGCTTTCCTCTACCTTGTGAGACCTGCACCAGAGTCATAGCTAGAGACGTTTATACCTGGGGCAAGCAACATGAAAGGGGGAGAGGAGGAAAGAAGATCCTGGCATCAGGAGGAAAGAAGATCCTGGCATCAGAATGTCAGCCCCCATGGATAGACATCCTGAGCCCCCTGCTGAGAAAGCAGAAGGCACTCCCCCCCACCAAATTTCCCTATTTTAGCTAATTATTCTTGCAAACTAGGGGCTAGGTCAGTCAGTGTTTCTTCACATTTAGGCCCCCACAGAACCCAAATCCTGGACAGAGGATTCTTCTTCAGCAAAAAAAAAAAAAATATGCTTGGGGAAGGAGCTGAAAGAGGATTGGAAACCTCACCCCCAAATCCTTAAATTATTATAGAAGAATATGAGAGACCTTCAATGCCACCTTGCCCAACCCCTTCTCTTACAGAGGAGGAAGCAGAGGCCTGAATCAGAGTAGGGACGAGATGCCAGGCCATCTGACTCCCAATCCTGCACTGTGAAGTCAGAGGGGAGCCGAGCCCCTCACTCCTTCCTGGGTGCAATATGGTCCCTAGATCACCCATCCCAGGGAGAGCATCACAACAACCTCTGCCAGGGGAAACTGGGAGTCAGGTCAACCCCCAGGCCACCCCAGGGAGGCTTGAGGTGTGAGCAGCAGATGGTCTATGACCTCACCACCCTCTCCTGCCAGCCTCTCCCTCCCCCTCAGCCTTATGAGGTAAAGCCTGAATTGTTCCCTGTGGCTATTCTCTCCATTCATCATCTACCAGTCACTACCTCTACTTTCTTTCTGCCTTCATCCTGGGAGACAGCCAGGAACTGCCGGCATCTTCTAAACTTCTCTCATTTGGGCAATGTTTTCCTCCTGGGGCAAAGCCCCAGTCATACCACTCTGGTTCTGGCTCCACCTTCAACAAGCCATCCCCTTTCTGGGTCTCAGTTTCCTCCTCTGTAAACTGAGGGGTTAAACTAGATGGCCACTGGAATTCCCTCCAGCTTTGGTTGAAGGACCTCATGAAATTTTCACCAGTAGGTTAGTTTTGAGTTGTTTGTTTAAGGTGGTTAGGGAATGGGGGCAGGGGAGATTGTGTCAAGCTGAGGAGACCACAGAACCAGAGACCATCCCAGGTCAGATACCGTTCCTCTCTCCCAGGTTCTTTGCTCCCTTCATCCCAGACAAAGTCCCGAATGGTGGAGCCACTCTTCATAGGGCGGGTGGTACTTCCTGCTGAGTCATCAGGGACTGGCATGGATGGTGGCAGAGTTCTAGCCCTGCTCTGTTCAGAGTTGGGTCAGAACCAAGCAGGGTCTCAGAAACCAGAACAGGCACTTCCTGGCTCTGTTTTTCACTGTGGGGTGTCAGCGGGCGATCACGACTTCACAAAACTTCAGGGTGCCATCTAACATTCTTCAACAAGCACCAGATTCTCAGAAACTCACCTAAAGTCCACAAGGAGCCATCAGGAATGGAGGCTCCATGGCCCGGGGGTACCCACACAATATTGCCTACTAGAACCCAGTCATGTAGACAGCCTGTGCTCTCATATTCAAGGTCATGGAATCACAAACCAGATCCACTGAAAACAAAGGAAGGAAGAATAGTAAAGCTTATGAAAAGCTGGCTAGTGAAAGGATACTCAGACAGTCTCAGAGAGGTCAAGTGGGCCGGTAGAATGAATGACGGAATTGGAGTCAGAGACCCTGGGTTCTAATCCTACCTGTGTGGCCAAGGACAAGACCCTTAACTTCCTTGTGCCTCAGTTTCCTCATCTGCAAAATGAGAAGTTTGGATTAGGTGGTCTCTAAGGTCCGCCAGGAGTCTTAAACTTTCCCTTGTAAAAAATAGGGATTTTAATCTTTACCCTCTCCCTGCCTCACGAGGTTCTTGTGGGGGAAATGTGTTGCAGACCTTAAAGTGAGAAATTCCATCCAACAAGCATCCACCTTTCACCAAGAGCAAAGCTCAGTAAAGAAGCCGGAAGCATCACGCCCTCCTCCCAAACAAGCTGTTTCTCGCAGATGCAGGCCCCTTGAGGACTGTTGCCTACAGGTCCCCACAGTTCAGAGGAGGGAGCTAAGGACTGGAGAGGAGGAACTGTGAGAAGCAGCATTCATTTCTGCTGAGCATAGAAAGAGCCACTGAATTTTCCCTGATGAAGAAAGCAGCCTCCTCTAGGGCTGATGCTGGAGAGCTGCCTGAGACTGAGATGAAGGGAGCTGTCCAGTCAGCCAGCTATCAGAGTGAGAGGGAGGATTTGAACACAAGACGTCCTATTTGCAAGCAAAGGACTCTAACCAAGACTCCAACCTCACTGTTCCTCAAGAGCTTCCTTCCATTTAACCCCCCATTGTTTAAATGTAGGGCAGCTGTGAGCAATCCATCTATACAGAATAACAGCAGGAATTTGGAGGGGGAAGAGGATCAGCGTGCAACCCATTGCCCCAGAGCATCTCTTCTTGAGTTTTTTGGTCTCCTCCCCCTTCCCTTCAGTTGCTTGGGGGAGTCAAAGTAACTGGGGGGGCGGGGGGGACCACGGCGATTCAGACTCTTGTGGGGTTTTTCACCAAGCTTCCCCTGCCCCCACCAAATGACCTTGGAGGCCCAGGATTCCTATAAAACAGAGTTTTCCAAACTGTGGGACATCTAGGGGGTTCAGTGGATGCCTTTCTGGACCTGAAGGAAGGAAGACTTGGGCTGAAATCCAGCCTCAGACACTTAACTATCTGTGTGACCTTGGGCAAGTCACTTAACATATTTTCCTCAATTTCCTTATCTGTAAAATAAGGATAATAACATCACTTACCTCCCAGGGTCCAATGAGGATTGAAGGAGATAATACTTGTAAAGGACTTGGCAGTGCCTTGCATAGAGTAGGCGATGTATAAATGTCAGCTATTATTAATATGATTCTGTTATCAGAGAAGCAATGGTCAAAAGTATGGGGGATTTTCAAGTACAACCGCCACAAAGAGACGCCCATTGTCTTTTCAACTCATGAGCCTGGATGGTGCTAGTCAGACTGAGAAGTCCATGAAGTGTCTGCCTGACCAACCATCCCCAGGTTTGCGTCACCAGGGACCCTGAACGATGTCAAACCAGGAATTTCCCTGAATGGAAATGGAAGTCCTTTAAGGCAGGGACTATCTCACTTTTGTATTGGTTTCCTAAGTGACTAATGCTGTGACTGGCATCTAGTAGGTGCCTAATTAGTGCTGATCAGTTGATGAAAAGCCCAGGATGTTCTGGTGGGGTAGCAGCTCAGCCATTGCTGTAGGCTTGACTCCCTTCCAACGGGGAGGCTCCAGGTCAATTCCTCACACCCACAACACTAGTGGGGCCATTTTGAGGAGCGACCATGCCTGGGGCAGTTTGAGTTACATTGGTCACCTCCTGGACCGAGTCAGGACCCATCTGTGGGCCTTGGGGAAAGTGATTTAGGACTTTGGCAGGGAGCTCCTGAGACCCCCAGAATCTCCTCACCGACTGCTTTGGCCAGTAACTTGCACCAGCATTCACCTTCCTAGACTGCTTTCTCCCCCTGTGGTTGGCCTTTTTACATACAGGTTTGGGGGGGGGGGTTGGGGTTACTGATGGGATTCTTTCTCTGAACACTCAGGCTTTGAATGATCCAAACAACCCCATCCTCTGAATAGTCTTCCTTCCAAGCAAAGGAAAAATGTAGTGGCACCTCAGGGCGGGCAGTCCTGGCTCCTCTTGGTGAGAGAGTGTTCATGTTGTCGGTTCTCCTTTACAGATTGCCTTGATGAAAATGCAAGCCTCCCACCAGTGGGAGGAAGCCCCCCAAAGACTGGAAATTGCCAATGGGCTCTCCCTGAGCAGGAGAAGCAAAGTTCTCTTAATGAATCTCTCCAATAATCAAAGCAAAGCAGCTAGAGTACAGAGCTCTGGTTGTGGAATCTGAGGACCTGGATTCAAATGCCATCACTGCTACTCCCTGTATGACCTTGGGCCTCAGTTTCCTCACACGTAAAATGAGAGAAATAGGTTAGGTGGTCTCTGAGGTTCCTTCCAGCTATGAAGAGCAGTCATCTGCTGTGGTTGGAAAGGAAGGAAAGAGGGGTTCTCCTCCCCACCACTGACCAGAACCCGGCCTTTCTGGGAGCATCTCCCAGAGGGGAGGTAGCTGTTTTATTGATGCTTCTTCCAAGTCTGGCAGCTTTGGTCACAGAAGCACTGGGGGAGAGGCTGGAATCATCAGCGCTGTGGACGGGGAACATGCCAGAGGTCAGTGGAGGCCTCTCAGCTTCTTGTGGCTGTCTCAATCTAATAAAATTTATGAAATCATAGGTAAGAGCCAGAGAGGACCTCTGAGGTGCTCTAGCCCCTCATTTTACAGATAGGATCGGATAAGCAGGTCATACACGTGACAGGGAGAAGCAGAACCGGCATTTGTCCCCCTGTTCAACATTCTTTCCCCTCTACTGCACGACCTCCCCCCAAGGATGATAGGAAGTGCCTCTACTTCACCTCTGTTGGCCAATAGCAAGCATGATCATATTGAAATTTAGAAGAGAATATGAGAAAAGCATCAATAGCACTGCATCTTGAGAAACTTGGAACCAAAAAAAGTCTTGTCCGTTTTAAGAATATTAAGTATGAATATTAAAAATATTATTATGCTGGTTATTATTTATATAAGCTAAAAATTAAAATGTGCATAACTAAATATAAAATTGTGAAGTCTATCATCAATAAACATCTGTGTATGTTAGATGATATTATTGCATACTTAAGATTTGTGTCATACAATTATAATTAATTGTTATTTTTTAATAAAATGAGGTGACAATTATCTACATGTTGTTTTATTTTTTAAAAAGGCAAGAAAACTTAATGATAATTTTTTTAAGGGAGAGGGACATTACTGCATAGAATTTTGAAACCATTGCCATAAAGGGTTCAACAGAAAGGGATTTTCTAACCTTAAGTCAGATAGAGGATTGGTGATTAGGAAGAAATGACGTTGAAAACAGATGAAAAGTCTGTGATATCTGCTTAACTAGCAGATTATCCTTTTTCCAAAGGTGCTTAGTTTCTTGAGGCAAAATTCTTCATCTGGAGAGAAAGGCTGCACATAATATCTGAGGCTAGATTTGAACTCAGGTGTTCCTGGAGTGGTTTGCCATTTCCTTCTCTATCTCATTTTCATGAGCATCAGATACTTATTAGCTGTGTGACCCGAGGCAAGTCACTTAACCCTGTTTGCTTCAGTTCCCTCATTTATAAAATGAGCTGGAGAGGAAAATGGCAACCCATTGCAGTATTTTTGCCAACAAAATCCCAAATGGGGTTGCAAAAAGTTGGACATGACTGAAATATGACTGAGCAACTGCACACACACACACATACATACACACATACATACTACATGTATGTATATTGTGTTATGTGTACATCTACATATATTTTCTATTTCATATCGTACATGCACATAATATATGCATGTGTATGTATACACTCATATGTCATCAGTGGGATTATCACCTACTGATGGCGCATGTAACGCTCTTGAGTGAACAAATAAACCACTTTCCCCTCTCTCTTTTTTCTGTGCTGGCTTATTCTAGCACAATGCTTACTGACAGCATGATTCTGCAAGTCACTTAACATCTCTCCGTCTGTTTCCTCATCTATAAAATGGGTGTAATAATAGCACCTACCTCCCAGCATTGTTGTGAGAATAAAATGAGATAGTGTTTGTAAAGTGCTTTTCAAACTTTAAAGATGGGGCCGCTAGGTGGTGCAGTGAATAGAGCACAGGCCCTGGAGTCAGGAGGACCTACGTTCAAATCCAGCCTCAGACACGTACACAAAAAACTAGCCCTGTGGCCTTGGGCAAGTCACTTAACCCCAGTTGCCCTCCAAAAAAACCAACCAAACAAACAAACCTTAAAGAACCATGTAAATGATAGTTATTATTGTTAATATATATATATATGTGTGTGTATGTGTGTATGCCTGCACCTATGCTCCCCGTGATGTTTTCTCTCTCTGTGTGTCCCCTATGAGTATGCCCTCTGTCCGCATGCCCACCAGCCACAAGGGCTCCATCAAGTGTGCCCTTCTATGAATAGAGATAGACAGACAGACAGATATTGTAGGATCAAATTGGATTTATGTATATACATATAGAAGCATACATACATATAGCACTTTGCGACTTTACAATGCTCTTCTCAGCCATACGACATACCATAAAGAGATATACCAAGGGAACATTCACAGAGGGGCACACACGTAGGGGGACATAGATAGGAGCCAAGAGGTGCCCAGAACCCCCCAGGGAGGAGCTTGTCTGCTGCTCATTCCCTGAAGCCGGCACCTCCGAGACTACATTAATTTTCTCAGCCAAGAAAATTTCCCCAATGACATGAGCTCCCCAGCTGGGGATAAAAAGGCCGGACTTAATGGCAAATAGAAGGAAGCCGATTTCACATTAGTCTAAGTAAATACTGAAAACCTGTGTTGGGCCAGAATAACATTCAATCTGGTACTTTCTTGATTAAAGCTTATTTCCAGGATAAGACAGGAACCAAAGCGAGGGTTTTGTGTGACTCACATTAAGGGGAGTGATCATCCCATTGCCATCCCACAGCAGACTGGGCCAGTGCTCAGCTCGGTGCTATGTCCCTGGGGTCTCCACAGCACCAGGAGCACTTCAAATCCTTTACCTTACGGGTTCCCAACATTTTGGGGTCGAATACTAACAAGTGGCCAAGGCTCAAACCCAGGCCTTCTGACTCCTAGTCCAATGACTGTGCATAGCACAAGCCTGTCTCTCTCTTATATCATTATGTTGGTGTGAGTTCACCTTCCACCAGTGAGGAACCCAGAACCTGGAAGGAACCTTCCAGGTCATCTAGTCCAACCACTTCATCTTCACAGATGAGGAAACTGAGGCCCAAGGAGATTAAATGACTAGCCCAAGGTCATATGGGAAATAAACATGGAATTTGAACCCAGGACTTTAAAGGTCATCTAGCCCAACCACTTCATTTTTACATATGAGGAAACCAAAGCCCAGGGAAGTTAAGCAACTTATTCATCATCATACCAGCAGTAATAATCAGAGCTAAGAGCCAGTGGTCTCCCCACCCAAGCATGCTCTGACTGGGGTGGGGGGTGGAGGGCTTTACCCAGCAGGCAAATTTCTAGCCATCCTAGGAGGTAAACAGCTGGGAGGGACCGTAGAGACCTCAAGCCTGATGAATCAGCAGCCCATCGACGAGGAGAGATTTCCCACAGGCCTCTTCCTGGCACATTCGTGGCATCCTCAAGCCACACTAATGGCCCCTGGTGGCCTAGTTGGCTAGCAAATGAATCCCAAGCGGAGATATAAAAGCAAAGGGAAGAGCTGTACAGAGTATCCTCGGGAAGGTGGGGGCACAATGTTTCTGGACCCCCCAGGTTCCTTTGTTTTAATCTATAGAAATGGAAAGGTTTATGCCAACGATTGAGGATCACTTGTCACTGTCATCAGAAGTGACAGAAAGGTCATCCATAGGGAAGCCAGCTTCACTGATGCATACAGACCATGCAATGGAATGGCTGAGATTGTTCATGATATTCCTGCAAGCTCCATGGAGAGCACCCAGAGGAGATCTAAAAGTCACCACTGGTCAAATGTCTGGAAATCCTGTAGAGATCAACAGATGATGAGTCTCTGTGCTGACGACGCAACCCCCAGAGAGCCTTGAGAATCCAGGAAATAAAGAAGCTAGAATCTTCGCATCAGCCACAGACAGGACCGCTGGCCCCTGAGTAAGGAAGGTCCGGGTTTGAATTCCTTCTTAGACACCTTTGAGCTTGGGACTCTGGGCAGATTGCCTAACATCTCCAGGATTCAGCTGCCTCTTTTAGGACTTCCCTTCTAGCTCTGAGTCTAATATCCTATGAAAACTCACAATCTCTAAATCACAGCATGTGGAAGGAAAAGCTTTCAAAATATAGAGACCTAGGGGCGGCCAGGTAGCACAGTGAGTAAGAGCACCGGCTCCAGTGTCCTGGGGATCGAATCCGGGCTCCGACACTTAGTACCCACCCAGAAACACCTGGACGTGTAACCTTGAGCAAATTACTTAACCCCAATTACTTAAAAAAAAAAAAAAAGACAGTATAGAGACCTAGCAGAAGAAATTCAGATTCCGGGGGAAGAAGACAAGTCCTGCGGTCTGCCGCTGGATTTTTCTCAGATACTTCTGGTGAATCTACAGAAGACAAGCTTACATTCCAATGTTCTTCTTTAGTTACAATAAGCTCATTTATTGACTTATACCCCACCTAAAAATATTAAAAATAAAAGAATAATATCAAATAGCAACTTATTCTCCGACCATTTATATCCATATCTAATTTCTTAAAATATGAGAAGAGGATAAGGTAACACTTATGGCAATAATAATGATTGCTTTCCATATTTCATTACATGATCTGCATTAAATCAATTAGTTTGGATTCCTTAACAATTATTATTGTCATATAACTATTACTTTGTATTATTATTACTACAAATACCTTTGTCTTCTCTAGGCAAGACAGAAAGAATGTAAAATTATCAAGGAGAAAGTTGTTACTGTATATTTCTTCCCCTTCCCACTTCATAGTATTTTATTTTTTCCAGCTACACATAAAAATAGTTTTCAACATTCATTTTTATAAGATTTTGAGTTTCAAATTGTTTTTCTCCCTCACTTCCTCTCCTTCCCCTCCCCAAGACAGAAAGCAATCTTATATGGACTATACATATACAATCATATTAAACATATTTCCACATTAGTCATGTTGTGGAAAAAGAATCAGAACAAAAAGGGGAAATAATGAGAAAGCAAAAACAAAAACAAAAAAAGAGAAAATAGTACGCACTCAGACTCCATAGTTCTTTCTCTGAATGTGGACAGCATTTTCCACAAAGGGATCCCTTGGAATTGTCTTAGATTGTTGTATGGCTGAGAAGAGCTAAGCCTATCGAAGTTGATCGTCAATGTTGCTGTTACTGTGTTCAATGTTCTCCTTGTTCTGCTCACTTCACTAGCATCAGTTCATGCAAGTCTTTCCAGGGTTTTCTGAAATCTACCGGCTCATTTTTTCTTATAGCATGAAAGTATTCCATTGCATTCATATACCACAACTTGTTCAACCATTCCTCAATTGATGGATATACCCTCAATTTCCAATTCTTGGCCACCACAAAAAAGACCTGCTATAAATATTTTTGTACATGTGAGTCCTTTTCCCCTTTTTTATGGCAGAGATATTGAAGTGGTTTGCCATTTCCTTCTCCAGTGTGTCCCCATTTTACAGATGAAGAACTGAGGCAAATAGGGGTTAAGTGACTTGCACAGGGTCACACAGCTAGTAAGTGTCTGAACCCAGATCTTCTCAACTCTGAGCTCAGTACTCTGTCCACAACACCACCTACCTGAGCCTGTTTAGTTAGACTCCTGAATAAGACCCCTAATGATAAAAGGATTAAGAGATTTGTGTTTTCACCTTTCTTTCTATTCACAGAGTTTAAGGCAGAGCCCCACACAGAGTAAACACTTAATAAATGTTTGTTGATTGAGTGATTGATTAATTTCTTGCCTAGGTGGTTTCCCTGAAAGCCCCACTCTGCATTTCAAAGGCTCCTGGGAAAGCTAACCCGAGGAGTCTGCTGAGCCTGGGGGCCTTTCCATGGCTGAATTAGAGAGGTCTGTAAGGCTCTCTCACCCAAGTCACACCACCTTGGATCTGGAACCCTTCTTTGGCCTCCATGAAGGAGATAGTCATTAAAGGCCAATAAAGTAGAACCAGATTTGGCGTCGAGGCCTAAATTTAAATCCTATTTCTGGCACTGGCTGTGTACACTGGGCATCTCCTGCGTCAGGTTCTTTGGGATACAGACCTAGTAATGCCATTTCTGGATCAAAGGGTATGCACAGTTTTATAATCCTTTGGGGATAGTTCCAAATTGTTCTCCAGAATGACTGGATCAGTTCACAACTCCACCAACAATGCATTAGTGTTTCAATTTTCCCACATCTTCTCTGACATTTATCATTTTGCTTTTTTGTCATATTAGCCAGTGTCATAGGTGTGAGGAGGTACTTCAGAGTTATCTTAATTTACATTTCTCTAATCAATAGCGATTTAGAGCATTTTTTCATATGATTATAGATAACTTTAATTTTTTCATCCGAAAACTTCCCGTTCATATCCTTTGACCATTATCAACTGGGGAATGGAACCCCCTATTTTCCTCCCATGAAAGGGCCAACCTGACATTACTAACCAAAGGTTTGGCTATTATATCCCTTGGAGTGGGGAGACAGTGTGGTATAATGAAAAGAACCCTGGATTTGGAGTCAGAACACCTGGGTTCAAATACCACCTCTGCTACTGCACCCTATATGACCTTGGCCAAGTCACTTCCCAAGACTGGGACTTAGTTTCCTCATCTTTAAAATCAAGGAGGTTGGAATGGATGACTGCTGAGGTCCTTTCTGTGACTGGTAAAACAAAGTTAATGGAAACAGCAGCTATTATAATGCCAGTGAAAAACACCATAGTTTTTTAAGGCAATTTGGGTTAAATGACTTGCCCAGGGTCACACAGTTAGGAAGTGGTTGAGGCTGGATTTGAATTCTGGTCTTCCCAGTGCTTAATCTTGTGCTTTGCCCACTGACCCACTTAGCTGTCACCTAGAAGAAAAGACTAGCTCTTGGATAACCCCATATTTAGGAGGCTAGAAGAGGAGGTGAGTTTCCTCAACTCTAAAATTAGGATAATAAGAACACCGACTTTCCAAAGTTGTTGTGAGGGTAAAACGAGACAATATGTCTAAAGTGTTTTATGAACCTTGAAGCTCTAGTTATTCGCATTAATCATTTTTGTCATTAGCTGCGGATCTGGAATTCTGCACATAGCGCCAGACTTTTTCCAAATGCTGGCTGGTTTTTCTGAAGCTTTTTTTCCACCTCTTTTATTCTTTATTACAAAGGATTGCTCTCTGGGAGGGAGAGAAAGAGGGGTAGCCTGTAAAATGTCGGTGATGTCGAAACAAAAGCTAGCCATATAAATTTAGTTTTTTACATATCCAGGGGGACAGAGGACCTGGATTCAAATCCCGACTCTGCCAGGTAGGATGTTGCTCAAGTTTCTTCACCTCCCTGGGCCTCAGTTTCCTCAACTGCAAAATGACAGGATTGTACTGGTTGGCCTTGGAGGTACTTCTGACCAGTTCTAGAGCTATGAGGTGGAGATGTATGCCTCACACCACCTCCACCAGAGTTTCTCGTTCTTAGGCCACCCTCTCCTTTTGTTTTCATGAAGGATTAAAAAGAGCCCGGGAGCTGAAGGTCGAACCCACGGTGATTCGGGTTCTTGGCATAGCCTCCCCCCTCACTTGCCACCAAACTAGACTCAAAGGCCCAGGATGCCTTCGGGCTCTACATCCCATCACCCTAGATAACCAAGGCAGAGAGATTAAGTGACTTGCCTAGAATCACACACTGTCTAAGGCAGAATTTGAACCCAGGGGATATCACGGGTATTCCTGATCCCAACCCCAGCGCCCTGTCTACTACACCATTCTATTGGTCTCATCTTGGCCCCGATGGCATGTAAGGTCTCTTGCAAATCTAAATGACCTTGTGATCTTGGTCTAAGAAGGTCGTTTTTCTCCCACGTAAAGGTTTCAAATGTTCCGAAGGTCCATTTGTTGCTCCAGACCAGCCCTCCCACACAGTGGTTCCAGACTCGTGGAAGGCCCGAGCAATGCGCAGCAGCAAGTCCCGGCAAGAGGGCCCAGACCCTTCGGGGACACAACCTGGACAAGACAGCGCTGAGAACACGACTTGCACGCCGACCTTGGCCCCGAGCTTGCTGTACGCAACAATGTAGCCAGGAGAGTTGTGGTTTTCCCTTACGCAGTCTCCCTCCTCCAAGACTTTCCCCAGGTTGGGTCCCCGTTTCTGGAGTCCATCCTTTCCTCCCCTCTGCCTCTTGGAAGCACCTGCTTCCTGTAAAGCCCAGCTGAGGTGCCTACTTCTTCAGGAAACCTCTCCAGATTCCCCTCCTGCTCTCTCCATCTTGAAATGACTTAGGGCAGAATGCTGTCGACACTCGCAGGCAAACGCTTTTCGTTAATGGGGGAGTGGGTCCTGGGAGTGCGCTATATGGACCAGCCACCAGGTGGCGCACCAAGCTCGAGTTCTTCTAGTGGACTCCTACCACACCAAGGAGAGCAACCTCAGAGCTCCAATACCCCCCAAATGAAGCACTATCTGAGCATGCTCAGATCACAGCCCACGAGAGGAAGTCTTCACTCTTCCCCTCGTAGCAGTAGGGAGCCATTGAAGTTTCTTAAGCAGGGTGTTAACAAAAAGTGGAAAGACATTGGACACGGGGCCAGAGGTCTTCCCCAGCAGCTGACCATATCATGCACTAGAAAGGAATGGGGTCTCTCGTCCAGAGTCAGCCCGGGGCTAGTCTTGCCCCTGCTACTTATTCGTTGGGTCTCCTTAGGACTCTATCAGCCTCAGTTTCTCTGTGCAATGGAACGATAATCCTTTCACATGGAGTGAGGAGGTCAAATTTGGCCTCAGGCACTGGCTGTGTGACCCTGGACAAATAACTTTGCCCCGTTTGCCTCAGTTTCCTCATCTGTAAAGTAAGCTGGAGAAGGAAGTGGCAAACCCCTCCAGTATCTCTGTCAAGAAAACCCCAAATGGCGTCATGGAAAGTCAGACACAACCAAGCAACAGCAATCCTTTCACTAGGTGCCTTATGTCCTGCGTTAGTTATGCCTTTGCTGCAAGAAACAGAAAGATAATAAAATGCGGTATTGACAGCCTGATAGGGTGAAGGCTGAGGCTCCACGTCCAGCAGCAGCGCAGGACCACTAATGGCCGAGGTCACTGTAATGGGAATGTAAATTTTAAAGATCTTCCCTGCCCCTAGGCTAAAGTGCACCTGGAGCCTGGGGTAGGAGGCTTGTTTTTCAGTAGATACTTTTTGATTGGCCAGTGGGTCCAAAAGGTTGTTACATTCTCTGAGCCAGGAGAAGGCTATATAAGCCCTGATGGGAGGCTTTGTTTTGGGGCTCACTTTGAGAAGTGTTTTGTGGTTTGATATGGATTCTGGGAAGCCTGTCCAGAGGGGCCCCCCCCCCCCGCTTTGAAAAACCCAGATGTTGAAACCCAGATGTTGATTTGGTATGGATATAATGGCTGCACAGTTTGGAAAGCTGTCTACTTGATCTGTTTCTGTCTTCATAATTCTGCCTGTATACTTTGAAGTTCTGGGTGCTGACCTTTTTCCCCTGAACAAGGTAAACGATATATGTCTGACTGATTAAAGTAAGCTTGTTAACCCATTTTGAGTTGCTTTCCTTTATCAAAGCAGATCCAAGAACCTGTGGTGGCAGACACCCTGGGGAGGTTTGGGGTGCTTGCTGCTGCAGTCACACATTTTCTCTTCCCAAGGGAACACATTCCCTCTTTGAAGCCTTAAAGCAACACAAATAAAAAATGATTGTTGTTTTATTGGTTTTGTTATTATTAGAACTGAAACAGCTCAAAGGAAACGCAGGATGCTGGATCTGGAGAAGCCACCGAAATGTTCATACCTCTGCCTGACCTGTGGGAAAGCATTCCGAGCTCCTATTGGCCTGATCAGACACAGTGGGACACACTGAAACTTGACTGTTGTCATTCTGGTGAATGACGTCATTCTGGTCCTCTCGAGAAGGAAGGACAGCATTCAACCAACCACCCAATCATTATCATTACCATATCAAAGGTCTCAAA
>NW_027187322.1:1621636-1626345 GCF_028583685.1 Petaurus breviceps papuanus | reverse complement strand
TCTCTCTCTCTGTCTCTCTCTCTGTCTCTGTCTCTCTCTCTCTGTCTCTCTCTCTGTGTGTGTGTCTCTCTCTCTGTCTCTGTCTCTCTCTGTCTCTGTCTCTCTCTCTCTGTCTCTCTCTGTCTCTCTCTCTCTGTCTCTCTCTCTCTCTGCATTTGTGCGCATGGGTGTGTTGTGTGTGCATGTTGGTGCGTGTGAGTGTGTGTTCTTCCCTCCTTTAATTGGTTCAGATAAGAGCGAGAGTCCAGTTGTCATTCCCTCCCGCTGCCCCTCCTTCCAGGAGTCCAGGATACCACTCGAGCACGCCAGTCATGTGGGACAATTCTCCTGAACTTCCTGCTGAGTGTACCCCTCCTCCTCTCCTTCACCATTCTTCCACTGAGACCACTAATAATGCACAACAGACCCACTGCCAGTCCTTCTGTCTAATTTCTCATTGTTCAGTCATGTCTGACTCTACATGACCCTAGGGACTTTTGTCTCGGCAAAAAATATCTTGGCAAAGATATGGGAATGGTTTGCCATTTCCTTCTCCAGTGTGTCCCCATTTTCAGATGAAGAACTGAGGCCAGTAGGGGTTAAGTGATTTGCCCAGGGTCACCAAACCCAGTACTTGGCCCACTGAACCACCTACCTGCCCCTCTGTTTATTAGATTCCCAGTGTACCCCCCAATGATAATAGGATTAACAGATTTGTATTTTCACACTTCTTTGTATGCCCAGGGTTCAGGGCAATGCCTGAAGCTGAGTAAACACTTAGTAAACAAACACTCAGTTTGTTGATTGAATGATTGATTAATGAGGTGGTTCCCTGAGAGCCCCAGTTCCCATTTCAAAGGCTAAATTTAGGAGACTGTGAGCCCGAGGGCCTTTCTGTGGCTGGATTAGTGGGTTAGTGGATTAGAACCCTGTCCCACCCAAGTCACACCAGCAGTCTACCTCACTGGACCTCAGACCCTTCTTTGGTCTCCATAAAAGACCAAGTTATTAAAGGCAGATAAAGTGGAACCAGACTTGATGTCAAGAGGCCTGAATTTAAATCCTATTTCTGACACTGGGCATCTCCTTATGCCAGGCTCAGTTTCCCCAACTATATGTAACCTATGGGTCAGACCCTCAAGCTCTAGGCTTACATAGATCAGGTTCAATGTAGGGGAGGGAAGACTGTCCCCCCAAAATTGGTCTCTTAGGCTCACTTTGTCTCTAGTCAGCCAGGTGGCTCCATGGTGCACAGAATGCCAGGTCTAGAGTCTGGAACACTCATCTTCCTGAGTTCAAATCTGGCCTCAGACACTTCCTAGCTGTATGACCCTGGGCAAGTCCCTTAACCCTGTTTGCCTCAGTTTCCTCATCTGTAAAATGAGCTGGAGAGGAAAATGGCAAATCCTTCCAGTGTCTTTGTCAAGAAAACCCCAGTGGGGACACAAAGAGTCAGACAAGACTGAAAAATAACTCAACAACTACAGAATCTGTCTCACGTTACCTCAAAGTTTCCACGGATGTGGATAGGAAGGGTCACCCATTCCTGTGCTCTCTTCCTCAGGGTTTGAATGCACATAGGACACAGGACAGATCAAACTCAGAAAATGCACAAAGGAATCCATGCTCCTTTTCTTGCACAGTAGATTATTGCCTGCTTTAGGCCGGGGTCTCTCCCCTTTGTCCTGGCAGCCCCAGGGTCAAGCAAAGTGCCTTCCCACAGCACCTACTTAACAAAAAGCCTCTTGAGTTGAATTGTTTGCCCTAAGCAAGGCTTCCCCACCTTTCCCTCAAGGTCAGGGTCAGAGAACCCAGAGACTCAGCACTGGAAGGGACTTGTGAGACCCTACGGCCCAACCAGGTCAATCATCTTCTTTCCTTTAGTTTTAGTCCTCACTCCAGAGTCTCAATGTCAAGACCGTCCGAGGCGCTGCTGTCTGGGAACAAAGGGAGAAAAAGAAATGATTTGGTGTCCTTGTTCCTGGGGCAGGGCAGGACTGTGGTCGGTTCAAACAAGGATTCACAAACCTCTGAGCTGTGAAAGTGTCTGGGTCCCTGTTGGCTCCACTGGTTTCATAGCCAGAAAGTCCAGCCATTCAGCAGATGCACGGCTGCCCGGGAAGCACACAGAAGCTTTGGTTTGGGGTCTGCATGCAGCACTGCAGCTCCCTGAGGAAATACAAGGATAGGTTCAGGCATGTTTTCATACCAACAACAGTAACAGGGTTGACTTGGCTGGGTTATACGACCTTTGAATGCCACCGGCAAAGGCTGCATCGGAGCTACATCTTTGTGCTATGATGGGCAGAACACTGGACTTGGCATCTGGAAAATCCAAATTCCAGCCCTGCCTCTGACACTTACTAGTGGTCTGTCCTTGATTAGTTCACTTAACCTCACTTACCCTCTCAGTTTCCACATCTGTAAAACCGGTTGTGGTAAGGATTATACAAGATAATGTATGGAAACTTCTATACAAATGTGGCTTATTATAACACTACCAGCAGGCTAGAGACCTCAATCAGTCTTGATTTGTGGGGATTTGGGTCTGTAATAACAGCGGTGACCAGAGGTAGGCTGGAAAGAGCAGTAGATTTAGAATAAGACGTCTTGGATTCAAATCCCAACTCTGCTTTTTACCCCTTAAGATCATGAAGCTAGAGGCAGTAGGAGCCCCCAAACTCATTTCTTCCAACCCCTTCATTTTAAAAATAAACTGAAGGCCAGAGAGACGAAGGGATTTGCCCAAGTTCACACAGGTACTAAGTAGTCAAGCAAGAATTCGAACTCACATCCTGTAACTCCAGATTAAGCAGGAAAATTCGTGGGGGTGAGCCCACTAATCCAGCCACAGAAAGGCCCTCGGGCTCAGCAGTCTCCTAAATTTAGCCTTTGAAATGGGAACGGGGGCTCTCAGGGAAACATGTGCCAGATTCCTCCAGTGTGACCCTGATGAATTCAAACAGATAGAGGGCACTGCCTTGGGAAGCTCCCCACCTCACAGAGTCTTCAAATTAAGCAGAACAAAAAGGAGAGATCATATAACAGGTGCATTTCAGAAAAGGTTTACAATCAGTTACAGTCTGGACTAAACAACCTCCAAAGCACCAGTCTGCGGTCATTCCCCTTTCTGAGCCTCAGTTTCCTCATCTGTAATAGGAAGAGTTGGATGGTATGATCTCCGAAGGTCTTTTTAGATCTAAATATGGGATCCTATGAAAACCTTTTTGGTGAAGATACTCAACGTCAAAGACTCCCAAGCTCACATTTGACAAAGAACAAACTTTTAAAAAGGATTTCGAGACTTAATTTATACCTAGAGTGACAAGAGGCTAGGTGGCTGATGCCTAGTTCACAGGATTGCCGATCAAGCATTTTACACCTCTGCTCTGCACTGTCCAAGAGACTTCTCATACGCATCTCCTGGGAAGACAGCCAGACTTGGTTCAGCCTCTTTTCAGCGGCTGTCCTCTTTGATGGAGAAGCTTCCCCTGCAGCCTGTTGTCTCCAACTCAGTAGAATTCAGAATCTCTGGACCTCTGAGACTCACAAGGTGGCTTTTCACACATCAGTTCCAGGATAGGTTCACCTAATAGATAGATTCACCTAATATCAGAAATTTACACAAAAGAGAAAACAAAAAGCCAGGCTGAGTCTTGCTTGCCAGGGCCATGTGTTAGTGGCTTCATGGAGGTTGGGGTGAAGGCTAATGATCCATCCTTCCTTCCATACCTCTTCATAAAAAGCCTGAAACAGTCTTGGCACAGTTCACAGCTGGAAAGGAAGAGAGGGTGAGGGGACTGAAGCCTTTTTTGTATATCTATTGAATTTTTAGGTCTTCTTGCTCTGCAGCCAAGAAGGGAAGGTTTCATTATTTCCGCGTGTGTGCTCCTCAGGGATGAGTCACGCAGGTTCCCTTAAACCAGAAATGTCAACTCTGAGTATGTCCCGTGGGATGTCCAGAGTTTCTCCAGTGGGAGAGACACAGCAATTGCTACAGTTCTAGGACTTTTTCACCTTGCTGTTGCCGGGCATTGAATCCCACAATCTGAAGCTATCCTACTTCTCCAACCTTACTGTGTATAAAACACCCTCAGGCTGGTTAAAATGCCTTGGGGTCACATTGCAAAGGGCTTTAGATGTGAAATGGAGGCATTAATATGCTATCACAAAGGCAATAGGAAGCCACTGAATTTTCTTGAGCGGGGAAGGGCCATGCTCAGATGGTGGAAAAAGCATCAGTCTATAGATCCCAGTTTCTGATACTTTACTAGCTGTGTGATCCCAGACAACTTCCCTCCCCATTCTGATCCTCAGTTTTCTAAAGTGTGAAACAGAGATAATATAATATATGCCTATAGCTATTACGTCACAGGATTGACTTGTGTAGGGACATGACATGGCCAGACCTGCAGTGTAGGAAAATCACTTTGGTGGCTATCTGCCAGTCAGTCAGCAGACTTTTTGTGTGTGCATTGGGAAAGACATGCCAGAAGACCAGTCAGAAAGCTATCAGAGAAGTGGAGCCAAGATGACAGAGTAGCAGGAAATACAACAAGCTCCTCCCCATAAAACTCCTCCAAACAGATTTAGAAAACACACTAGACCAAATCCTGGTCAGGACATCCAAGAAAAAGTCACAGTGAGTTATATTTTTAGCCCAGGTTGAGAGAGAGAGAGAGAGAGAGAGAGAGAGAGAGAGAGAGAGAGAGAGAGAGAGAGAGAGAGAG
>NW_027187322.1:1608237-1621626 GCF_028583685.1 Petaurus breviceps papuanus | reverse complement strand
GAGAGAGAGAGAGAGAGAGAGAGAGAGAGAGAGAGAGAGAGAGAGAGTTCAGTCCCCAGCCTGAGCTTTCCCTGAGAGTCTGGAATAATACTACACCTAATACCCCAAGAAAGCAGCAGGACCAGCCCCGACCTTCCCTCCAGAAATGTGGCAGAGCTCAGCTATAACATTATTTCCAAAGTCAGGAAATAGGCTTGAAGAATGAGCGAACAAAAAAAGGAATCCCTTCACAAAAAGCTACTATAATGACTGGGACACTCTAGATGCAAACGCAAAAGAAGAGAATGACTCCAAAACATTTCCAAGCAAAGCCTCAGAGAAAAAGACATCCTGGGAAAAAAACTCAACTAGAATTCCTGGAAGAGATGAAGCAATAATTTTTTTAAAATAACTAAAAAAATTTTTTTAGAAATAAATTGCAAGCAGTAGAGGGAAAAATAGAAATGAGAACAATGGGAGAAAGAATCAGAAAGGGAATCAATAGCTTGGCACAAGAAAGAAGCACAAATCCTTGTCCAGCAGCAAACTCTCTGAAAATTAGAATGAATCAAATAGAAGCCAAAGACTACACAACACAGCAAGAAATATTAAAACAAAATTAAAAGACTGAAGAAATAGAAGAAAATATAAACTATCACATGGGGAAAATGACTGACCTAGGAAGCAGAACAAGAAAACATAACCTAAGAAGCACTAAACTATCTGAAAGCCATGACCGAAAAGAAGAACATAGACATCCTGTTTCAAGAAGCAATAAAAGAAAACTCCTCAGACTTCCTAGAACCAGAGGGCAAAGTGGAAAGACAAAGAATTTATCAATCAGCTCCAGAAAGAAACCCCAAAATAAACCAAGAATCAAGGAATCAAAGTCAGAATAACACATAATTTAGCAGTCAGCATCTTAAAGGAGGAGAGAGCTTGAAATATGATATTCTAGAGGGCAAAGGATGTAAGCTTAAAACCAGAAACCCATAAGAACTGAGAATAATCCTGCAGGTGGAAAATGTATCTTTAATGAAACAGAGGACTTCCAAATATACATAACAAAAAGACCTGAGCTATACAGAAAATTTTAAGTGCAAACACAAGAGTCAATAGAAACATAAAAAAGGTAAACATGAATGGATAATCATAATGAATTAAACAAGGATAAAATTGCCTACATTACATTATGGGGTGATGATATATGTGTCTCTTCTGAACTCCATCACCATCAAGGGTCATAGAGGGAATGTAATTAGATAGAAGGTCTGGGAGTAGTTCTGTTATATGATGGTATTGTTCTTTTTAAAATTTTATTTAGTTTTCAACATTCATTTCCACAAGATTTTGAGTTACAAAGATGGTATTCTTCTTAAAAGAAAAATGGAAAAGGTGCCTAAAAGAAATATACTGGAAAAGAGAGAGGAAAGTTAGGGGAAATTATCTCACATCATATGGGTACACAAAGAGAAATCTACACAAACAAGGAAGGAGGGGTAGGGGAACCAGTGACACTTTAACCTCATTCTCATTTGAACTGGTAGCACACACAAATGGATGCAGAAATACATTTTATTTAACAGGGAAATAGGAGGGAAAGGAGAGTAAGGAGAAGGGGAAATTAGAAGTAGAGTATATTAAGGGAATGATTAGTCCTAAGCAAAAACAGAAACAAAAACAAAAAACCCTCTAAGGATATATTTATATTTATTTAAGTGTGTGTATACATATATACATATTTTACTTAAATATATTTATAGTTATTTTGTGCTGGCAAAGAATCAAAATCTCAGGGTAAGAGAAAGACCCCATCAATTGGGGAATGGTTAACTTAAGTTATATATGAATGTGATGGAATACTATTGTGCTATAAGAAATGAATGGTTTAAGAGAAACCTGGGAAAACTTGTTTGAAATGATGTGGTGTGGAGCAAGCAGAACCAGGAAAATAATTTATACAGTGACAATAATATCATAATGCCAAAACACAAAAACTAGCTGTGTGACCTTGGGCAAGTCACTTAACCCCAATTGCCCTACCTTCCCCCCTCCCAAAAGCAAAAAAATAAAAATAAAAATTTAAATATTATAATGTCAAACAACTTTTGAAGTCTTAGGATCTCTGATCAGAATGATGACCTACCACAATTCCAGAGGACTAATGATGAAACAAACCACCTATCTCCTGGTAGTGAGATGAAAGAATCAGAAGGCAAAATGAGACATATTTTTTTTATGTTATCAATTTGAAAAGCTTTTTGCTTGGCTTTGCATGTTTGCAACAAGAGCTTTGTCCTCTATTCCTTAATTGGGAATGGGACAGAGAAGGTGGATTTTTGCTAATTGAAAAAACACTATTTTTTTTAAAGAAGACTATTGCAGAAATCCAGAAAAGGGGTGATGACAGCCTGTACCAGAGAAGTATCTCTGTGAAAAGATTTGATATATTATTATTTTTTTTACATGCAACTTGGAAATAAGATATACAGGCACTGGGGTATAGAGATCCATCTTGCCCTACTGGAATGTCAGAGGGGGGAAGGGGAAGATACAGGAGGGAGCATATTGGGGGAGGGGGTATACAGTGGGATCACTGTGTTGGGGTGGTTGGTAGGGGAAAGATGGGAAGAAAATTTGCAACTCAGAATCTTGTGTAAATGAATGATGTAAACTAAAAATAAACGTAAAATTTAACGTAAAAAAGAAAAGATTTGTAAGAGATGCTATGGATATATAAATAAGATTTGGCAACATACTGGATATTTGGAATAAGTGAGACTGGGGGAGTGAGGATAATACTGCTGCTGCAAACCTAGGACACTGGAGGAATGGTGGTGCCTTCAGCAAAAAAGGTACAGCTCAGAAGGGGAAAGTTTGGGGGAAAAGATAGGAATTCTACTTTGGATATGTCAGTTTGGATATGCCCATGAGCCACCTTGCCTATGGGTAGTTAGTGATTTGAGACTGGTGCTCAAAAGACAATAGATTGGTAGATTAATAGATGGATGATGGATGGATGGATGGATGGCCAGAAGGGTTTTTTAAGGATAGGAAAGATTTGAGTATGTTTGTAGGCAGCATCTCTTCAGGAGATTGAGTTTTTTAATAATATTTTATTTTTCCCAATTACATGTAAAAACAATTTTTAAAATTCTTTTTTTTTAATTTTGAGTTTCAAATTCTCTCCTGTCCTCCCTCCCACCCTTAACTCCTCTTTGAGAAGATGAGCAATTTGATATAGGTTATACATGTGCAGTCATGCAAAACATATTTCCAACTGTTTTTCTTTCTTTTTTTGTGAGGCAATCTGGGTTAAGTGACTTGCCCAGGGTCACACAACTAGTTAATGTCTGAGGCTGCATTTGAACTCAGGTGCTCCTGACTCCAGGGCTGGTGCTCTATCCATTACACTATCTATCTGCCCCCCTCATATATTTTTTCCATATTTTCCATGTTGTGAAAGAAAACACAGACATTAAAAAAAATTTTTTTGAAGTATAATTTGGTCTGCATTCAGACTCCCTCAGTTCTTCCTCTCTGGAGGTGGATAGTATTTTTCATCATGAGTCTTTTAGATTTGTCTTGGATTTTTTGTATTGCTGAAAATAGCTAAGTCATTCACAGTTGATCATCATACTATATTGCTGTTACTGTGTAAAATGTTTTCCTGGTTCTGCTCATTTCACTTTGCATCAGTTCATGTAACTCTTCCTCAGTTTTTCTGAGAGCATCCTACTCATCATTTTTTATAGCAAAATAGTATACCATCACAAGCATATGCCACAACTTGTTCAGCCATTCCCCAACTGTTGGGCATCCCTTCTAACTCTGATTCTTTGCCACCACAAAAATAGCTGCTATAAATATTTTTGTGCATATAGGTCATTTTCCTTTTTGTTTTTTATCTCTTTAGGATACAGGCTTAGTAATGGTATTGCTGGATCAAAAGATATTCGTGGTTTTATAGTGTTTTGGCATAGTTCCAAATTTCTCTCCAGAATGGTTGAATCTATGCATTAGTGTCTCAATTTTCCCATACCCCCTCCAACAGTTCTTGATCTGATAGGTGTCGGATAGTACCTCAGACTACTACCTCCCTCAATCTGCCCTACCTTCTATCAGCCCCTTCCCCTTTCCTTATCTCACCTACTTTCCTGTAGGGTAAAATAGATTTCTATAACCAGATGAGTTTGTATGTTATTTCCTCTTTGAAGGAATTCTGATGAGAGTAAGGTTCAACAGCTCCCCCGATCTCCACCATCTTCCCCTCTGCTGTAAAAACTCTTTGAGGCTTTTTTAAGTGAAGTAATTTGCCTCATTCTACCTCTCCCTTCCCTCTACTCTCAGATCATTCCTCTTTCTTACCCCTTAAATTTTTTTTGGTATATCATCCCATCATATTCAACTCATCCCTGTGCCCTCTGTCTATGTACACTCCTTCTAACTGCCCTAATAATGAGAAAGTTCTCAGGAGTTATAAGTAGCATCTTCCCATCTAGGAATGTAAACAGTTTTATCTTATTGAATCACTCATGATTTCTCTTTCCTGTTTATCATTTTATGCTTTTCTTGAGTCTTGTATTTGAAAGTCAAATTGTTCTATTAAGCTCTTGTCTTTTAATCAGGAATGCTTGAAAGTCCTCTATTTAATTACATGTCCACCTTTTTTCTCCTGAAGGATTATACTCAGTTTTTCTGGGTAGGTGATTCTTGGTTGTAACTCTAGCACCTTTGCCTTCCAACAAAGCCCTCCAATCCTTTAATGTACAAGCTGCTAAATCCTGTATTATTCTGACTATGGCTCCACAATATTGGAATTCTTTCTTTCTAGTTGCTTGCAATATTTTCTCCTTAACCGGGGAGCTCTGGAATTTGGCTATAATATTTTTGAGAGTCCTCATTTTGGGATCTCTTTCAAGAAGTGATTGGCAAATTCTTTCAATTTTGATTTTATCCTCTGGTCCTAGACTGTCAGGACAGTTTTCCTTGATAATTTCTTGAAAGATGATATCTAGGCTCTTTTTTATCATGGTTTTTAGGTAGTCCAATTATTATTAAATTATCTCTCCCTGATCTATTTTCTAAGTCACTTGTTTTACCAATGAAATATTTCACATTTTCTTCTATTTTTTTATCCTCTTGATTTTTTTTTATTGTTTCTTGATGTCTCATGGAGTCATTAGCTTCCACTTGCCCTATTCTAATTTTTAAGGAATTATTTCTTCAGTGAGCTTGTGTACCTCCTTTTCCATCCAGCCAATTCTACTTTTTAGAGAATTCTTTTCTTTAGTGGATTTTTGTGGCTCTTTAATCACTTGGTCTATTCTGTTTTTTAAAGTGTTATTTTCTTCAGCATTTTATGTGCCTCTTTTGCTAAGTTGTTGACTCTTTTTTCATGATTTTCTTGCATCACTCTCATTTATTTTCCCAATTTTTCCTCTATCTCTCTTATTTGACTTTTAAAATCCTTTTTGTGGGGCAGCTAGGTGGTGCAGTGAATAGAGCACTGGCCCTGGAATCAGGAGGACCTGATTTTAAATCCAGCCTCAGACACTTGACACACTTACTAGCTGTGTGACTTTGGGCAAGTCACTTAACCTCAATTGCCCTCCAAAAAGCAAAAAATAAAATAAAATCCCTTTTGAGCTTTTCCAGGAATTCTTTTGGGGCCTGAGATCAATTCAGATTTTTCTTTGAGACTTTAAATATAGCAGTTTTGAATTTGCTGTCTCCTTCCAAGTTTCTGTTTTGATCTTCCCTGTCACCATAGTAACTTTCTAAAGTCAGGTTCTTTTGTTGCTGTTGTTTGTTCACTTTTTCCAACCTATTTCTTGACTATTGATTTTATTTTAAATTTGGGCTCTGCTTCTGGGGTGGAGGTGACACTATCCCACACTTCAGGTTTTTGTACAGCTGTTTTCAAAGTCAGTTCTGGGTTCTGTAAGTTTTCAGTTCTTCCAAGATGGTGTGATCTAAGCAGAGATGTGTTTACTCCTCTCCTGGACTGTGAGCAACCACAAGCATTCTTTTCCATCCTAGAACTGTAACCAGGGTCCCTGCTCCTCTGCAGCCTCAAGTTCTGCTGTTCTGGTGCTCCTCCTTGACCCACTGCATTTTAAATAGTTTGGTCTAAACTTGTTTGGAGGGAATTGGGGAGAACTCAAGTGAGTCCCCGCTCTTTCTCCACCATCTTGGCTCTGCCTTGTCCCTCCAGATGGAGAGATTAAGCATTAGAAAGGACAGAGATAATCGGGGCTACAGTCTTCTGGAGAAGGAAGAAGGAGCTGGGATCAAGGAAGTAGAGAAATTGGCATTGGCCTTGGCAAAAAGAGCCTCCTCTGCATCAGAGCCTGGAGCGAAGTGGGGGAGGTGATAATTGATGCCAAAGGGTTGTGAGAAGGAAAGAAGAGGGGAGTCATGGTGAATGGCATCGATTTTCTTCGTGGAGTATGAGGTGAAGTCTTTTTCTGGAGAGTGGGGAAAGGAGAGGGAAGAGAAGGTTTGGAAGAGCCACTGGGGTGAATAGGACAGAAAATCCATTGGGGGAGTAAAAGAACTGTCTTGATGCAGTAAAAGCCCAGTTGAGATAAATCTATAGCATAACACCCATCAACACAATTGAATGTCTTCTTCCAGCTCTGTTCAATAGCATCTGAGTGGGAGGGGATAAGGCAAGTGATGGGAGTAATCTAAGATCGGAGTTTAGCCAGGCAGGAGAATCAATAGACAAGAAGTGAGAGATTTGAGCATGGAAAATGGGGCTTAACTAGTTGCTGGCTGTCATGGTTGGGAAGGAAGGAGAGCAGAGCAGCAGCTGGGGTAATGACCTGGGAAAGTACCTAGGGGTGGAGGGAGTAAAGGCACAGTAACAATAAGGAGTTAGGTGAGGAGTGAGGCATAGGGAGAGATAGAATGATAATTAGGTAAAGTCACTTCAGAGTTCTTCATCAAGGAAGTAGGGCATTAGTGGGTGAAGACAGGATCAAGGGTGTGACCATACCCTTGGGTAACTGAGGTGGAGTGGAGAAGTGACTCATGGCATTTGAGTAGATTGGGGAACCGGAAGCTTAGCGTATTTGAGCAAACATAATTATAGGAATGTTGAAGTCCCCTGCTATGAGGGCAAGAATTGGGGTAGAAAGGGAGACTGTGAACTTGTTGAGAAAGGAGGGAGAAGGTCCTGGAGGCTGTTAGATAACAGTCAACAGGATTTAGAAGGAGTAGCTACAAATAGTTTGGGGAGTTTTTGTAAATGCAGAAGCTCACTCCCTACCTTGGCTCCTTTTACCTCAGTCTAGGATTTTAGATTTGCATATAATATTTCATAAATTCTGTGTCACCTGAGGAGGGGCAGGTCTCTATCAGTGCCAGAGGATAGAAAGAACATGAGCTGAATGGGTCTAAAGTGAAGAGAAGCTTGCTAATTATGGAATAGAAGTTCCAGAGGGCACAACATAAGAGGCAGGCACATATTGAATGAGACACTGTATGGGCAGGGGCAAGCTGGATGGAGATGAAAGAATGGGAAATGGGGGTTGGGGAAAGGTGTGGTTACTCTTGGACAGTCAAGGATTCAGTATTAGTGGGACTGGGAGAGTGAGAGGGGTGGGAGGGCATTGGGAGATGGGAGTAGCTCTATTGAGAAAAGTATGAGTCAAACAATCCGGGTCCCAACTCCACCTCAGTGCAGCCGTGTTCTTGGCACAGTCATAAATTTATCACAAACTGACTCATTAAGTTCCTACCCTATTAGAATTTTGATCTCCTTCACAACCCAGCTGACCCAAAAGGAAAACACATTCACATCAGTGTCCAAAACGCATTTACTGCAGGAATCAAAATGACAAAGATCCAGTATTCAACACCCATCACATACAGATGATCTGTGAAGCAGCCCTCCACATGCCCTGCAGATGGAGTTCCAAGGAGGCTCCTTGCTGTTGCTTGGTCATTTCAGTCGTGTCCAGCTCTTTGTGACCCCAGGGACCTCTTTCCATGGAGTTTTCTTGGCAAAGATGTCGGAGTGGGGTTGGCCATCTTTCCCCCAGCAGCAAGCCGAGGTCAAATGACTTGCACAAGGTCACACAGCCAGGAAGCTTTGAAGCTGAATTTGAACTCATGTCTTCCTGACTCCAAGCCCAGTACTCTATCCACTGCACTACCTAGATGTCTCAAGAGGCTCATAGGATCATGGAATTAGAGATGAAAGGAGTTTTAGAAACCCTCTGGCCCAAACCCTTCATTTTACACAGGAGAAAACTAAGGCCCACATGAGGGAGTGACTGGTACAAGGTCAGTCAAGCAGAAAGGGGCAGGGGTGGGATTTGAACTCACATCCCATTACTCCCAAAAGTTGTCTTCCCACCCACTTGCTCTGCCTCCTTTTTTGGAGGGGGGAGTGCCCAAACAATCCCCTCATCAAGATTCACTCCTGCACCCACAGCCTGGGACCTCATAGACTCCTGATGCAAACGACCATCTATAGTGCATCTTGAGCGAAGGTTCCAGTCCTTGAGGCAGCAGCAGTCTATGGGCTGCCAGCCCTGACCCATAGATGAGAGACAGAGACACAGAGAGAAGCAATCTCCTTGGGTTTTAACTGCTCTGCTCAGGAGAACGGTTTTGCAACAATTCTATTTCGGGACTTCCTCCCAAGCCCCTGTCTCTGGTCTGTGTAGTGTGAAGGCCTGTGGTCCCTGAAGGCATGCAATCAGTCAGCCTGCATCAGTGGATGCTGCATTAAGCCCTTGGAATGGTGGGTTCTAGGGAAAAGACTCCAGTCTTTGTCTTTGTTCAGAGTTTCATCTTCTCTGATGAAGCAGGAAGCTCCAGACAGGCTTGCCTGGGTGGGACAGACCAAACTTGGAGGAAGAAGTTTCTAAGAGTAAGTAGATTAGGCAAGCCTCTTCTGCTAGATTCCTCTTGGCCCTGGAGATGGCGACGCATATCCATCCCTCCATTTGGCTGCCAAAGTACATTTAATCTCACATCAGTCCTGGGATTAACCTGTCTCTCTAACGGCATCCTCTGACTCCCAACAGACTGAAGAAGGCCCTTTCCTCGTCCTTGGGGAACTCAAACTGAGGCATACACTTGTCTCCCTCTACTCCCTGACAGCTCCTGGGGCAGATACCACCACACTCTGGGGTCCTGCAAAGAAGAAACAGTCTTTCTATCCTCAAACAACATTTTTATCAACTCCCTCTGTTCAATTCAATCAGAGCTAAAAAGGCCTTTAAGTGCCTGGTGTATGCAAGGCATTGTCCTAGGTACTGGAAATGCAAAGAAAACCTACCACTTCCCTCTAGGAGCTTAAATTCTACTGAAAAAGTGGGGCAGCTAGGTGGCGCAGTGAGTAAGAACTCCGGCCCCAGAGTCAGGAGGACCAGAGTTTGGTTCTGGCCTCAGACACTTAACACCCACACAAAAAAACTAGCCATGTAACCTTGGGCAAGTTACTTAACCCCAACTACGCTCCAAAAAAAGGTAAAAAAAAAAAATTCTACTGAAAAAAATACATGTGCAAATATAAGAAGGCAACAAGTAATGTTAAGCAAATTTAAGGAGAGAGTGCTCACTAGTGCTTGAGGGGAGAGGTCAAGAAAGGAAGTATTGGTTGAACTGAACCTCAAAGAAAGCTAAAAGGTGAAGGTGAGGGAGGATGGTATTTGAGGCCTGGGGAACAGCATGTGCAAAGGTATGGAGGTGGGAGATAGAGAGCAAGGTTCAAAAAGCCCAAGATACAGCAAATGGTTCAGGTTGGCCAGAATGTGAAGGACATGATGTGTAATAAGCCTGAGAAAGCAAAAAAGGAGCCAAATTGTGAAGGGTTTAAACCCCACGTGGAGCAGTTTGTCTTTGATCTGCAAAACAGAAGCAAGAATCTCTGAGAATGTTCAGCGGCTCCCTCTGACCTTTCAGATTAAGTCCTTCTACCTCAGTTTGGCCCTCACCACTTCCTCTTGTACCAGCTTCTTTTCTCATTCCCATTCCCATATGAGTTCTTTTGTTCCCTCTATAACAGATTCCTCTACCAAGTTCTGTTCTCCTACAGAGGCTATCCTGTCCATGGAAAATGCCCTTGCCTCTCTCCATTGATTGGTGTCCCAAAACTACTTCAAAAATCACCTTGGGGCTCTCCTCTGGGCATCCTTCCCCCTTGAGACACAATAGCACAGGATCAATGCTTGTATTGAATCGGATGCTGGAAAGATTATTGAATTTGGAATCAGGGAGGTAAAGCTCCAGGAATACAGAAGAGAAAGTTGCATTGTCTTCTGCTCTTGGGGAAGCACACTTAGCGTCTGCCTTCAGGTTTGAACCACCTCATTTAGGAAGGACATTGAGAAGATGGAGAGCAGCCAGAAATCTGAAGGGTCTCAAGATCAGGCCATCTGAGAGGTTAATAGATAAAATAAAAACTCCTTGAGGATGGAATCATTTCATTTGTCTAATAGATTCAGTGGGGATGAGATAACTGTCTTCAAGTGTGACAAAGACCATCCTATGGAGTTTGTTAAAAGTTACTCTTTCTACTTCAGGACAGCTTTGGGGAGGACTCAACCATGTGTGCAATTCAGTGCTGGCAGATGTGGGCATTTTGAAGTGATGATGCGATCCCTTCACTGGCTACTGGGCCAGAGGAGCCAATGACACAGGGGGCCTTTCATAAAAGGATACAGCTTCCAGCTCATTCACTTCCAGCAGCATGGCAAATACTGCCTCTTGTCTCCATCCCTCCCATGAGCACGAGGGATAAGCATCACTTCCTCATCTTGAAGCCTCTCTCACATGGCGTGTGGACTCAACAAGGCAACCTCATCAAGTCTGTTTGCTATTTCTCCTTAGTGTTCACATTCCTGAGTGGGGAAACAAGCATAGGAGTCTATATAGGTTTGGAGGAGACCCCAAAGATTCTGTAGATCCTATGTCCAAAGAGTGAAGCTGACCAATGTCTTCTCTTTATCTGAGAAAACAGCCTCTGACAAGAGGAGTCCAGGCCATTGGCTTTCTTGACAGAAGATATGAACTTTGAGGAAGATGGCATAGAGCCAAGGTGAAATGTAAAATGCCCCATCATCTGCCCTGAAAACTGCTTTATGTCCTGATCATAGAATCACAGAAATAGACTAGGCACTGGAAGGGAACTCAGATGCCATCTCCCTCATTTTACAAACAATTAATCGACCAACTTGCCCAAGGTCACGCAGCTGTTTATTATCAGAAGTGGGATTTGAATTTAGTGGTGAAGTGGAGAGAGAGTTGAGCCTGGAGTCAGGAAGACTCATCATCCTGAGTTCAAATCCAACCTCCGACTCTTAGAAGCTGTGTCACTCTACCCTTTGCCTCAGTTTCCTCATCTGTAAAATGAACTGGAGAAAGAAATGGCATTCCAGTATCTTTGCCAAGAAAATCCCAAATGGGGACACACAGAGCTGGATATGACTGAGCTGACTGGACCTCAATCTCTAGCTCTGGATTCAGGGCTCATCCCACCGTAGCAAAGTGCTGAATCAGACTCCTGTTCTGAGTCATTCAGTCCATGTGAGTTATGGGTCTCTTGGTTCTTTTAACATTTCACTGAAATGTAGGAAATAAATATCTGTCCTATATCTGATTTATATGGTGCCCTAAGTACTTTCCTACTCCCTCTAGACATAAACCAAACCTAAGCCATATTTAAGTTGTATGCAAGCACCAGAAGCTCACTGCAGAGGCTCCTTGAAGTTAGACTGGTATTTGAAGAGCTGTCCCATGGAGGGGGGATTAATTAGCTTTGTTCTGCTTAATCCAAGAAAGCAGAACCAGGAGTCACTGGAGGAGGTGGGGGTGGGGAGATACAAAGGGCAGATTTAGGCTAGAATACAGAAACAATATTTTAGTATTGAACAAAAATCCAAATAAAGTCCAAAAATCAGAATTAACTGCCCTGGGAAGTGGGGAGCTGCCCCTTCCTGGAGACCTACAGATAAAAGCTGGATGGCTACTTGCCAGGTATGTTGGAAAGGGCCCTCTCTTCCAGGCACAGGGTGGGCTCCGTGGCTTCCGAGGCCCCTCCCCATCTGGTTAGAATCTGATCCTCATCACTCCTGAATCCCATTCATCAGCATATGTTGCTTTGGAAGAGTTCCTGGAGCCCTTCCCCTACAGATAAATGGCAAAATGACTAATGGGGGAATTTGCATGATGATACATATTTGTAATGGGTTTTTGTTTTCTTTACCTTCTCAGTGGAGAGGGGAGGGGGAGAATTCAGAGCTGAACACAAAATTGAATTAAAAATTGAAATTTAAGTTTTTTCTTCAAAAGATAAATGGTCAAAGAAGATGACTAGGCAGTTTTCAAAGGAAGAAATCCAAGGTTTCAACAGCCATTTGAAAAAAAATAACGCTCTATATCATTATAACCAGAGAAATGAAAATTAAAGCAACTCAGAGGTTCAGCCTCCCATCTACCAGATTGGCAAATAAGACAAAAGAGAGTGAGGGGAAGGGACTTGTAAGGCACGTTAATGCAGTGTTGATGGAGCTGTGGATTGACCAGCCATTCTGGAAAACAATTTGGAGCTATGCCCAGAAAGCTACTAAACCGTGCATACCTTCTGACCCAGCCATACTACTATTAGGCCTATACGCCCAAGGAGATCAAAGAAAGAGAAAAAAGACTCACATGTACAAAAATACTTATTGCAGCTCATTTTGTAGTGGCAAAGAACCAGATGCTAAGAAAGTGCCCATCAACTGGGAAATGACTTAACAAATGGTGGTACATGAATGTCATGGAATGGCACAGGAAATGACTAAAGGGACAGCTTCAGAGAAAACTAGGAAGATCTCTATGAACTGATGCAGTGAATCGAGCAGAACCAGGAAGACAAGTGGTCCGCTAACAATAGCTGTATACAGATAAATAACTCAAGGCTGGGGCACTCTGACCAACCACAATGACCAGCCAGAGGTCTGAGAATGAAGCCTGCTACCCACCTCCTGCCAGAGTGATGATGGGCTCAACATGCAGACTGAGGCCAATGTGGGAATTTGCTTTGCTTGTCAGGATTTCTTCTTTCTTTTTAAAAAATTTTGTTCAAAATTTTTTTGGGGGAAATAATGCTTATTAATTAATTTGGGGGGAAAAATTAAATTAATTTTTCAAAGTAAGAAGGATTGCTGGTTCTTTCCAAACCTGTACATTTTGAGTCAGGAGAGATATTAGAAATAGAACTGCTCTCTTTTCAGGAGAGGGGAACTGAAGCCCAAGGAAGAGACATAGGTAATAGAGGTCACACACTGTGTACCCCTCACCTAGTTTGCCAAAAAAAATCCAGCAAAGGGAAGAGGGAGAAATGATCCTTAACCTTTATGGAGACCATCACACACACACACACACACACACACACACACACACACA
>NW_027187322.1:1541438-1608137 GCF_028583685.1 Petaurus breviceps papuanus | reverse complement strand
CTCTCTCTCTCTCTCTCTCTCTCTCTCTCTCTCTCTCTCTCCTCACCTTGCCCAGCTCTCCTCCAACACTCTCTCCATTTACCTCTCCTATGTGAGCCACACAGCCCCAAGAGCTGTGCCCACCCTCCACCTTAGCCCCTGAAAGCTCCACTCATCCCACTCCCCAAAGGCACCACAAGACCTGGTAGAACCACAGAGCTATTGTAGAGGTCGCCTAATTTGCTCTGGCTTTGGGTGTGTGTACACATGCGGGTCTGGATAGCTGGGAGCCCTAAGCTCCTGCCTGCCTGCTCCTGAGTGATGGAGACAACAGAACCCTCTTCCCCCAGACAGCTCCCCACACCTCCGGGTGTATTGTTGCTGGCTCTAAAGCCAGTTTTCTCTTGGCTTCCCAATGATTGCGGGTAGTCGCCACACTTAGGTTGGCCGAGTCCCTCTGGGGCAGAGGGCAAAGGAGACCGAAGAGCCATTTGGAGTCGTGGCTAGAAGCAAAGCTGGTCTGCTCACAGAAGCTCCAGTCTCCTGCGATCATTGACATCTTCCATGTGCATCGTCCCCCCGACGGAGCATCCACAGATGTAGACTATCCATGCAGGGCACCAGGGCCTTTCTCTGAGCCTTTTGTGGGCACCAGTTCCACGCCTGGGCTGCCCATTCTTGCCCTGTCCTGGCTCCAGGACTCACTCTCCTCCTTTTCCAAGATGCCTCTCCTGGGCTCACTCTCTCCACCCCCCATGTCTAGCACACAAGTCATCTCTGGTAACAGGCTGCTTATCCCCACCACATGTCTCTCTGGTCCCCGTGGGGGCCAGAGGCAATTCTAATTCTTCAGAGATTGTGGGTATTTCACGACTCACAGCCAAAGTGCACTGAAATTATTTCATTTTGACTGTAAAACCTCAAAGGCACACAGGTGGCTTTTATTCCTAAAAGCAACAAAGAAAACTGCTCCCAGTGCCTGGCACAGATGGGGGGGGGGGGTGTCATGTTGAGAATGCTGGTCCTAGGTTCAAATCCCAGCTCTGGTAATTGCTAACTTTGTCAATCATTTAGTCAATGGTCAGTCAATAAGTTTTTATTAATTCCCACTATGTGCCAGGCCCTGTGCTAAGTGCTGGAGACTCAAAGAAAGGCAAAAGACAATCCCTACCCTCAAGGAACTCCCAGTCTAATGGGGAGGGACACATGCAAATAACTATGAGTATTTATATACAGGATAAATCAAAAATAATTAACAGAGGGAAGGCCCTGGAATTAATAGGGCTTGCAGAAGGCTTCCTGGAGAAGGTGGGAGTTTAGCTGGGACTTGAAGGAAGCCAGAGGGGTCAGTGGTCAGAGTGAAGGAAGGAGAGTCTGTCCAGGATTGGGGGATGGCCAGAGAGAAGGCCTAAAGTGGAGGGATGGAGGGTCTTTTTCATGGAACAGCCAGGAGGCTAAGGCTACTGGATTGGAGAGTATGTACCTGACAGTAGGGCATAAAAAGCATGGAAAGGCAGGAGGGGGCCAGCTTATAAAGGGTGCTGAATGCCAAACAGAGGATTTTAAATTTTATCCTGGAGGTGATAGGGTGCCACTGGAGGTTATTGAGCAGGAGACCTTTGGAAAGTTACGACACTTCTTTGAGCCTCAGTTTCCTCATTTATAAGGCACCTACTATGTGCCAAGCGCTGTGCTAAGCACTTTTATAAACATTATCTCACTGGAACCTTATGATCCTCATTTTACAGTTGGGGAAACTGAGGCAGACAGCGGTTAAGTGACTCGTCCAATGTCCCACGGCGAATAAATATCTGAGGTTAGATTCAAACTCAGATCATCCAGACTCCAGGCATAGCACATCTGTATTGAATTAATGAATCCAACATGTAAATGAGGTTAGAAGGAGTGAAAGCCATTGGATGAAATGGGACGATGTTACACAAGAAATGCATGAGGACTGGTTGAAGAGTCACTCACATTTTTTGACAAAAATAGGAGACTCAGAAATTCTAATGGCAAGCCCACCAGGAGATGGAACGGCTTCAGCCAAGTGCCTGAGAAGGAATTGTTCGGGGGTGAAGATAGCCTCTGTCTCCTTTCCAAACCCTTGAAGCAGAGGTCAGAAGATGTGGCACTTATCCCATGGCAAGGGGCCACAGAAAAGTCGTGGTTAATGACGGTGGAAGAGAAAAAGTGGCTTTCTCCATTGGAATGTGAGCTCCTTGAGGGCAGAGATAGGTTTTTTTGCCTTTCTTTGTACTCCCCCAACCCTTAACATAGTACCTGACTGACTTCCAAAAATTAAGAGGTGTGAGTTTGTCCCTTTGCTACATGAGCTCTCCAAGCTTTCTACCATATGGGTACCAAGTGGACTCTGTATGGTACTTGGGAGAGAGTGTGTCCCAGACTCTTGGAAGGAATGCATGTACCCACTGCCCACTGCCTTAGTAAATATCTATTTCTAAAAGATGAGCAATTGATAATTAACTGATAACAGGGAAACACACTGATGAGGGCTTAAAAACATACACACCAGCTTCTTGGAGTTAACCCTAGAAACCTGAGTGGATACCTATTTAGCTGTCTTCTGGGAGCCTGACCTGCTAGTCTGAATTGACTTGAAGAGTGAGCCCAAAGCCTCTAACCCATCCTGCAATCTCTAAGATAGTATATAAATATAAATATGTGATTTACAAATATTTGTGTGATGTATGATCCCTGCAACTCGGGGTTCCAGGCTTCCCCAAGAGCCGGCCGAACTTCCTACTCAGTACTCCTGTGTAACTAAATAGGGTTAGACTGCTAGAGGTTGTGAGTGGCCTGAAGGAGAAAGACCAGACGATTCTGCAGACCATCAGGGTAAAACGCTGTTGTACCAGCCCAGACTCTTCCTGAGGACCTGGGGTGGTTCCCAGAATATCATGTGACTCACACTAATAGTTATTGGGAAAGAAACTGGACTGGTATCCTAGAAGTACAAGCCTGGCTACTTAGAAAACAAAGACAAGAGACCCAGGCCCCGCCCCCCCATCCCACTCCACTCTCTGGAAAATTCCCCATGCAGCATCCTTCCAGAAGTCATGGATGAAAACCCCAAGTTCAAGGATTACACCAGGACAGGAAAACAAGGAATCCAAACACTGGCTTTGGGTGAGGGGAAATCAAGGCCAGAACAAACTATAAAGACAACCTAAAAATGGCTGGAAGATCCTGAATCATCTACCAACCTGTAAAACTGACCTAATTTGTACCCTGTGCCACCCTGGCTCTCTCCCTGTTGCCTTGAGGATAAACTACAAACTGCTTAGTCTGCCATTCAGAGCCCTCTATCAGTTGTCTCTAGGTGACCCTTCCAGGATTACAGAACCCTGTGATAATGATCCCTGAGACATAAGCTAGGCACCATAGTGGATAGACACCAGGCCTAGAGTTACAAAGACCTGAGTTCAAATTTGGCCTCAGACATTTACTAGCCATGAGACCCTGGGCAAGTCCCATAACCCTATTTGCCTCAGTTTCCTCACCTGTAAAATGTCCTCAGTGATCTCTGACTTTACTTCCAGCTCAAGATCTATGAGTCCACCTCTCACTGAAGCTGCTGCCACCCCCTCAGCCTTTGGCATCATGCACCCTGGCTCCATCTCTGTCTTGAAATCAGAACTGATGCCAGTTTTGGATATGATAACTTCTGGTTTGACTGTACTTTCTCCTTCAGACACTGCAAAGGGGATGCTGGTAGCCAAATGAGCACTCAGAGCTTCTTAAAGCTTTGACAAAGTGCCCCCAATGAATAGCTAGCTAGAACTTACATAGCACTCAAGGTTCATGTTTAATCTCACAACAGCCTTGAGACATCGGTGTTCTCATTTTACAGATAAAGAAACTGAGTCAGAGAGAATTTAAGTGACTTGCCCAGGGTCACACAACTAGTAAATCTCAGAAACTGGATCTGAATCAAGTCTTCCTAGATGGAGCACTGGATAGAGTGCCCAGCCTGGATCAGGAAAATCTGGATTCAAACCCAGCCTTGGACACTTACTAGCTGTGGAATCCTGGGCAAGTCATTCAAACTCTCTCTGACTCAGCTTCCTCATCTGTAAAATGAGCTGGAGAAAGAAGTGGGGAACCACTCTAGTATCTTTGCCAAGAAAATCCCAAATGCGGCCATGAAGAGCCTAACACCAACTGACCAACAAATACTTACTCATCCTTCATTGCCTCTGTACTCCAACTTCTCCCTAATTACCCAGGTAAATCCCAAAGAAATGCAAGAAGAAACTGGCTGTGATTATCCAAATCACCCCAGCGATTTCAAGCCACACTTAAAATGAAGCAGATGGGAAGAAGAAAGGTCCAGAGGAAGTTGTCGATGGACTCCACCAGGGCACAACCTCAGAAGGAAGGAAGACGTCAAGATGGCGCATCCCCTGGCTGTGGACGCTACATGTCTTCCCCCAGGGAAAAAAACTGCATTCCCTGCAGCTGACACTGAATTCGAGCTATGATAGGACATTCGCGTATCTGTTATGTGATGAATCACATACAGTGCTTATGCACAGTAGATGCCCAAGGAATGAATTATACAGGCAATTGACCACTGGTGGGCCGTCCTCCCTTGAAAGGCTTGCAAATGCCTCCTACACACAACCTTAGTAGCAACCCTGATCCTTAATCCTAGGACATTGGACATTGCCCTTGTTTCAGTACAGACACTCCAGACGCTGGGAATCACAAGCTCTCATAGGTTTAGAGCAGGGAGGTACCTTAGAGATCCTTATTTTACAAAAGATGACATGCCCAAGGTCATATAAGCAGTAAAGGACAAAGTGGGGGATTTGAACCCAGGACATCTGATTCCAAATCAAAATGGGGACAATGCTGTCTGCATTCCCCCTCTCCCAGGGTGGTTTTGGGAATTAAATGAGCTAATGCAGGTAAAGCATTTTGCAAACCTTAAAGTGCTCTACAAATGTTCGCTATCGTTTTTGTTAGTGATGTTAACAACGACAGTAATAACAGCAGGAAGATAAAATTAATGTCCTCTCAATATCCAGGACCAGGGATGCCTTCAGGGACTCTGCAGAGGGGGAGCTGCCGTCCTAATTGTTTTATTCAACTGTAAAAAAGTGGTAATTTGATCCACCTGGGCAATAATAGTCCATAAAATACTGAACATCAAGGAACGTCACCAGCGAAACATAGATTTTATCCAAGCCTCATTGTAATGATGAGTAGAATGAGGCCGTGATGATACCTAATAATTGATCCAGCAGCATTGTCTGAGACAGCATAGATTAATGGATAGAGTGCTAGCCCTGCAGCCCGGAAGCTGGGGCTCAAGTCACATCTCTGCCACGTGTGTATCCTCAATGACTGGGGACCATTCAGCTTTCAAGGGGCCCCAGGCAGGTCCCTAAGAATTACAGAGCAGGTGCCAACGGACACACCGCACGAGGAGCCCCCTATAGAGAAAAGGGTATTGAATGAGGACTGGCAATCACATGAATTTTCTAGTTCAGTAACAAGTAAACATACAAATTCATCCAGAAATAGGTTCTGGAAGAGAAAAGAAGGGAGGGGAGAGGAGAAAGAGAAGGGAGAAGAGGAGAGGGGGAGGGAGGGAAAAGACCTAGGGGTACCTTAGCTCCATCCACCACTTCTACTCCAGACAAGCTCTCTTGTGTACAGATTAGATTTTCAAAAACTAGAAGCAGCTAAACATGGCAGCTTTGTCTTCAATAAACCCAGACTCCAACTTCTGGGCTAAGGATTCACTATTAGATAAAAACTGCTAGAAAAACTATAATGTGGAAATTAGGTCTTGACCAACATCTATACAACAACCTCCCAAAAGATGACTCATATTTAATGGTTGTATAATCTATAAAGTAGGGGAGCATGGAAGGAAACGCTTTTCCCAACTATCACTAGGGAAAGAGTTCTTGACCAAACAAATGGCAGAGAAGACAGCAGAAGACAAAAGGAATAATTTTGATTACATAAAATGCAAAACGTTTTGCACAAAGTCAATGCAATGAGAATTAGAAGAAAGGCAGTTAAAAGGAAAAAAATTTGCATCCAATCCCTTTGATAAAAGTCTAAAATCCCAAACATGTAAGGAATTAATGCCATTCACCAATAGGTAAATAGCTAAAGGATATGAATATGACATATTTGTGTGCATATATATATGTATATATATATATATATAAGGATATGAATGGGCAATTCTCAAAAGAAAAAAACCAGCTACAAACAACCATATGAAAAATTTAAAATTAATTAAAAATCAACCATATGAAAAATACTAATCACTAATAAGAGAAATGAAAATTAAAATGGCTTTAAGATTCTACCTCACACCTATTAGATTAACAAAGATGACCAAAAAAAAGGAAAAATTATGATTTTGGGGGACAGTACGGGAAGAAAGGTGTACTAATACATTGTTGGTGGAGTTGTAAATTAGTTCAGTCATTCTGGAAAGCATTTTGAACTATATTCCAAAAAGTCTAATCTCTGCCCATCTTTTTGAAGAGATACCACCATTAGGTATATACCCCCTAAAGACTTCAGAGAAAGAGGGAAAGGATTCATAGGGAAGAGGGAATAGAAGGTCAGGAAGTGGGAGACAGGAAGAAAGGAGACTTTTGAAAACCTCTAGAAGGAAGAGGGAGAGATAGATGTGGCAGCAACTGGATGGACGGGAAGGGTTGAAGGAAGGTGACAATATTAATTATTGTTTTTAATTGTACCATTTATATAACACCAACTGTGTTCCAGGCACTGTGCTAACCGCTTTGCAAATATTATTTCATTTGACCCTCACAACAACCTTCCGAGGTTGGTGCTATTACTATTAGCCCCATTTTACAGCCGAGGAAACTGAGGCAAATGGAGGTTAAGCAACTTCACACAGCTAGTTAACATCTGAGGTTAGATTTGAACTCAAGGCTTCTTGACTCCACACCCAGCGCTCTAGCTGTTGTGCCACCTAGTGGCCTCCAAGAAACTTGCCGGTTTTGCCTGGGTCTCCTGCCTTGTAGATAGTGGACTCAGGCCACCAAGGCAGCTAGTTGGCGCAGTGGCTAGAATGCCAATGCCAATAAGAACTGAGTTCAAATCCCACCACTATGGGCAAATCACATCACATACGTTTAAAAAAAAAAAAGACGTCCTAATGGCCCCTGCCTCCCAGGGTTCAAATAATACATAATTATTAACATATATAATTAATGTTAAAATATAATGAGGTGCAAATAACATGTAATTATTATAGCATATTAATTTTTTTATTTTTTATTTCAGCCTCCATCTGCCCCTCAGCCTTTTAGCTCAGTCCCCCCTCCCTCTCTCCTGCCTCCTTTTGTGCCCCCCTCCCCCCCATTAGACTGTAAGCTTCTTGAGAGCAGGGACTGCCTTTTCTTTTATTAATCGCCTCCGAGTGTTTAGGACAGTGCTTGGCCCAAAGCAGGCACTTAAAACCTGTTTATGGGACTGGATTGCATAATTTGTACAGAATGTTTGCGAAGCCTGAGGCTTCATAGAAAGGTACAGGGTTATCCTTCAGGCTGCAGGGGGGCAGGGCTAAGGCCCCCTCCCCCAGGTATCTCCCAAGCAAAAGCAAGCATACCTTGAGCCAGCAGGTGGCTGCAGGACCTCCCCCACCATCCGGGGACTGAAATAGCCAAGTGGAAATGATTCCCAACAGCCTGGCCTGTCCTGAGGAGCCCAAGCAGGCCTGTCCATCCACAAGAAGTGCCCAGGCCCCTGGGCCTGAGTGGCCTCCTCGCTATCCCTCACACATGGTGCACCATCTCCCATCTCCACACTTTTGCCCAGGTTGTCCCTCATGCCTGGAATGCCCTCCCTCTGCACCTCCACCTTTCTTCCAAGGTTCAGCCAAACCACCCCCTTCCCCACGAAGCCTTTGCTGATCTCCCCTGCTCCAGCCCCTAGTGCCTCTCCTACAAAAATTTAGCTAGTATTTATTATTATGTCTTTTGTATCCTGTATTGCTACGTGCTGTCCCCACTCCAAAAACTCTCCAGCCTCAGAGTCATGAAGCCACCCTCACAGCTCCAGCCCCGGACCCCATCCTTGCCCAGGAGAGACTTGAAACCCGAGTCAAAGTGAGCATGTGGGCTGATGATCACTCCCAGGCCTGACTACCTGTGCCTCCTTCATCTCTCTGCCTTCCACACCTCCTCCTTCCCTGGTTCCCAGGCCCCCTGCCCCAACTGCCCTTGGGGGCCATGAGTGGCCCACCGAAGTTCCTAGGGACATATGCATGGGGCCAGGGAAGAGGATCCACCCACTCCCAAGGCTGGGTCCCAAGGCAAACATCCCTGAAGAGCCAGGCAGCTCTCCCTGGCATGGGCAAACAGAGCTGACCCGAACTGGTTCCCACTGCAGACAGGAACCTGGGGCTCAAAGACGTTAGGTGGCCTGCTGACAGGATGGCAGGACCAGAAATTTAACTCGGGCCCTTGGACTCTGCCCAGGGGAGCAGAGCCTCGAACACCAGGGTGGTTCTCTCCGCTCTCATGAGGCTCTAGTGTCCCCCTCTAGACTCCAGGGCTTCTGGGAAAAAGCCCAAGGTCAGTGTAGGGGTCAAGTAAAACTTGCCCTTTACAATCACTTGAGGCATCTGAGAACATCCCAAAGCCAACAATGTCTTCCCTGCCCTCCCCTCTCCCCCACCCACAGCAGCAACTCCCAAAACAGCCATCCTTCTACACCCAGCCATTGAAAGCCACACTCTGTCCCCAAGCACCAGGAACACCCACCCACCCAAACATCACACCCATTCCACAAAATCAGAATACAGTCAGAAAGCGGGATGGGATTTTTATTTTGAAGTCAAAGGCACAGCCTGGGCCGGCTGAGGCAGTGACCAGATGAGCAATGTGGGAGCCCCCTCCCACCAGCCCAGCAGCACCCCCCCACCCTCGCCGGCACCCCTTCCCCCAAGCCTGGGGCAGCTGCGCAAAAGCAGGAGTAGGGGGCTGTCCGAAAGCAGGACCCTCCCCCCAGGGGGGCCTTCTCCCCCACTGTCCCTCAGCTAATCCACGAGGGAGGCCCACCCAGCCCAGTGGAGGAGGGCTGCAATGGAAGGAGGCGCAGCTGGGAGGTCTGGGATGAGAAGGGGATGGTCAGCTCACAGTGACACTCTGCACCCCCTCTCCCTAGCTAGGGGTGCAGCAGCTTCCACGAGACTCGGAGTCTTTGGTGGAGAGAATTGCACAGACGCCCCATAAAGTGACAGTTTTGGACGTGGGGCTTACAACCCCTTCCTGACAACAGGGTCCCCCCTCCATGGCCTGCTCCCTAAAGCAGGCAGGGGAGGGGGAGCCCCAGCCCTCACTATGGCCACTCAGCTCAGTGCTTCTAAAAATGGGAGGGAGGGAGAGAGGTGGGCCTGAGCTCATCAGACAGAAAGGCTCCCCTGCCCCTCTCTCAGGCCCAGGCCTGGCTGGCTGCAGGCCAGACTGAAAAGAAGCCGGGGAGAAAAGGGCAGGGCTTGCCAAGCATGCCCACCAAGCGGGCCTGGCCCCCTGGCTCTGCAACTGCCACCACACCAGGAAACTGGCAGCTGGGGCAGAGGCAAGAGAGGGGAGGGCAGTAGGCCCTCCTGCCCCTCGGCTCCCCTCAGAATCCCTGCATCACTAACACTACCTGGAAAGACATAAAAAAGTTCTCTGTTTATAAAAATACTTCTGTCTCAGTCTCTGGTTGGGGAAAAGGAACGGGGGGGGGGGGGGGGGGGGGGGGGAGTTGTGGGTTGATCATAATACGGGGGGCTCAGTCTCTGGTTGGGGAAGGGGGGGGGGGGGGGGGGGGGGGGGGGGGGGGCGGGGGATGGGAGGGTCCTCAGGGGCAAGATGAATTGGAGGGCACAAGGATGTGGGGGGCAGGGATGTGGCCTGGAGGAAAGGGGGCAGGGCAAAGACGAGGCATCCCCCATGCGCTCCCCCAGCCCCAATCCAGAGTCACAGCAATCCTCCCACCTCCTCTGCCCAGGCTCACAGTTTCCCTGCCCAGAGGGCTGCCCACCTCTCCAAACCCAAGGTCACAATGGCCCCGCTCGGGCAGCCTTCCTCAACCAGCAGCCCCAACCCAGCCCTACTAGGAAGGGGATAAGGGGCCTTTGGCTCGGCGAGGGGCGGCTCCTCGTCCCTGGGTGGACGGGGCAGGGGCTGGGGGAGGGGCAGGGGAGCCCTTGCGGGCTGGCTCGGAGCTGCCTAGCTTCATCTTGCGACGTTTGGCCAGGGGGGCGTTCTCCACACTCTTCAGAAAGAAGCCTTCCCTCTTGCCTCGGTTGAAGGCCTAGCAGAGAAGGGCAGGAGACAAGAGATGAGTTAGGGGTCCTGGACCGGACTGCCCCTCATCCCTAGCCACCTGCCTCTTGTCCACCTACAACCGACCGGGAGGCCAGACAGCCCTTTACATCCCCTTTTCCCCTCACTTCCTCCTTTCACATCCCTCCTCCCCTCCTTCAGGCCAAAAATAACAGGAGGCCACAAGGAAAACAAATGGTTTCTCATCCAACATGGTGGCAGCCGGACACACTTCCTGCATTCCCCAAAGAAGAGATGTCATTACTGGGAAGCAGACCTGGGCTCTGGCCCTGACTCCACACATAATGCGTGACCTTGGCATGGTCACTTCCTTCCTCTCCCTAGGCCCGTTTCCCCATGTGCCCCCCCCCAAAAAAAAAGGAGCGATGGTCTCTGAGGTCTCTCCCAGCTCTGAACTTCTGAGATCTCAAGTAGGAGGAAAAAGCAGTGGGTGATTAGACGTCCTTAGAGTCACTGCAGCAGACGGCCTAGCAGGTCCAGCCCAAGGCCTGGTCCGGATCTGCAGACTCTACGAGGGATGGAGCTGGAGAACAGTGCAGCTGCCAGTCCAGGGACAAAGGCCCGAAGGTACCAGCACCAGCAACTCACTTTGCTCCTGGTGGAACGCAGGGGTGTGTTGACAAATGTGTAACAACCAGTTCTCAAAACAAGACAAAACCATGACAACAAAATTTTCTCCTTTGATTTTTAAGTCTATACAATCTACAAAACAATAAATCAAGGCCTAATTTGTAATATTTGCCTATTTCCAAAGTATAAATGCTCACAATGAACGTTTAACAACTGGTTCTCATAAACTGCAATTTGGTACAAGTGGGCTCCAGCCCAGCCCTGGGTGGAATGCCTGTTTTATAATAACAACAGCTGCAGAGGTGCCATTATTATCCCCATTTTATGGATAAGGAAACTGAGGCAAGCAGAGTACATTCCTGAAGCCAGATTTGAACTCAGGTCTTCCTGTCACCAGGACCCGTGCATCTCATTGATCACAAGGTATTCCTTGAAGGAATGGAAGAAATGTCAAGGGATCGAAAGAGATCATGTATGTAAATTGGTGTGTAAACCTTAAAATGTTATATAAACATTAGCACTGAATGTGTAAAGGAAACTACTCCTGCTGATCCACATGAGGTCAAATTATACCCTTAAAAGAAACCTCACCATAATCAATTGTCTTTTGGTAAATTTCCTGAAAGTGAAGGGAAGAAAAGCAGTCCATAGGGGCCCAGGTGGCATTCTGTCCACAACGGTCAAGCAAAGGCTGGGGCTTCCAGAGAATGATCAGGCACTGAGCAGCTGGTTAAAAAGAGGGAATCTGCACGGGGCTGAGATTCCTAGACCCCAGCTTTAAACATAAGAATGACAAGCTCTTGGCCAGGGATGGAGACTCTGTCATGAGGGCCGCAAGAATATTTCCCCGGAATCTTAAAAATCTGACCGAGAAGGCTTTAAACTGAAAACAGAAGGAAGCAAAGCATCGCTCACACATGTGTACAAGCCAGCCCCAATACAAAAGAGAAAAGCAAGCACAAAACAGGAAGGAGAGGAGAAAAGACCATTAATTCACAGTAACAATACTCAAGAGTCAGCAACAAAATCCACGGCTTTCGATGTCTGCACACAAACACACAATGCAAGGCATAAGGAAGGTTGACTATATACCCCAAGGCACAGAGGCAAAGTGGACTGAGCTTTGGAGAGAGGGGGCTCCTGCCTGCAGTGGAAGGAAGACAAGATATCAGTGAAACACCAGATATCTCATCCAACCCAGGAAACTATGGGGTGAAGCGTGGAGGAAAATCTGGTGAAGATCAACGAAAGAAGAAAGAGAGGCAATCTTGTCCTGGAGTAGACTACAGCCCACTGGTCCAAAAGAAGGAAACAGACCACAAGTCTGAACCAGAAGCATGCTATTACAATGATAGGGGTCGAGTGCTCCCCATGCCAAAGGCAGAGAGGCGGATCAATTCCTAACTTGCTATAATCACAGTTTCCTTCTTCAAAAGGGACAGGAAGCAAGAAGAGGAACTGTGACCCCAGACCTGAGTCTCACCAGCAAGGAGGAACTGGAAGTTGAAGGAGAAATGATGGGAACCAGAGGGGCCAAGGACCCCTCCATCTGAGAGTCTGTGATAGAAACGGAAGAGAAACCTGCGCAGAGCTGAAGAGCTTGGCCATGTATGGGGGAGATCAGCTTGCAAATGGTTCAGAGAAAGAAGGCCTAATCCCAAGCCAGGAGGTACAGGAGGCTCTCAACAAAGCCTGAAAACCGAAACAGGTGCAGTGCTGATGGGAGAGAACAGTCAACAAGCATGTACCAAACACCTACTATTGAGTCTATGTGTCCAAAGAAACCAAGGTAGATTCCATGGAACAATTGTCTATTTAGTTCTTGTTTTGCTTTTTTAAAAGAGATATAGGAATGGAAGACAGGGCAAAAAATTACAGATCAATCAATCAAAATGCAGCCATTAAGGTCCAACTGTGTGCTAGACAAAGATACAAAAATGGAACCATGCCTGCCCTCCAGGAATTTACATTCTGTTGGGGGATTATTGCCAAAGCAAGAGGAGATCACAAGGCTAGAAAGAAACCGCTGCCCAGAGATCCTGAGATGATGCTAATGAGCAAAGAACCTGGAGTAAGCAGCTTATTTTCTCCTGGCTTTTTTTTTCCAGTTAACTGGATTAATTGAGACCCAATGCATATTAAATAACAAGATAATCAAAACCCAAGGCCATAGTAAGGGAGCCCTGAGCTGCCAGTCTCTTGGTCCCGGTGAAACAACAGCGCTCTTTGAAAGTGGGAAAGGCTCGGGGCTCAGCGAGTAAGAGCACCGGCTCCAGTGTTGGGATGACCTGGAGATCGAATCCTGGGCTCAGACACTCAGCACCACACCCAGAAATAACTGGCCGTGTAACCTTAAGCAAGTTACTTAACCCCAATTGCTTAGGGGCGGCCACCGAGTAAGAGCACCGGCTCCAGTGTTGGGATGACCTGGAGATCGAATCCTGGGCTCAGACACTCAGCACCACACCCAGAAATAACTGGCCGTGTAACCTTGAGCAAGTTACTTAACCCCAATTGCTTTAAAAAAAAAAAAGTGGGAAAGGCTCTAGGCGAGACCAGACAAGGAGCAAATACCCCCATTTTCAAAAAACAGAGTCTACAAACTATTAGTTCCATTCCTGTGAAAATGCCATAATATATTCTCAAAAGGATGGTGCATGAGCATTTAGAAAGGGAAGCAGTGATCCCAAAGAGTCAGTCTGCTTTATCAATAATAGGACAGGCTAGGCTGCTCACAGCAAATACAGACCACCCAGATCTTAGTTACAGTCCTCACAGACAAAGGGCACAGATGTGGGCTAGGATGCTCAGAACTGGACGCCTCACTAAAACCTAAGCATAAGAAGCGAGAGACGCCAGCCGGGAATGAGGTTTCCAGTGGAATATCCCAGGAAATCATCCTTGGAGCATGTGACTTAACCTTTTTATCAATGACATAACCAATGTCTCATTTATCACTTTAGCAGAGAACACAAGGAAGGCCCAGATAACAAACTGGATGAAAGATGATTCAGAGTCCAAGGGCATCTCCACAGGCTGGAACGCTGGGCCAAATCATATCAGATAAAATGTAACACACTTAAATGGAAAATCCTGTACAGTCAGCTGCCTTGACAGGTAGTGAGTTGCCCATTACTGGAGGTCTCCAAGGAGAAGACTACATGATCCAAAAGTTGGACAACCACTTTTCTGGGATGTATGAGCTGGTCTAGGTGACCCTTGAGGTCCCTTCCCACTCTGAGACTCTTGGCTACTATATACATCCCCCAGGCCAAACACACACACACACACACACACTCGCCACCTCACTAGCCTTGCCCTCTACCCTTGAGTTCCACTCCTTTTTCCTGGAGATCCCTCACCATAAAAGTGGCATTGACCCCGGAGCGCACAGCGGGTCCAGCAGACTCTAGCACATCCGGGGTCCTGAGGGGAGGGGATGAGCGGGCACTGCCATCCTGAAGCCAGGTGCTGTCCCTCAGGTCAGCCAGCTTTAGCCTCTTGGCAGGGTCCACCGTCAGGAGTCCTAGGGAGAGGGGATGAGGGTCACTGTTGGGAGAAAAGGGGGGTGGGGAAAGGGCCTAGGGGGGAAGACTTGTCTCTGCCCCAGAGGAACCTAGAGTCTCCACCCCCCTTTTCCAAAGCCCCCCACAGGCTGGCTCAGCACAGACCTGGCCCACAGCCCCTGACCCTCCCACAATCCCTGACTCCTCCCATCCACCCAGCATTGTCCTGTCCCCGAACCTCGGACCAGCTCCTTGGCCTCCTCTGAGACGCCCTGCCAGGCCTCCCCATCCAGGGAGAATCGACCCTCCCGGATCTTCCGCATGATCTCAGCTGCCTGGCTCTGTCCACCCCGGCCAGGGCCCCCCTGGAAGGGGACCTGCCCCGACAGCATCATGTACTGGGGGAGAGACAGAGCAAGAATAGATGAGACAGCTCTCCCTTCCTCTGTGGCCAAGGCCTGCATCCCAGAAATCTGATGATAGCATCTATAGAGCACCTGCTGTATGCTAGAGGTTTCACAAATGTTAGCCAACTGGATTCTCACAACAACCCTGTGAGGTAGGTGTTATTACCCCCATAAAACAGCTGAGGAAACTGAGGCCAAGAGGGTAAAGTGACTTGCCCAGGGTCACCTGGTTAGTAAGTGTCTGTGGCTGAATTTGAACTCAGTTCTTCCTGACTCCAGGCCCAGAGCTCTATCCACTGGACCACCTAGTTGCTTCTGATGCTCCCCGGTTCAACCCTAGTGCTTCGGGTGCCCCTCACCCTTTGCCCCTTGGCAGTGCCTCCATACCAAGATGACCCCAAGGCTCCAAAGGTCACAGGACTCATCATAGCCCTGGTGGGCAAGCAGCTCAGGGGCAGCATACTGAAGGGTAAAGCACGGGGTCTGCATAGGCCCCGCAGGGCTCTGAGGCCGAAGCCGGGCAAAGCCAAAATCAATAATCTTCACCGGGGCTCCAGGGGCTTCGTCAGCATACAGGATGTTCTGGAGGGTCAGGGCAAGAAGGGGTCAGTGCAGACTGCCAGTGACTCCAGGGGTCCCCCACTTCTGACATCCCCTGTTCTTAGATCCTCCCAGCTCTGACCCTCCATGCTCTCAGGGCCCTCCCAGCTCTGACCCTCCATGCTCTCAGGGCCCTCCTACATCTGACACCTCGGAGTGTCTGGGGAAGGTGGGCAGGGTAAGGTGTGTGGTTCGAGGGTGTCCAAGATGGGGCAGGGTTCCTTGCTCCCCCTTATCTCCAGCATTCTTTTAGAACCTTCCTCCCCTCCCAGGCTGCCCCAGGGGTGGCCAGAAGCCCAGCAGGGGGGAGCCTCACCTCTGGCTTGAGATCCCGGTGCACCACTCCAGCCTCTTCGTGCATGTAGCTGACGGCTGACACGAGGCTGCGCAGAATCTGGCTGGCCTCCGATTCACTGAAATGCTGCTTCTTACGGATGTGCTCCAGCAGCTCCCCACCACGCAGGAGCTCTAGCACCAGGTACGTGTGGTACTGGGAGGGGAGAGAAGAGGGGAGATCAGCTCCCAGAAGCACTGCCCCACCCAGGCCCACCTCTCTCAGCCCTGTCAGCTGCTCTGAGTACCAGCCCCTGCCTGAGGTTGACTGAGGCCAGAGACGGAGGAGAAAGAGGTACCCTCTCAAGTGCCCAGTGCCCTGAAGACAGGAGCCACTGAGAGCTCCCTGGGCTTTCTGAACCTGCCCACTCTCCCCATGGCCCCAGTGACTAGGCCCTGGCCTCCCCTAGGGCCTGCCTGGAGGCCTCGCTCCCTGCCCTAAGGTTCCCCCCAAAAGTGCATGTGTGTGGCTGGGAGGCTCAGGCAGCCCAGCCTGGCGTGAGACAGCATTAGGTTGGCTGCTGGAGAGTCCCGTCGCTGAGCTCTGCTCTCCAGCGCCAAGTCTTCTTCCCCTTCCTCATGTGGTGGCCCTCCTGGCCCCTGCACCAATTCACAGCTCCCCCCAAGAGGCACCAGCCGCCCCTCCTCCCAACAGACATCTTCCTTTGTGTTTTTGACACTGCCAGTGTGATGGGTGTGATCTGTGTCCTGTGACCATACCCTCTGATCTCCCCCCTCCTGGTACAGGCTGGTTTCTAGTCTCACCATCCCACCTGCCCTCTGCTGGATCAAGTCCAGTCAAAAGGGGAAGTGGGAGAGGAACTATCCAGGGGCCCAAGGAAGCCAGCTGGCCACTCTTCCCAGACCCCTTCTCCTCTCACTCTGGGTGTGCCATGGAGGAGTCTCACCTGGTCATGATGAACTTCCTGGAGTTTTACCACATTAGGGTGTGACTGGCAAAGCCTCAGGGCCGCTATCTCCCTCTGGGTGTTCACCTCCAGCCTAAAGGGTGGGGAAGGAAGGGGGTAGAGGTGGGGGGGGGGGGGGTGAGGCCATTTTAATTACTTGGTGTTTGGTTTCATTTTATTTTAACTAATTATTCTAATTAACTGAGAAGTAATATGGAGAAGTGAACTAAGAGCTGATCTGGGCAAGAGGAAGACCTAGGCAAGTCACTCTCAGTGCCCTAAGAAACTCTCTGAGACTGTAAGGCTTGCAAAGAAGGTGGCAATCTACATTATTAAGGGGAGTTCCTCACTGGGAGCTCTCTACATCAGTAAAATCATAGGTTCTAAAAAAAAAACTGGAGCTAATTAGGAGCTAAGCTCTCTTATTTCTATACAGCTGAAGGCTAAATTTAGTGCCCTAGGACAAAGCTCCATCACCCCACCCTAGTTACAACTCTGCCAAGCTGCCCTACCCTGCTATGAAGCCTTCATACAACTGTCCACTCCCCAGACCACCACCGCCACCACCCACATACCTGCGGCTGAGGATCTTGACTGCAAACTCCTGTCCACTCTGACGCTGGCGACAGCGGCGACACACTGAGAAGCTACCCTGACCTAAGGCAGGCTCACGGAGGTCCAGCTCATAGAGCTGGAAGAAAGATGAGTCCTGGAAGGAGGAAGAAGGTGGCCAGTCCAGAGCTGCAGGGCCTCAGGCACCTCCATGGCAGACCAGCTTCAAGGTCGAAGCCCGCTTCCCAAGGGCAAGGGCCCCTTCTATCCTCATCTTCTCCCCAGCTCTCCCGTCCTCGCTGGCCTTCGAGAATCACAGGACATCAGAGCTGTATGGACCCCCAGAGCATCCATCCAATCCCCACTTTACAGATGAGAAGACTGCAGCCCACAGAAAGGAAGGGACTTGTACAAAGTCACAGGGCAAAGGAGTGACAGGCCCAAGCCTAGACCCCAGGTTGCCTCTCTCAGCCCTAACTCTGAGAGGGACAAAGACAGAGACAAAGAGACACAGAGGCAGGAGAAAGGGAGTGAATGAGGCAAAGAGACAGAAATGAGGGAGACAGAGACAGAGAGGGAGAGAGGCAGCAGGTGGCATCACAAGGTTGCCTGATCTGGAGTCAGAGGGCCTAGGCACTGTCTCTTAGGCACTCACTGGGTAGTCCAAGCCTTGCAGCACCAGGGCATGGGACGAGGCCCTGCCAGCCTCTACACCTCGGCCCCTCAGGATCCTGTCCTGCCTGACAGCAGGTGGAGCTCCTAACCCCAGCCATTTCTGTCCCAGGTCCCCCACCCCATCCTTCCCTTCATCCCTGGCTCCTCTTCACCCCTCTCTCCACATTTGGAATCAGTCACCACTTGTGAATTCTGTCTCCAAAATGTCTCTCACTTTCAGTCCCTTTTCTCCCACCACCCTCTTCACCTCTCACCTGGGCCAACGCAGCAGCATTAACACTTGGTGTCCCCCTCCCCATCCATCTTCCACACAGCCCCCAATACGATCTTCCTAAAATAACCCTCCCCACCTTAACAATCCCCAATGGCTCCCTATCACTGTGCTGCATGAAGGCCCTCCGAATTCTGGCTCCTGTGACCCTCTCCAGGATCACGGATCATCCTCCCCCTCCACACGCTCTTCTCCAACCAAGCAAGGCTCCCTTCTGTTACTCAGCACAGCATGCCATCTCCAGCCTCCCTGCATGTGCTGGATGACCCGCCTAGAAGGCACTCCATCCTCAGCTCCGCTTCCTGATACCCCGAGCTCCCTCCAAGGCTCAGTTCAAGGGCCCGTTTTTGCAGGCTTTTCCCAATCCCCCAATTGTTAGCATGATCCCCTCATCTTGCCCCAGAAATGATTCTGCAAGGATGTTATAATTACCTGGGAATGGATTGCTCCCCCCCGAATGAAAACCCCTTGAGAGCAGGACCTGCTTTTCTGTCCTTGCACCCCCAGTGCCCAGCCCCATGCACCCCAGTACAGAATAGGAGCTCAATCAATGTTTTCTGGGTTTAATTTAAGCCACAGTCCCAGAAACACACCCAAAGAGCTGTCTCTGTATGTACGCAGACCAGTACAACCATACATCAATGAGCAGGCATAAAATTCACCTGGGGCCAGCTTCTGCCCATCACCCCACATGCATCACCTCCAGGTATCACTGGGGCCTGGCTTCTGCTCTCTCTGGACTGCCCCTCCCTCACAGACTTCCCCCCAGGGAGATGCCAGCCCCAACACCCAGGAGAGTCCCCCACCTGCATCATGGCGCTCCTGGCCACAGCTGCCCGGCCAGGTCGGTCCCCACCCCCTGGCAGCTCCAGGACATCAGTCATCACGGCATTGTTCCGGTCAAACAGAATGGAAGGGGCCACGAAGGAGTAACCCTGCAGGAGGAAAGGTAGCACATGAAGGCAGGGAGGAGAGGCTGCAGCCATCAGCCATCTGCCCAGGGAGTCCCTCCCCAAGAAGACTGACCTGGAAGATGCGGGGATCCCCAGGGGGTGGGCTGCCAGGGGGAGAATAGACAGGCTCCAGCCGAGTAAATTCTTCTGCAAAGTTGCCCACATCTAGCTCTGAACGGATCTGGGGTCGGAAGGGGGCTGGGACTTTCCTGGCAGCCAGAGCAGCCCAATCCAGACCCTGGGGAGGGGAGATCAAAAGATCAAAGGCCCCTTTGAGGTGAAGGGCACTGCGGAAGCCAAAGTGTCCTCTCCAGAGCCAGACCAGGCCAATGGTCACCCAGCACCTCCTAAGTAACCAAAGTGTCCCCTCCAGAGCCAGACCAGGCCAATGGTCACCCAGCATCTCCTAAGTGGCCTCCAGCAGGTAGGAGCTGCTCTCTCCAGAGGCAGCCAACTCTCCTTGACCCAGCTCTGCCTCCTTGGAAATCAGTCCAAATCTGCCTCTTTGCAAACTTCCACCCCAAGCGCCACATCCCGGGCCTCTGGGGCCAAACAGAGAAGGGCGATCCCTTTTAAACAAGGTGATCTTTGAAGCTCCAGCCTCACGTCAGTTGGCCAAAGTCCTTCCTAAAATGCGGTTCCCAAAACTGAGCTCAACACTCTAGATGGGCCAGAGGTCAGAGGTGAAGAAGTCCCAGACTTGCCCTACTTCATTCAGATCCACCTACTGCCAGAAATATCTAAACCTCGGGCTGCTTATGACATTTTGGACTTAAAAGTCACACATGTTGCTGTCCTAAGGGCAGTGGCCAAAATGTCCTCAGCAATTGCTGCAGGAGGTGCCCACAGTCCCTAACCCTGTGATGGGCAAGATGAGACTGAGGCCAGCTATGTCTATCATCCAGTGGGACTACCATACATGACCTTCTACAAGCTCAACACAGGGGTCTGCCCACTAGACCAGAGGCCTTGCTCCACCATGGAGCTGCTCACGGGTGGCCCTCTCTCTCTCTCTCCCCCCCCCTCTCTCTCTCTCCCCCTCCCTCTCTCCTCCCCCATCCCTCTCTCTCCCCCCTCCTCTCTCTCTCTGTCTCTGTCTCCTCTGTCTCCTCTCTCTTCCTCTCTCTATCTCTGTTTCTCTCTCTCTTCCTCTCTCTCCCTCCCTCTCTCTCCTCTCTCTCCCCCCCCTCCATTCTCTCTTGTCTCTCTCTCTTCCTCCCACCCTCTCTGTCTCTCTCTCCCTCTCTCTCCAGATGACCAGGGCATTTTCTTTCATCTCTCTGATGATCTTCTTATAACATTTTAAGCCACTACCACAAAATCTGTGTAGAATCAGACATCAGAGACTGGTCACTCCTGCCCTGTGTCCCTCTACTGCCCACTGAGTGACCATAACCCAGCTCTTCAGAGGAAGCAGTGATCCACAGATTTCGCAATACAAGTCATTCCCATTCAGAATGTGGGCCTCCACTTCCAGATGCTTGAGAGCCATCCAGCTGCCCAAAGGCCATCCAGTCTGCTTTCCACTTCTCGCTCCATTCTGGACCCAGCCCCAAGTCCATCTGTATGGAGCATGATCCATGTTCTCCTTAGGAAGCATGGAGTTCTTGGAAACTACACATTATTGGTTCATCAAAAGCCAGGCATGGGGAGAAACTGACAATCGCAGCGCCATCTTCACAGCCAAGAAGGCGGATGCCTCGATTTCAAGAAGAATACTCAGCCACTTGTACCCTTGGACCCTGACTAACAACCCACTACTGGGCATTCACCCCAAGGAGAGCAATGATAACAGAAATGGCCTATGCGTATAAAATGGTTACTTATTACTGCATTGTATTACTTATTCTCTTTATAGAGACGTCCACAGTATGGTGGACAGAGATGACCTTAGAGCCAGAAAGTCTTGGGTTCAAGCCCTGGCTCTGACACACTTCGGCCTCAGCCCATCACTTAACCTCTGAGTAATAAAAATCTCTCAGTTTCAGAGAAGGGACCAATTTTCGTTGTGGAGGGAATTTGCTCATCAGGAAATTCCTTATACTAATGAAATCACAGGTCTGGTCTCTCATGTTTTTAATATCATTATAATTAATAGTAACAATTTCTAACATGTGATTATTTTATTAACCGTGTTATTGCTTTTTATTAATTATTATTATGTTATTTGTTAATCTGTATTATATTTTATTCATTAAAGTAATTCGGGATGATCTTTTAATGTTAGCAAAGGACCTGATAGATATTATTAGCTCCTTTTCTATGGCAGTTGGGGGTGGGAGGAGGATCTTGGGAAATGTCTATAATGAAAAGAACAGAGCTATAAACCAAACTTTGATTTTTAAATGTACAGGTTAAGGACCACTGAATTGTGGTGCTCTGAGCCAACCTGGCCACTAAATCCTGCCGGACCCCCCAGCATATACCCACCTATCCCCAGGAGCTGAGCAGAGCCCCCAGTGGAACTGAGAGCTTTGGTGCTGGAAGAGACCTACCCTGAGACCCTCCCCCTGCTCTCCAGGCTGTGAAGCTCACCTGGAAGAAGGGGTGATCCTTCACCTCCTGGGCCCCCTGAGGCCCTGACCCCAACCGCTTTTTGGGGTCCTTCTCCAAAAGCCTCTTCAGCAGATCCTGAGCAACTGGCCCGATCCGAGAGGGAAAGGGAGGGGTACATTTCAGAATCCGCCTGGGAATGTGGGAGGAGAATCACAGACAGCCCTCCTTCCTTCCCCCCATTAGGCTCCCACCCCCAGCCTGGTGGCCTGGCCCCACAGCTAGATCCCCACCAGCCTGCCCCGCTTCCTGTTCCTCAGAACACCCAGGCATCCCCTTCCTCACTGGGACACTGAGCCCCTTGTCAGCCCTTCAGCCCCAAGTGCCTCACCGGGAAACCTCAGCCTGCGTGTTCCTCTCACCCTCCAGAGTGAAGGGGGATGCCCCGGTCAGCAGCTCAAAAAGAAGAATGCCCAGACTCCACCAGTCTACAGACTAGGGGAGCCAGAGGGCCAGGGGTGAGGTCAGAGCCCAGGCCAGCTGCCCTCCAGCCTTGCCCCCCACATCTTCCTCTCCCAGCCCAGACCCCAACTGACCTTGCCATGGCCAGATTTCCCACGGATAATCTCGGGAGCCATGTACTCAATGGTGCCACAGAAAGAGAAGGTGCGTTCTTTCTGGTAGGGTAACAGTGGGTCAGCACAAAATAACAGTCAGAGTGGAAGGACCTGAGAGCTCATTCAACCAGCCCTGGTCCCGCCATTTTACAGAGCTGGTCCCAAGTCTTGCCCACAGGCATGCTGCTAGTGTCTGAGTCGGCATCTGAACACTGGCCTTCCTGACTCAGTCTAGTGTTCTATCCATTATACCACTCTGCCTTCCACCCAAGTCAGCTGGTAGCAGAGTGGACAGAGCACTGAGCCTGGAGGCTGGAACCCCTAAGTTCAAATCCAGCCTCAGACATGTCATAGCTATGTGACCCTGGACGAGTCACTTCACCTCTGTTACCTCAGTTTCCCCATCTGCAAAATGGGTATTAGAAAAGCACCTACTTTGTAAAGTGCTTAGCACCAAGTCTAGCACGTAGGAGGCATTTATAAATGTGTATTCCTTTCTCACAGACTCAAGCAATCCAGAGTATTTATTAAGCTCTCATACAAAATACAAATATTCCCTTTCCCTTCTCACAGGATCAGACAATCAATTGGTTAAACACCTATTATGTGCCAGGCACTGTTTGGAAGGAATTCACATCCTATCTAGGAAGACACAATGTGTGCAATGGCACGTCCCAGGACGTCCTAGATTCCAGAGCTAAAAGGGCCCTTGGAGATCTCCAGTACAACGAGTCCCCCTCATTTTCCAGATGAGGAAACTGAGGTCCAGAGACTTGCCTGAGTCAGCACCCAGACTCCCATTCTGGGGCTCTTTCCATGCTGCCTGGTACTCATCTCTCCCTGCGCCTTAGGCACCGCCCCCCCCCCCCCAAATATCGGCTGCTCTCATACCCCAGGCAGTCCAGAACAACCCTAACCCTCCAGGTCATTCCACTGTGGGCCTGGAGGCCAGGGAGGCCTGGGCGGGGCCAGGGAGGAGGGAGTTCCTGGAAGAAGGAGGGTGCTAGACATGGGAGGAGGCCCCGAGTAGAAGAGTTAACCCTTTGCTCACCTCCTCAGACAGGAATTCCTTGCTGAGGCCAAAATCCGTGAGGACGATATGGCCTTCGGAGTCCAACAAGACGTTCTCCAGCTTCATGTCTCGGTAAATGATGCCCAGCTTGAGTAAGAGGGGAGATCCGGGTCACTGCGACCTCCACGGAGACCCTGCCCAAGCTCCATGCCAAGCGCAGCCTGGCCAATGCCAACCCATCACATCCCTTCCCATAACGCTCACAGGGTGAGCAGAGCCCTTGGCTCCAGCCCTGCCCAGGGCCACCTTCAGCCTCTCGGTCCCTGCCCTCGGAGGACCCTACCTTGTGCAGATGCTCCAGGGCCAGCACGATCTCACCCCCGTAGACTCGAACTTCGGCCTCAGTGAAGTGTTCCCGTTGGTAAAGGTGGGTGAACATCTCCCCCCCACTCACGTAGTCTGGGAGTGGGAAGGTGGGGAGCGGTCAGACGGCCGGGCAGGGCCGGGCTGCCAGCCCTCCCAGCCCCCAAGGCCCATACCCAGGATGAGGTGCAGCTTGGCATCAGTCTGGAAGGCGTAGTGCAGCGTGACCAGGAAGGGAGCCTGGCGCACCAGCTCGAGGACCGAGCGCTCCGTGCGCGTGTGTTCCTGCGTCTTGGCCCGCTGCACGATGGCCGCCTTGCGCAGCACCTTCATGGCGTAAAGTTTCCCCGCATCGTGCCCGCCCGCCTTCCGCACCAGGAACACCTTCCCGTAGGCTGGGGAAGAGGAAGGGGAAGGTGAGGTCACGAGGACCGGAGAGGGGTGCAGGACGGGTGTGCCACCCAAGGAGGGTCCCATGCAAAACCAGGGGAAAGCGTGAAGCCAAGGGCTCTGATTGTGCCAGACCTCGCTGTTGGGGGGAGGAGGTGGAATTGTGTAAAGCCCGAGGGCCATTATGTAAGCTCATAAGGGATGTGCAAATCCAGGAGGCGTGAAAACCTGGGGTGGGGTGGGGAGCTCAAGGGCAGAGGTCTGTGCAAAGATGGTGCACAACCAGAAGAGGGTGTGTGCAAGCCCTCAGTGAGAGTGCAAAGCCAAAAAAAGAGTGGGAGCCTATAAAGCCGGGAAAGAATCCCGCGGGCACCCGCCGGGGCCTCGCACACGCGGAGAGCGTGTGGACCTGGAGACCAAGCATGAAAACGGGCAAAGCAGCGTGCCGGGGGCCAGTGCCAGGCAGGGAAGGTGTGGGACCCGGGGAAGAGGGGCTCCCCCTCTGCTCGGGCCCTTCCCTAGGCTAGGCCAGAACGCTGCAAAATCGAGGAGGGGGAGGCCCGGCCACAGCCCCCACCATGCAGTCGGACGGACAGGGATGCAGGCCGGCCCTGGAAGGGAGTGTGGGGAGGGAGGCGGCTTGGCCGGAGAGGTCCCCGGGCCGGGAGTACCTCCTCCAGATCAGGAGCACCCCCTCCGCGCTGGGAGCCTGCAGAGGGATGGGGGCGCGGCCCCCGGGGGGGGCATCCTCACCTCCCGTGCCCAGCACCTTGAGCAGCTCGAAATTCTCCACGTTCACCTTCTCCTCGTGCCCGGTCAGATTGGCTGTGGACACAGAACGGTCAGCGCTCGGCCTGGAGGGCCGGACCCTGCAGGGCAGCGGCGCGTGCCCCGTCCCCGGCCCGGCGCCCCCCGCCTCCCCTCCCAGGCGTGCCGGGCCCTCCCCCGGGCGCACCGTCAGTGATCCGCAGCTCCACGGCGCAGCCCTCGTCCTCGTCCTCGTCGCCCATGGCGGGAGGCTCCGGGGGTCTCCGGGGGCGGCGGCGGCGCTGCGGGCTCCGGGCGGCGCCGGTTACATGGCGGCTGGGGCCGGGGCGGGCGCTTCCTGGTGCCGCCTCCCGCCCCGCGCTGCTGCGCCAGCCCCGGCCCTGCCCGCCCGGCCGGCGCGCCCCGCCCCGCGGGGCCTGACTCAGGCCACGGGAATGTGACAGCCCGCTGGCCACCGGCGCCCGCCCCGCTCAGCTCCGCGCGGACCATGCAACGAGAGCCCCGCGCCGCAGACCAGCCCAGCTTCCGAGCCGCGTAGCAGAACCGTCCGGCCGCGTCCCGTGCCCCCACCCCGACTTAGGGCGCTGCGACCCCCATCCCACCCGGTCCCGTGGACGGCCCACGCGCTCACGCGTAACCTGGCCGCCACCTGCTGCCTCGGAGCTGGACCCCCCTGGGCACCCGCAAGACTGACTGGTCCGACAGTGTTTACCTGGAGACCCTGGAGGGAGGCCAGACCTGCCTAGACCTGCACAGGTCGAACTGAGGACTAGCCAGCCTTCCCTAGGGATCCTGAGGCCCCACCCAAGGCCCAGGCACTCTTGGCCCCACACCACCAGGACCCCAGGAAGCAGGTCTAAGTGACCTCAGCATCACTAGTCCTGATGCTGAACCAGCTCCCACCTCAGTCATGACCATGTTTCTCCAAATTGGGGCACCGGGTTCCCTGACCCTCCCCCCGAAGCTGGCTTCAGCGGAGCTGAGACCTGCCAGACTGTGACCCCTTAGATAGCAAACCTTGTCCCAGGGCAACGCTGACCTCACATAGCCAGCCCTGAGCCTCAGCCAGAACCTTGTACCTGGTATTTCAGCTTAACCTGGAAAGGGACAAGCTAATGCCACAAGGCCAAGACCTGGCACCTGGGCCCAGGTTTAACCAGGTAGGGAGCCCCAGGCCCTGTGGCCATGGGCCCCCCAGTCTCCCCTCACTGGGGTCAGGAGCCAAGTACCACCCCGGCCCCAGTTCAATCACTGCTCCTGAAACAGTGATGCCTAGGCAACCAGGCGGCCCCTGCCTGTGGTTGGCACTGCTGGCGCACACTGCTGGCTCTGCAGCAGGAAGGAAGTAGAAGGAAGCCATGGCCAGGCCCAGAGCCACAGCAGGGCCCCCAGAGCTGGCCCCCAGACCAGGCCCTACAAGCCTGGCTCTCTGCCCCAAAGCCCAGTGCTACGGGGGCAGCACAAGCCTGGAACCAGAGGCCAGCCTGGACATCCTCAGCAGGAGAGGGAGGCCGGGATGGCTGTGCTGGGCTCTGCTGCTGTATCAGGCAGGCCCTGGGGAGCTGGGCAGCCTGGAGAAGGATCACCTCCAAACCAGTAACAATAATGCGCCTTTTCTCTGCTGGCACTTTGGGCTTTGGCCAAGTGATTTCCCCTCCATCACCATCAGTCAGTCAACAAACATTTAATAAGTGCAGACTGTGCACCAGGCACTGTGCTAAACACTGGGAATACAGCAAAAGGCCCTCAAGGAGCTCCCAGTCTAATGGGAGAGACAAGGCACACACAACTACACATGCTAGATGCAGGCTAAGTTACATGCTCTATTTGGGATGGGCAGCCAGGCGGTGCAGTGGATAGAGCCAGGCCTGGATTCAGGAAGACCCAAGTTCAAATAGGACCCAGACACTTACTAGCCATGTGACCCTGGGCAAGTCACTTCACCCATTTACCTCTGTTTCCCCACCTTTAAAATGAGCTGGAGAAGGAAATGGCAGACCACTCCGGCATCTTTGTCAAGAAAACCCCAAATGGGGTCACAAAGAGTGGGACAGGACTGAAAAATGACTAAACGAGAACATGTGCAAGATAAATAAGAAATAATTAACAAAGGGAAAGCAGTTGGGGAAGGCTTCCCATAGGAGGTGGTGCTCTAATTGGGACTTAAAGGAAGCCACTGAGGTCAGTGGTTGGAGCAGAGGAGGGAGAGTGGTCCAGGCCTGGGGGAGGGGCAGCTGGAGACGGGGGTCCCGAGGGAGGAGCGCCAGGAGGTCAATGTCACTGCATTGAAGAATCCACGGGGAGCAGAGGGCAAGAAGAGGGGCCAAGTGGGGAAGGGCCAGGAGAGGCAGAGCATTTTGTGTTTGATCCTGGGGGCCACGGGGAGCCCCTGGAGTTTGGTGAGGAGGGGGTGACAGTCAAAGTTGGGCTTTGGGGAAAACCCTTTGGCGGCTGAATGAAGACTGGACCTGAGTGGGGAGAGGCTGGAGGCAGGCACACCCCTCAGCAGCTACAGCTACAGTCCAGGGCAGCACCAGAATGGTGGCCAGGTCTGTGAGGCATGAGGACAGGGCATATTATTCCCACTGGACAGAGGAGGAGACAGAGGTCCCAAGTGTTTCTGGCTGCATAGGATTGTGCCGTTCCATAGTGCATCAAAGTTGCACCCCTTCTCTGGCCAGAAAGCAGCCCACAGCCTCTCCCTCCTAATGCTGGGCTCCCACTCCCCTTGCTGCTGAGAGCCATGGAGGGCTAAGGGCAGCCACCAGACAACTCCTAATACTAACAACGATCACTGCATGACCCTGGGCCAGTCCTTTCCCCTCTCCGAGCTGGGGGCTGGATCAGGGTCTCTGCCCATGTCTCCACACATGGTTTTCTAGAGCCAGCCCAGTGACAATAGAGAAAGCATGATATAAACCTGGAGATCCTCTCAGTCCCCTAGAATGAGGATAGGTCTGGATTCAAATCCTACCTATGATACAGCTCTACACCCCTGGGGAAACCCTTACCCTCCGAGGCTTCGTTTTCTGGTCTGTAAAATGGGGGTGATGATGATAGCACAGCCTGTCCAAGCATCTACACTAGGGAGGATGCCCCAAATCCCACAGAAGACTAGTGTATGGGTTGTTTGCCGAGAGCGGGAGACTCAGAAGGAAAACTGCCCAACCTTGGGTGGTCGGTCACTCAGGAAAAATGGGAGCTGGCCTCAGCAGGCCAGGCCTAGGTCCACAGACACACCTTGTGCCCCCAGGGATGCCCCGGGGCAAAGAGGGCCCCCCCACACACACCCGCAGTGGGGTCAGGAGCCAAACGCTTCCTTGTCCAGCAGAGGGCACTGAAGCCAAGTCAGTAATTCAAAATGGGGTCCTTGTCAGGAACTGGAGGAGACCTACTCCAGCCCCTTCTTTTTACATATGGGGAAATGAGAACAAGAGGAGTCACCCAGAGTCAGACGTTACAGATCACTTAGCCCAACCCCCTTCTACAGCTGGGAAAACTGAGGTCCCAATTTGATGGGCATGACCCTCAGTCCCATAGGTAGCATGTGGTCTGCCGTATCTCGGGATGTCAGAGCTGGCCTTAGACTAGAGAACCGCAGATTTAGAGGGGGGAGGGTCTATAATGGTCTTTTAAGCCAAGCCCCTCATTTTATGGAAAGGAGGAAGCCTTGTCCAAGGTCCCGCCATAGCAGGATTGGGCTCAGAAGACAGGGCTCCCAACTCCAATCCCCTGGCTCCTCCCACAGTACCCCAACTGAAGGGCACTGGCCCGGTCGAGCTCCTGGGAGGGAGCTGGGAAGGTGGACCAGGGTTCAGCTGTGATGATCCCACCTGGGGGCCTTTTTGGAAGCTCTTCTCCAGGGCAGCCTTAGAGCTCAGGTGGGGAGGCCTTGGGATGTTGATGATAGAAAAGCATCTGCTTGGGCTAGCAGGTACCAACCCCCAACCCCAGACACTCTGGCTCCAAGAGACAGCAGGTTATCATACTCATTATAAAGCACTGCTCAGTAGCAGGAGAAGTCAAACAGTCTGCTGGGCTTCCCTCCATCACCCATTCTACAGGACACTCACACTCCCCTCCCAGCACTGAGGTGTCCATACTGGCCCACCCGTGGGTGCCCCCTCATTTAATAAACTCACCCATCAGGGAGGCCAAGGCGAAGCAGAAAGGGCCTTGTACCCAGAATGAGAAGACCTGAGTTTTAATGCAATAGCTCCATGCTGAATGACTCGAGACAAGCCATTTTGTCACTTCTGAGATTCTTGTAAAATGGAGATGATATCCTCATGGCCTCCCTTGATGGGAGGAAGGGTCTAGAGACATGGTAACAAGCCACAGTATCAGTGGCCAACAATGGCCCATGACATGACCCAGCCCAGAGCCATTTGCAGAGGGGGTTTGATGCCTTAATCCCAAAGCCTGAGCATGGGAGGACTTTCTGGCCAGAGGAGTCTGCTGATGCCACTGCACCTAGGACTTGGCACCTGGACTTGTGGGGAGCTGAGCCAAGCCCTGAAAAAGATTACTGCAGAAGGGGCGACCAGGTGGCCCAGTGAGTAAGAGCGCCAGCCCCGGTGTCGGGAGACCCGGGATCGGTTCCAGCCTCAGATACTTGGCACCCACATAAAATAACTGGTCGTGTAACCTTGAGCAAGTTGCTTAACCCCAACTGCTTTAAAAAAAAAAAAAAGAAGATGGCTGCAGAGATTGGGGAGAAAGGGTCTGAGTGTCTCTCGTTCAGGATCACCATTCCATCAAGGCCCTTCAGTTATAGACCCTGTGTGGAGCCCAACAGACTTGCTCCAATGGCCCTGTCTTGAGACCTTTCCTGATTCTCCCAGCTGTCAGCAGCAGCTCCCTCCCCATCATTCTGTATTTACTTGGGGATGTATCTGTCATTTCTTAAATCGAAAATAAACTTCTGGTGGGAGGTAGAATGTGTACTGAATTGATTAGAATCGATTGATAAGCATTCATTAGGTATTTGCTATGTACCAAGCACCCCGGTGGTACTAGAGATATAAAAACAATAGACAAAAACGGACAGCTTGGCCTACCTGGTCTCTAAGGCCCCCTCCAGGTCAAAATCTGAAAATCCTATAGGGAAGCAGTCCCATACTGTGGAAAGATGCCCTCTGGTGTCCCAAGGCCTGGCCCTCATGTGACCCAGGACAAATCACTTCACTTCCCTGGCTCTCCCAGTGCTAAAATGAAGGCCTTGCTGGAGGGGAAATGGGAAAATGGGCATATGAATGCTCTGTAAGCAGAGCTCAGAATTAGATTGGCCGTTCTGGAAAGCAGCTTAGAACGTCCCCCAAAATTACTAACTTGTGCCTGCCCTTTGACCCAGGGGTACCACCACTGGGCCAATATCCCCAGAGATCAAAGAAGGAGGAAAAGGACTCATATGAATAAAAAGATTTACAGCAGCTGTTTTTGTGGTGGCAAAGAGCTGGAAACTAAGGGAGTGCCCATCTACTGGGGCATGGCAAAATGGGTTATGGTATGGAATCCTGTGGTGCTGTGAAAAATGGTGACAAACGTGGCTTCAGCAAGGTGTGGGAAGATGCAAAGCGAAGAGAGGGCCAGGAGGACAATGTGGACAATAACAGCATTTGCAAGAGACTGAAAGCTGCAAGAATTCTGATCGTTGGAGAGGCGGCCAGGTGGCTCAGCGAGTGAAAGCACTGGCTCCAGTGTCGGGATGACCTGGATCGAATCCGGGCTCAGATGCTCGGCACCACACCCAGAAATAACTGGCCGTGTAACCTTGAGCAAGTTACTTAACCCCAATTGCTTTAAAAAAAAAAAAGAATTCTGATCGTTGGGAATGACCAGCCACAGCAGAATTCAACCCACGTTTCTGGATGTGACCAATTTGTTCTGCTTGATTGCATAATTATTATAAAGGTTTTGGTTACTATTTTCCCCAACAGCAGGAGCCAAGGGGGAGAAAAAATAGATTTCTGTTCATTGAAAAAGTTTAAAAAAATTTTTTTTAAAGATTTGGACTAACAAAATGGCATCTGGAGTCACTTTCAGCTTGAAATTTTATATTCCTTTATAGGCCAGTTTCCCAACCCAGCTAATCCTAAAACTTCCTTCCCCACCCCAGGCCCAGCTCAGTTGCCCAAACAGGCCACTCCCATCGAGATGTCAAGCCAGCCCTGTACACCAGTCATATTCATGAGCCCGCCAGGGGGTGTGGTCACACATCCCAGGGAAGATAACTGCTTGCCATCTGGACTGAAACCAAGAATGGGCAACTCTGTAGGAGAGCGGCTCATTTACAAGACAGATCGGCCAATTAGTGCAGGCCTTGCTCAGGGCCAGCCTGGCCTCCGTGGTCTGCCCAGCCGGGGAGCCAGTGCCAGGCCTGTGTGCCACTCAGACAGACAGGGTGACCTTTGCAAGTAAGGACACGGAGAGCTGGGAAAGTGGCCAGCTTTGAGGACAGGATGCCTTCCCCCTTCCCCAGGGCAAGGAGGCTCTGCCCAATCCAACCTTTGGAGACTTGGGAGAGAGATCACCCACCCCTCTTGTCTGTCTTATATCATAATAGTGCTTATAGTCTTGCACCCAAGATTTGATGAACGGTCTGTCATTGCCTCTCACTGCTTTCTTTGTCTGCTTAACAGGTCAGTCTGATTTTTGATGACTAAGGTTCTTGTTATGGTAACTGATTCATTTCCAATAAATTTCTGGATGAAATGATTATAATCTGCCCTATATCCCTTCTTCTGTCTGTTGCCCATTTTTTGTTATCAGTAACTAGTTTGAATAGGTCAGGATCAATTTGTTTCAAATGCCTGCCATACCTTTTTTTTTTTCTCATTTTTTAATCTTTCTTCTAGCCTTATACTAACTTAACCAGCCGGTGGTCTTGACCACATTGTGTTCAGGAATTGACTCCCACATTGGTAATGAGTCATTTCCCGCCAGTTAAAATAGAATGTTTGCAACGTTACTCAGTTCATGTGTGGAGACCTGAACCAAAGCTTTTTCTTGAAAACAAATATTCATACTGTAGACGAAGGTTCCTTCCCATGCAGTCGGCCCACTTTGGCCCATCTCCTTCCTTCTTCTCCTGATGGATTTCTCAGCAGCCTCTTCTCTTCCCGCCTTTAGGCTGAGGTCAGAGTATCTAACTCTTTGCTGACTTAATTTGGAGGCTGTTGTGAATTCTTCAGGGAATTTCTCCACCTCCTCATTCTCTGCAATGCAGGCTGCAATTATTTTCGAGCTGATCTAAATACTCACAAATACTTATCCTGAGCACTTCCTTATGAGAAGATCAAATGTCCCATTGCCTTTGGAGGCCGGATTAAAGCGACCCCACCTACTCCTGTCATGGCTGTCATGAGAGCCCAGGAGCAGCCTTCCACTGAGCTCCACCCTTTGTCTTTCTTCTAGCTTGGTGTACAGTGAGGGTGCCCGAATCAGAATGATTCACCTTCTCTGGCAGTACCTGTGTCCTTGGGCAGGTCACTTGGCCTCTCTTTCTCCATATGCAAAATGAAAGTGTTGGATGAATGGCCTCTGAGGGCCTTTTCGGCTCTCAGCTTAGGACGCTGTGATGTTCTGATTCTCATGTCCACCCCCATCCAGTGGCCACTGGACAAAGGGTTTCCATTTAGCAAGCCAACAGCCGAGTCCAGAAGCTGTGATTTTTCAGCCCCCTCTTCCCACTTTTCTGACATTCTGCCATGATCACCACAGAAAAGCACACGGGCTATTTGTATCTGTCCCTCTTCTACCAATTGTTGCGGTCAGAGGATTCACCAGCAAGTGGCCAGCCCCCTAGTCCTCATTGGTCTCTGGAACTCTGCTAGAATGCTTTCTAGTAAGGTAGAACCTGGCTGAGCTTGTGCCCACCTGGCAAAGCCTCAGAGAAACCAGAGTCACCCCCTGGGCCATGTTGAGATGGTGGAGGACTCTTTGACAATACAGAACATAGGCCAGAAAAAGCTTTGTGGTCAAGGAGTGCCAGGTCAGGCTTGCCCCCATGCTCAGAGTCTCCCCTTCCTACCCCATCTCCAGGGAAAGGGCTCTGAGCATTTGTGCCAAACTCTGGTCCATATCTATCTCCTGTCCTAGACTGAGACTCATTCTGTACACATGCACACATGCATACACCACACATACACACACACACAGCCAGGCACCAGGTCCTGAGCTTATCCTGGCTCCTACCTTCCCTGACACTACCTAAAATCATCCCAAAAGAGATGAAACATTCTTCCAGGTCCAGCAGGACCATCACGTCCCATCAGACTGTCTGGGCAGAGACCAGAGGCAGAGCCTTCAATCACAGGCTTTATTCTGATCTTGCCAAAGACAAAGCAAAGATTTAAATAACAGAAATAGGTCCTCCTCCAGGGTAGGTGCTTAATACAGAACCGAAGCCAGGTGAGCTTCCTCCTGGTCCTCTCTCCCAAAGGTGCCTCTTCTGCCCATGTTGCTGTTCTTTATGCCAAGCTCTCCAGCCCCTCTTCCCCAGGACCAGGGGACCCCTAATCTCCTGACCATATGCTTCTGGTCTCAGGGTAAAGGGGCCCCCCTCCTGAAGCACTCACACAAGCAGGTGGGCCCAGCCACCTTCCCCCAAGATCCAGGCCCCAGGTCAAGCCAGTCACAGAGATGCTTCCCATCCCTAGTCCTGCGGTGAGCGCCGTGGGCACAGGTCCTCTGGGATAGTGCAGAGAGCCTCCCCCAGCTCCAGTGGGTTCCTGAGCTCCTCATGGGGTCACTGACTGAGGGAAGGTGTGAGAGGAGCCTTCGTGGGCTCATTCTCCAAAGGACCTGCAGAGGGAGAGGACACAGTGCTGGGGCAGGGCTGGGAGGCCCCACTTTATTCCAGCTGCCCCTGCTCAGCCCAGCCTCCTTTCTCTTCCCTGCCTCACCCGAAGCTCCCAGGCCTGCCTCACCCTCTTGGTCACCAGCGCCTTCTGGTCCCTCCAAGATGTCATCTGAGCCTTCCCATCCTGAAGGGAACAGGAAAGTTCAGTTGGGAGAAGGAGAGGCCAAAGGAAAGAGTAATGGAAAAGCCAAGATGAGGAAAGGAGGCAGAGACAAGGACCAGAGGTCCATCAAGTCTCAAGAGGCCCAGCTGGGGCTGCAGAGCAGGAAGGTGGCCGTCTCACCTCTGCTTCCAGAGCTGGGTGCCCCTAAAGGCCCAGGGCGACGCTGCCGGAAGCGCTGTCGGGGGGAGTCCCCAGGGCTGAAGGATGCAGAGCCTCGTACCACAGGGAGCCGGGAACTCAGCCTTCTGCGCTGCCCACCCGATGAGGTGTCGTCCCGAAGACAGAGGGAGCTCTGGGACCTACACATAGGGCCTGGGGAAGCTAGACCGGGAGAAAGGCAGAGCAGTAAGGAGCAGGACCACGGAGGAGGGAGAGGGCCAGACAACAGGGGAGAGCAAGGGAAGAGGACAGGGAGCCAGGGTACCACCCACCTGGGGACCTGGACCCAAAGTGTCTCCTTTCCCACTCAGTTCAGTTCCACTGAGCACCTGCAGGGTGTCCAGCCCTCTCCTGGGAGGAGAACTTCCAAAATGTATTGGGAATTAACACAAGGCTAAGAGCCATTTTCTTGAAGAACATAAGCTCCTTGAAGGCAAGGACTGTGTCAGCACCTAGCAGAGTGTCCTGCGTATACTAGGGATTTCATGGAATTTTTATGGAATTAAATTTAAAAATTAGCAGTCAACGAAGACAAACAGTTTTGGAAAGAAGAAATGTGACCCATCAACAACCACAGAAAAGACAGCTTCAAGTCATGACAATAAGCAGAGGGCAAATTAAATCATCTCCACGGTTTCTCCTCACACCCTTCAAACTGGCAAAGATGGTAACATATAGAAACAGTCCATGTTGGAGGGGCTGTAGAAAGACAGGCACACACTAATATGGAGCTGGTGGGACTGTGAATTGGTCCAACCATTCTGGAAAAAAAAATCTAAAATTTAAAAAAAGTGACTACACAGTTCATGCCCTTTGACCCCACAGCACATGGACTATTTGGCCTTTAGTCTCTGGATCCCCAGTGCCTTCTGGGACTGGACCAGAGGGCAGATGCTGCCTTTCTTTGTATCCTTGGGCTTAGCATAGTACCTGGTATATAGTAGGTGCCCAATAAATGTTCATTTACTGAATATAGTGCTTTGTATGTAATGGGCACTTAATACTTAGTGGACAGAATTATGCTGACATAATCCAGTGATCCTACAACTGGACATTTACCCCAAGTCATTTGAAGATAGAAAGTAAGACACTAATGTAAACCAAAATGTAACTACCACCACTTTGGGGGGGGGGGTAACCAAAAAAAAATTAAAAATGAGAAATAAAATAGGTATCCATTTAAAAAGCAATGAATGGCTGAACAAAACATGTTATGTGGATGTCAAAAAAGTAGCATAGGGGCATATAAAGAAATGGGAAGGATTCAGAGAAGCTTAGGAAGACTGATATGAACTGATACAGAGGGCAGAATCAAGATGGTGTCATGAGAGGGAGCCTTTTTTGTCCCCAGCACTCTTCCTCCACACTGACCTAGAAAATTCACCACACCAAATTCTGACCAGGAAAGCCAAGAAGTCACAGTGAGTCATTTTTCCAGCTGAGGGAGGATTCAGGAGACAGAGAAGTTTACAGACACCGGGGACAGGGGCTGTCCAGGAGTGCATATGGCAGCAATAGTAGGGATTATTCCAGTGCACAGAGACAGACGGAGGACTAAGACAGAGCATAAGGGAAGGACACCAATGCAGAAAGAGATTTCAACCCAAAATTGTAAAAAATGATTGTTTAAATTTTTACATGTATTTGGGAAATGTTTAGTGAAATAAAGATTTTTTTTTAAAAGGGATCCTTGAACTAGCACTGGGTGAAAAAACAGGAGCCATGTGGAAGCTCTGTTACCCATCACCCAATTCTAGATCACAGATCCAGGGCAGGGAGTAGTGATCCTACAATGGAGTAAGAGCCCTCACCATGTCCTGAGCAGGAAAGAAGTTCTAGAACCATAGCTCTGAACCCAAGAACAGAGGAAAGACAGTTCTAACTTTTAACTCAGCACAAAAACCTGCAATGGAATAAACCAACGCAGGAAACCAAGCCCAAAATAGCAGCTCACTCATTAAACCTGCAGAACAGTGACTGAGTCCAGCAGGGGTCTACGGAAATTCAACCACACACATGCCAACAGGCCTAACCTGGGTCAGAAACTTGCAGAGCTCAGACCAGGAGGGCAGTAACCAGATCTGTCCCTGGATCACTCCACTTTGAAGGCTTGTAGACCCTTCTACATAAAAGGACAGAGGCTCTGATCAAACCCCTTCCCCACATATCCTAAAGTATGCAAAGCCCAGCACTAACACTGAGTCCAAAATCAAGAAGTAAACTGGTAAGATAAGCAAACAAAAAAAAAGAACTTGACCATAAAGAAATTTTGGTGACAAGAAAACTCAAGATATAAACCCAGAAGAAGAGAATGATTTGAAACCCTCTATAAGCAAAGTCTCAAAGAAAAATGCAGCCTGAACAAAAATCCAACAAGAATTCCTAGAACAGCTAAAACACGAGGTTTTTGTTTTTAAACCTAAAAATTATTTTTAAAACCAAATGAGAGCTACAAGAAAAAAACATAGGAAAAGATCTTTAGTAGCTTGGGGAAGGAAATTTTAAAATCTCGCTGAAGAAAATAACTCCTTAAAAATTGGAATTGCCAAATGGAAGCTAATGACTCCATGAGACACCAAGCAACAATAAAATAAAGTTAAATGATTGGGGGAAAAATAGAAGAAAATGTGAAATAGCTCAAAGGGAAAAAATGATCTGGAAAACAGACTTGAGGAGAACCTGAAAGGCATGAACAACAAAAAAGATCCTAGACATCCTATTTCAAGAAGTCATAAAAGAAAACTGCCCAGATATTCTAGAACTAGAAGACAAAGTAGAAACTACAAGAATTCACTGACCGCCTCTTTAAAGAAACCCAAAGATAAAAACTCTCAGGAATAGAATAGCCAAAATCCAGAACTCCCAAGTCAGGGAAAAAATATTGCAAGGATCCAAAAAGAAAGAATTTAAGTACCACAAAGACACAGTGAGGATCACCCAAGATTTAGCAGTAACCACTATAAAGACACAGAGGACTTGAAATGTGATGTATCGGAAGGCAAAAGATCCAGGCTTCCAACTCGCAAACAGATGCATAAAAATAGAAATAGTGCATCTTTTCTGACTACAACGTAATAAATTTACATTCAATAAAGAGCCTTTGAAGCCTAGATTAAAAATTAATTGAAGGCTAACTAACTTATTCCTAAAGAATAGGTGGGTCAAAGAACAAATCATGGAAACATTCAATAATTTCATTAAAGATAATGGCAAAAAGGAGACGGCATCCCAAAATGTGTGGGCCACCGCCAAAGCATTGCTGAAGGAAAACTTTCTCTCTCTAAATACTTACATCAATAAAAGAGGAAATGTGGAGGGAAATAAGCTGACCAGAAGAGCAGTAAGAAGTGAAAACAACATTGAAAGACAAGCGGATTCTGACCAAATGCAATGGCCAGGGTTGGCTCCAGACCGCTGAGATCTGAACACCTCCTTCCTTTTCTGTTAAAAATGGTGCCTTTGGAAGAGTGGAAAGCTGCATGTGCTCATGGGAACAATCATCGTACTAATGGCAGGATCTATCTGGCACTTTTCAAGGTTTGCAAAGAGCTTCACAGACATTCTCTCCTTTAATCCCCAAATAAATCTCTGAGGGAGTCTTACATCTTACAGATGAGGACAAAGGGCTGGCCACTGTCAGAGACGAGATGCAAACCCAGGTTTTCTTGGCTCAGAGTTCAGCCCTCTAACCCCATTTTCCACGTGAAGACATGAGTGCCCATTATACAAGGTTAGCCTCAGAGAAGAGCTGAGGAAAAGCGTCTTTGCAGAAGTGTGGGGCCAGGGATGTGGAACACTGCATGCACTATCACAGTTAATGAGTTGGTTGCTGGTGAACTCCCTGATCTTTTTCTCTTCTTTTTTTAACCCTTGTTACTAGAGGTGGTCCACGGGGGAGGGGAGGGGCAGAGAAATTCAGAAATGATGGTGATATCAATTATAAGAAGATGAAAAAATCAGATTGCATATTACCATGTACAAGACAGTGATAACACCAGCCTCGCTGCTACCCTGGCCCCTGTTCTTGATTCTGTGTATTCCTTTGAACTCTGCTGATGCCATTATTGTTAACAGATTGCCAGCTGGCCTGGGAATCAGGAAGGCCCAGGTTCCCGTCTGTCCTCTGACACACAGTGGCCGTGTTACGCGAGACAAATTCCTGAATCTCAGTGCCCTGGGCAGATCTCTTGAAGTCTCCAAGCTGCACTGCTAGCAGAGGTCCCTCACCATTGAGGTCACAGGCTCAGCTGCCACAGAAGATTCCCGTTCTTATTGCTAAGAATGGGACATTGTTGGTAAGTCACCAAATGGCAGATTATTGTCATTATTGTTAATACTCCTGCCTTTGGCACAAGACGAGTCAGCTTCAGGCAAACTAAGCCTGTAAGTTATAGATGAGCCACTGTCTACACTGGGCAGGAGAAGTCGCGGGTCATGGGGTGGGCAGTGCCATGAATCTCTTCCCCTTTCATGCGTATCCCAGCACTCTTGTTCTAGATACTAGGCTCACAGTGAAGGAGAGACGAGGGGGAGATGATGGGAAGAGACAGGACAGGACGAGCCCCCCGCTCCCCAGCCCCAACTCCATCCCAGACACACCTGCTTCACTGGCCTCTCTGCCTTCAGGCTCCGTGTCCAGGGGGCTTCCCAAGCTCTCGGTGCTGCCGGCTCCCTCGGCTCCAGGTCGGGGTCCTCCTTGGAGGCCCCCATCTCTCTTATATCTCATCAACTTTTTGACTTTGTCCGCCAGCCACCTGCCTTTCCTTGGAGGGAGAAAGAAGGCACAGAGATGGGGTCCAGGGAATAGGGTGGCCAGGGGCCCAAGGGGACCCAGAAGCAGATAGGGCATGTGCTGGTGTGGCATGGAGGGCACAAAGAGAGTCAAGACCAAGCCCCACAAGAGGAGGGTCGGAGGTTGAGGTCAGAGGGGAGGACTCACTTTGTTCGGGGCAGGGGTCCAGGCTCTAGTACTCGGTACTGGTCCATGATCTTTTCCACCAATTTCTGTTTTTCTCGTCTCAGAGCATTGAGCTGGTCCCTGAAAGGAGACAGGAATTGTGGAAGGGCTCAGAGAGGAAGGAAAAGTCACAAGATTGCAGACCAAGAGCTAGAAGGGCCCCGGGCATTCCTTTCACAGAGGCCCAGAAAGGTAAAGGAACTTGCAAGGAAACTTTAGTGCAGTAGGCTAAACACAGATAGTATCTGTGGTGGGATTCTAACCCAGGGCTTCTGACTCCAATTTGAGAGCTCTCTCCACTATCCCCCCACTTCCTAGGGGGCAGATAGGAAGTTTGAGGGATCTGGGCAGGGCTGAGGGCAAGGACCAGACAGGGGGCCTGGGGGAGCAGGGCAGGATGGACCAGGCCTGGGGCAGGGGGCAGAGCCTTACAGGTACTCCCGCTGCTCTCTGTGCAGGTGGTCCCGGCTCTCCAGGCTCCGCTCCATGAGACCCCGGTTCTCCTGGCTCAGTGCCTGCACCTCGGCCAGCAGCTGCCGATTCTCCTCCTCTTGGGCGGCCCTCAGCTCAGTCAGCAGCTGCCCCCCACCCAGACCAGAAGGGATGATTGAGGCTGTGGCCTTGGGGCCAAGCCTACAGCCCAGCCTCCCCTCGGCCTGTGGCCCACCTGGCACTGTGTGGTCAGTCGGCAGACACTGAGATCCAGCCTCTGGTTGGCCTCGCGGAGGCCCTGACCCTGGGCCTCCAGCTGTGCTCTCTCCAGCTCCAGACGGGCCAGTCGGCCCCGCAGCTCACCCCGTTCACCCTGGAGCTCACCTCGCTCCCTGGAGGCATCGGCCAAGGACACCTGGGCCCTGTGAGGAGGAGGTGTGGGTGGGAAGCAGCTCTCCCCTGCTCCTCTCCCAGGGTCAGCCTCCCCCACCAGACAGCCCCAAGGGATGCTGCATGGGGACCCGCAATGCCCGGGCCCACTCTATGCAGGGGAGACTGAGGCTGGGGGGGTGGGGAGATGGGTCGGGGCTCGGCCAGGGGCTGGCACCTCTCGTGATCACTCTGCAGCCGGCGAAGCTCCTCCTCCAGGCCCTTCTGATGCAGCCTGTCCTGGGCCAGCCTCTCCCGCTCTGCCTGGAGAGCCACCTCCTGGGCCTCCACCTGGGCCCTTTGGGCCTGCAGCTGCTCATACCTGCAAGGTTGGAGGGCGAGAAAGCAGGAGACAGGTGGGGAAGCAGGGCAGGGGCAAGCCTGGCCTAAGGCAGGAGGCAGGACCAGAGCCAGCCTGGCCTTGGCCTCCCTGTCTAAGGAAAGTGGACTAGATGATAACTGGCATTTCTCACAGAATGTAAGCTCCCCAAGGGAAGGCCCCGTGTATTTGTTGCCCCTGTGCATCCTTAACCGGCAGCTGAGGGGCTCAGTGCATACAGCACAAGGGTGGGAGTCAGACTCATCTTCCTGAGTTTGAATCTGGCCTCAGACACTTACTAGCTGCGTGACCCTGGGCAAGTCACTTCACCCTTTCTACCTCGGTTCCCTCATCTGGAAAATGAACTGGAGAAGGAAATGGAAAGGAAACCCCTCCAGTATCTCTGCCAGGAAAACCCCAGATGGGGTCACAGAGAGTCAGACATAACTTGAAATGACTAAACATATCCTGAGTGCCTTGGATGGGCCTTTGCACATAAGAGGCACATAATAAATGCTGGTTGGACCACGGGGTACATTAAGATCATGAAGATTTCATGCTGGAAAGGAACTTAAGGGCCATCCTCATCTGACTTCCCATTGTACAGAAGACGAGACTGAGGCTCAGAGGGGAAATGACTCACTCCAGGTACTTGGTAAGGATTGTTAGAAGCCAGAATCAAAGTCCCTTCCTGACCGCCAGCCCAGCCCTCTGCCCTCTTCCCTCCACCCAGCGCTGCTTCTCTGGGCAAACCGTCTTCCTCAGCTTCTCTGAGTTGCCAGCGATCTCATGAAGGCCTCTTCTCTGTAATCCGTCCTGGCCTTTCCGCAGCCTCCAAAACTGTCGTTTGGTTTTCCTCCTACCTCCTCAGCCCCTCCTCTCCAACCTCATTCTCAGGATCTTCCAGATCGAGCCCATGACCCCGGGAGTCTGCCAAGACTCCTCAGCCCTGCTCTCTTCTCCCTCTGTATTCATCGGCTACCTTGGGTTCAGTGAGCGTTTCCGTGCAGACGGTTCCCAGACGTACTCACCCAGCCCTAAGCTCTCTCCTGAGCTCTGGCCACTCCGTGGCACAGAGCGCCTGGTGTCCACTTCCAAATGGAGGAGCCCCATAGACATCTCAACCTCAACACTGCCAGAACATAACTCATTGTCTTCCCCCTATTCCTGATTTCCCGGTGACTGTCAAGGGTGCAACCATACTCCCAGACATGCTGGCCCATAATCCTGCGGTCACTCCTCAGACAGCCAGTCCATCCCCATGTCCTACCATTATGGCTCCACTCACAGCCCCGGCTCAGACCCTCATTACAGCAGCCTGTCTCAACTCTCTCCCCATTCCCCTCTATCCTCCATGCAGCTACTAAGGTGACCCTCCCAAAGTCATGTCCCCTGCTTGGCAAACTCCAGTGGCATCATACTTCCCTCCATGCTCCAGCACCAACCTGTCTGTCCATTCCTGCCGGGCCTTTCCTATCCTTCCAGACTCCTCAAACATTATTCTCCTCCACACACTCTCTAGTGCAGACACAGTGACCTCCCCACCATTCCTCACAGGGGCTGCCCCCATGCTGGGACTGCTCCCCCTCCTCTGAGAATGCCCTGGACTCAGCTTCAAGTGCCACCTTCTGCAGATCCTCCCCACACTGCCAGTTGCTAATGCCCTCCCCTCCTCAGCCACCATCCATTACACAGAATTATTTTGTCTACTGTTTCTCTATATGTCATCTCCTCTGCCTAGAAGTAAGCTCCTTGAGGCTGATTTTGCTTTTCTTTGATTGCCCAGAGCCTGGCCTGTAAGAAGCATTTTATAAATGTTGGTTGATTAGCTGATTGATATTATTTCCTCCATAGGGACTCTCCCACTTTTTAAATGCTAAGCTTTAAGATGTGTGGGGCAGCTGGGGATGGGGGCTGGGAAGGGGCAAGGGGCTCAGCTCACCTGCCCTGCAGCTCCTTGTGGGACAGCTCCAGCTCTCGAAGTGTGGCCTTCAGCTCCCGATGGCGCCCCAAAAGCCCCTCCAGCTCCACCTCCTGCCGCTGCTGCAGTCTCCCCAAAGCCTCATGGTCCCTTAGCAGCGCCTGGTGCTGGACCCAGGCGGCCTCCTGTTCCTGTCGTGCCCCTCGCATCTCCTTGTCCAAAGCCCCCAGTCTCTCCCGAAGCTCTTGACCCTGTGTCTCCAGCACAGCCTTCTCTGCCTGAGGATGAGTGAGGAAGGAACGGGAAGAGGGAGAGAAGGTATGCTAGCAGTCATCGTCCCAGACATTGTGGTTAGGATCACAGATAGGGAAACTGAGACCTCCAGAGGTGAATTGACTTCCAAAGGGCCTGCAGGTCAGTGGGCTCACTGACCTCACTGTGAGAGGCCTCTCATGTGCCCAGACCCCTCCCCTCGCAGAGGTGAAAGCCAGAGCTTCAGCTGAGTGCCCCAGGTCCAAAGGTATTCCGTGCAGAGAAGAGATTAAAACCCCATAGACCAGCAAGGAGACCACAACAACAGCAGAAAAATCACACGCAAGGATCAGGCCATGCTCATCTGAGGAATGCAGTGGGTCCAACGTAAGGAAAACGAGACGTAGAATCAACCATTTTAATAATATACGTTTTTAAATCATGCGCTTACATCAATCCAACATTCATTCCTATTAAAAACTGTACAAATCATAGAAATAAACGGCCCTTTCTTTAATACAGCAAGTAGTAATTCTCAAAATCCAAGAGCGAATGTTACATGCAATGGAGAAAAGGTACAGGCCTTTCTCATCAGCTCAGGGTAAAGTGAGGACACTCGTTATCACCACTAGGGCTAGAAACGACCACCGTGGCAAAAAGACAAGAAAAGGAAATTGAGGGAATAGGCCTATGGAAAGCAGAAACAAAATTACCATTTTTGCAGGTTATATAATGGTGTACTAAGAGAGCCCCTGAGTCATCCAAAAAATTAATGTAAATAATTAATAACTTCGGGGTGTCTAGGTGGCACAGTCAGTAGAGCACCAGCCCTGGAGTCAGGAGGACCTGAGTTCAAGTCCGGCCTCAGACACTTAACACAAAAACTAGCCGTGTGACCTTGGGCAAGTCACTTAACCCCAACTGCCCTCCAAAAAAAGAATAATTAATAACTTCAACAAAGCTGAGGGATGTAAGACAAATTCACCTAAATCATCAGCATTTTTATATACAACCCACAAAGCACAAGCAAGAAGAGGCTAGGAAGAGAAATTCCATTCAAAATAAATACAGAAGTTATAAAATACTTGAGACTGTATCTCACAAGATTCACCCAAATTCTATACTATAGTATACTGTCCTGTGGTCACTATAGGAATCTAACTATAAAACACCCTGCAGAAATAAAGGCAGACCACCAGGTATGGTAACACATATCTTTGATCCCTGCTCCTGGGGAAACTGAGGCTGGTGAATCACTTGAGCTCTGAATTTCTGAGTTGTACTGGTCTAGAGCAAATGAGGAGCTTCTCAAGTCTGGCTACCAATATGTTGAGTCACTGTTCGTGACGGGGTCACCAGGCTGCCTACGGAGGGATGAAATAGCCCAGTTGAAATCAGAGTAGGTCAAAGTCTCTGTACCAATCAGCAGTGGAATCAGGACACTGTATTTGCAGCCTGGGCAAGACAGAGAGACCCAATCTAAAACAAAAAAAAAAGGGGGAAGGAAGGAAGGAAGAGAAAGAAAAAAGCCTAAATAAACATTCATTGTTCATGAGTAGGTGGAGCCAATGTAATAAATGTAATAAAAATGACAACACTACCTAAATTAATTTATTCAGTGCTGTACCAAACTCATGCAAAAAAATTTATAGGGCTAGAAAAAAATAAAATTCATATGGAGGAACAAAAAGTCAAGAATTTCAAGGGTAATAATGAAAAAGATAGGAAGGAAGGGATTCTATTCATATGGAATCTCCCTCATCTCAGACATGTCAGTAGGGGAACCCAAAGGAGTAGTCATTAAAATGACTGGGTACTGGTTTTAAAAAACCCAGAGAAACAGACTAAGCACAACACATACAAAAGCAAATAAACACAGAAGAATCATGTTTCATAAACCCAAAGACCTCAGTTACTGGGGAAACTATTTGATAAAATCTACTGGGAAAATTGGACAGCAGAAATTAGTTTCTGACCGGCACCTCATACAATATATATAACAAGATAAACTTCAAATGAATACCTAACTTAAATACGAAAAGTCACATCATGAACAAATTAAAAACAAGAAAGAAATTGCCTCTTGCATCTATGTAAAGGAAAAGACTTCCCAAACAAACAAGTGATAGAGATGATAGCCTAAGATAAACTGAATTATAGTAAATTTAAACTTCTTTGCATAAATAAATCTAATGTAGTAAAGATCAGAAGGGGAAAGGTAATTAGAAAAAAAATCTTTGCAACAAGTTTCTCTCATTTCCAATATATAAATGGAACTGACTCAAATTTCTAACTCTAAGAGCCATTCCCCAATAGGTAAATAATAAAAGGATACGAGCAGGTAATTTCCAAAGCAAGAAATTCAAATTATTAAAAACCATGCTGTATATCACTCACAATTAGAGAAGTACAAATTAAATTTGAAGAAACCTCACTCCTATCAGATGAGAAAAGATAATTAAAGAGGAAAATGACCAATGATGAAGGGACTGTGGGAAGCTAGGTACATTAAAGCACTCTTGGTAGAACTGTGAATTAATTGGTCTAGTCCTTCTGAAAAACAGTTTGGAACTATGTCCAAAAAAATTACCAAACTCTGCGTGTCCTTTGACGCTGCTAAGCCACTGCTAGGCCCATGCTCCAAAGAAATCAAAGTAAGAGGAAAAGAATCTATATGTGCAAAAATAAAATTTTCTAGCAGCTCTTTTTGTGGCCACCAAAAAGTGGAAACTAAGGGGGTTTCCTCTGGGCGAATTGTTAACCATATTATGGTACATGTATACAATGAAATCCTGTTGTGCTATTTTTAAAAAATGATGAGACAATTGCAGAGAATCCTGGGTAGTATAAACAGATGTAGAGGGAAGCCAAAAAAGCCAGGAGGACACTCTATAAAATGACAACATTATAGAACAAAAGGTCTTTGAAAGACTAGAACTCTGATCAAGGCAATGGCAAGGCATGAGGCCACGTGAAGAAAGATGAAGACCCTTCTCATCTCCTGAAAAGCGTGGCAGCCTTAACATGCATTTTCTGATATGGTTAATGTGCAATTTGGGGGGTCGAGGTTTTTGTTTTACTTTTTGAAAGTTTTATTTTGAAATTTTGCTTGATGGAGGGAAGGGGGATGAACAGATTAGTTTTTAAAATACTTGTTATTGAAAAAAAAACTTTTTTCAAAAAAAGGGAGGAGAAAACCTCCAGAGTCTTTCAGACCAGGACAGAGGCAATGTCCAAATAAACTTCATTCCTGGATTCTTGATGGAGAGAGGCAGGAAGAGGAGGGGAGGAGAGGAGCACAGAGATGGAGGAAGTGAAGGGGAAGGGAAGAAGATGAAGGCTGAAGAGGATCAGGGGTCATAGGCTCAGAGCCAGAAGGGACTCCAGAGGTCATCTTATGGAGATGGAGAAATGGAGGTTCAGTGGCCAGCTCCCCAGACTCCACCGAGCTGGTGGGAAAGAGGAAGGATGCCCACTGTCCCTGGGGCCTGGGAGGGGGGACTCACCTGGAGCTGGCTGCTGTGCTCCTGGACCCGATGATTCTGTAGCTGCAGCTCTTGGACCCGCCCCTGCAGAGTCCCCACCTGGCCCTCCAGCTGCCTCAGCTGGCCCTGCAGAGCAGCCTTCTCAGCTTCCAGGGCTGCATTCTGTCCAGCAAGGAGAAGCACAGTCAGGTCAGGTCAGCTCACCTGTCCCAGCACAGCTGTGCCCAGACCCCAACTCACGCTTCGCTCCACTGTGATGAGCCGCCCGCTCAGGGTCTCCTGGACCTTCTCCACTGCAGGGGGAGCCTCCTGGGCTCCCCCTGGCCTAGGGGGCTCCTCTGCCTTCAGCCCCAAGGAAACCTGACACTGGAGCTGCAAGGAGAAGATCCCCACGGGGTCAGCTCTAAAGGCAAGAAGAGGAACCAGGGGAAAGAGAGCAGCTTTCCAGAGACCAAGCTCCCACCTTGGCTCAGGCTCCCATCATCTGCTCCTGGACGACTGTAGCAGCCTCCCCTCTCCTGGGCCTCTCCTCTCCAATCCTTCCTCCATTCTGCTGCCAAAGGGCTGACCAGGCCAGTAAACCCTGATGGTCCCTGGGGTTTGGCGTTTCAAACTCCCCACAAGCTGGCCCCGACCTGCCATCCCGGCTTCCTCTCTTATTACTTTCCTGCCCGCACTGGCCTTTATACCCAATTTTCTCACCTTGGCCCCGCCTGTCTCCCAGGCCCAGAGTGCTCTCCTCCCTAAACTCCACATCCTTCAAGGCTCACCTCTCCTCACCTGCCCCCCCACAGGTCCAAGTGTGTCCTCTCAACCAGTCTTTATCTCTGTACATACATACATGCATAATCTACATGCAGACATTCACACATACATATGTACATGCTGCCCCTCCCCATGCAAACTCTTTAAGGTCAGGACCTGCTTCCAGCATCTAACATGGTATCTGACACACAGAAACAATTAATAAATGCTTATCAATTGACTGACCGATCGATAGGCTCAACTAGGAATTGTAATTAACCACTGAATGTAATTATCCTACAAAGGGGGCCACACACTAAAGAATCATGCACTCCCTTCCTGAGACCATACACCTGACTGGCCAGGTGTCAGAAGGAGGGGAATCCCCAGCATGAGAGCACTCCTGTAGACTTTCCCCCAAACCAGGCCATGAAGGTTTGCAGAGCTCTCTGCTCACATCATCCCACCCATGCCTTATAACGACCCCTCTGAATTACAGAGGAGCCTTGTTCCACTTGGCACCAGAAGACAAAACTAGACCCAGCTGGTAGAGGCTACAGGGAAACCGTGCTTTTGTCCAACATTTCCAAAAGTAAATTGGGCAGCCCTAGAGTTGAGGGAGGCCCTTATCTCTGGAGGTCTCTGAGCAGAGCCTGAGGGATGCTTTGTGGTTGGTTATACTGGGACTAGAAGGCCTCTCAGGTAGCTTCCATATAGTAGATAGAGTCCTGCTAACTGGAGTCAAAGGACCTGGGTTCGAATCCTACCTCTGACACTTAGCACCTAGTTGGCCTTGAACAAGTTAATTAAGCTCTCAGGACACAAGTTTCTTCATCTACCAAATGAGGAGGCTGGACTCAATGGCCTCTGAGGGAGGCTTTTCCACCTTCACACCTATAAAGTGTCCTATAAAGGCCAAGTCCAGGAAAACAAAGGGATGGGTGAGGAATTCTGGTAAACATATCCAGTTGTTTCAGTCATGTCATGCCTGACTCTTCATGACCCCATTGGGGGTTTTCTTGACAAAGACAGTAGACTGGTTTGCAGTTTCCTTCTCCAGCTCATTTTACAGATGAGAAGACTGAGGCAAACAGGGTAAAGTGACTCATTTAGGGTCACACAGCTAGGAAGTGATTGAGGCTGGATTTGAACTCAGGTCTTCCTGACTCCAGGTCTGTGCCACCTCACCGCCTAGACTTTAGGTCTAGGAAATGAATGGATGAATGAGGAATTCTGAGAAGCATGAGAAGATCTTTATATACTGATGCAGAAGGAAGTAAGCAAAGCCAAAAGAATGATAGACACAATGACCACAACATAAATGAAGAGATCACTAAAAAGGGTGCCAACAGAGGCAACTGAAAAGCCACTAGGGCCTAGAAAACAGGTGCTGACGCCTCTCTTGGCTCTGCAGAGAGGTGGGGGGCTAGAGGTGCCAAATGCTAAATACACCATCAGACGAACTCACTGTCTCAGTTGTCTTTGCCAAGTTGTTTCAGTGACAAAGTCATGTTCAAAGAAGGAGGAGGAAAAACATGTTTTTAAAAAGCAAAAAATAAAAAGGGGGTGGCTAGGTGGCACAGTGAGTAAAGCGCTGGCCCCAGAGTCAGGAGGACCTGAGTTTGGTTCCAACCTCAGACACAACACCCACACACAAAAAACTAGCCGTGTAATAATCTTGGGCAAGTTACTTAACCCCAATTGCCCTCCAAAAGGCAAAAAAAAAAAGAAGGGGAAGGTATTATATCAAGAAATTACATATAAAAATAACTCATCATGGCGCAGTGAATAGAGCACCAGCCCTGGAGTCAGGAGGACCTGAGTTCAAATCCGGTCTCAGACACTTAACACACACACACACACACACACACACACACACACACACACAAACCTAGCAGTGTCACCTTGGGCAAGTCACTTAACTCCAACTGCCCTCCAAAAAAGGCAAAAAAAAAGTCATCAATAAAACTTATTTTTAAAATTAAATTAAGAAAATGAAGGGATAGAAGGTGGTAAGGAGGAAAATCCTGGGGGGAAGAAGAGACCTGGGGGGTGGACGCTGACTCTCCCACTCCCTCAGTACAGGGTCATGGCTTCTCACCTGATGCTCCAGGCCCTGGACCCTGGCCTTTAGAGCCGCCATTTCTTCATCCTTGGCGGCCAGGGCAACCCAACTCTCTGCTTCCAGACGCTTTTCCAAAGCTTGGTATGTCCTGCCCAGGGAAAGGGGGAGGAAGGACGTCACTTACCCTGCTCATGCTCAGCCCCAAACCTGAACCCCAGCTCTCTAAGACTAAACTCTCAGCTATTCCCCTCACAGCCTGGAGCCCCAGGCCCCAAATCACAATGTTTCAGAGCAAGAGGGAACCACTGAATCCAAGCCACACCTGGACAGGAATCCCCTCTGAGACATTCCCAATGAGAGGCCACGCAGCCTCTCTGTAAACACCTCCAGAAATGGGGTTCTCACTGCTCCTGAGGAAGGCCATTCCACACTGGGACAACTCAGATGGCTACACCTCTGGCCTGACCTCAAGTGGAAATGTGCCTTCTCTCACCACCACAAGGCTGATCCTCCTGCTTCCTGCCTTCCTTCCCTCCAGCCCATCCCCACTCTCCATGCCTGTCCTGGGCCCAGCCCCACCTCTCCTGCTCCTTCAGCTGCTTGTCTCGATCCTGCGTCACCTGCCCCAGCTCCAGCTGCAGCCTTTCCACCTGGGTCTTCAGCTGCTGACTCTCTGCAGCTGCCCCCTGAAGTTCCTAGGTGACCAAAGCCTAGGAGGTCAGGACCAGGAGGAGGGCCCAGCCAGCCACCATCCCATGCAACTGAGCTTAGGAGAAGGGGTCAAGGAGAGCCAGACACCTGTGGGAAGAAGGCTGGACCCAAAGGATGGGGAAGGGGCAGAGAGGGCCAGGAGCTGTGCCAGGCCTTGGACCGGACATCTCAGGACATAGCTCAGAGTCCCTGTGGGACCCTGACCGGGAGCCTCCCGGGAGCCTCTGTTTCCCCATCTTTCAAATGAGTGACTGTGACTAGAAGATCCAAGGTCCCTTCTGGCCCTCTAAGGTGAAGACAGTAACCTCTGCCTTGTCCACCTCCTTACCGTGAGCACCAAGCAAAATGCTAGCACTTAATATGGCTCCAGGCACTGAGCAAGCCTTGGTAAATGTTTATTGACTGTTGGAATTAAGGGAGGGAGGAATAGGAGACCTTGGTGCAAGTCCCGGCTCAGACATGATTAAGCAGGCTGATCTCAGGGAGCCGTGAGGCATCTGGGCAGTGCCCCACCTGAACACAAATCCCCTCTCTAACAGCCCCAGCAGGCGGCCAGCTACCCCAGCAATGGCCACGTGTGGCCCTGCAGGTCCTGGATGGCTGCACTGGAGGACCTAGAGGGCTGCACTGGAGGACCTAGATGGCCGCACTGGAGGACCTAGGGGGGCACATGTGGCCTCAAGGCTGCAGGTTCCCCCCTCCTGAACTCTAGCCTCTGCTTGCAACTCCTAGTGAGGCAGCAACTACAGAATCCCTTGGACTCTGGAGACCTGAATGCAAATCCTGACTCTGTTCCTTAGTAACATGACTATGGCTTGTTCTGCTTAGACCCAAAAGGCAGAAGGGAAAGGGGGAAGGCAAAGAGGCAAATTTCCCCCTGTAGGGAAACCCTTCTGACCAATGAGAACCATACAAAAGTGGGTTTGAGGAGAGGAGAGAGGAGGGGAGGCGAAGGGAGAAGAGAAGGGGAGGGGAGGGAAGGAGGAGCAGAAGGGAGAGGAAGGAAAGAAGACCACTGAGGCATCTCTTTCTAAAAATGCAGAGAAGAAAGAACTGAAGGAAGGCCCGAAGGAAACTCAGACTGGAAGGACGGCTTCGAAAGCTATGGGCCGAATTTATTATAGCCTTAAAAAGGAAAGACAAGCTGTACAGATCAATTCCTTCACAACCCTCTTTTTCAGACCTACTATGTGTATGGAAATGCCAGTTTTCTTTTAGTACGTTAAGTTCAGAATGAAATTTTTTTCTTAAGAAAGAACTAATCGGGGGCGGCTAGGTGGCTCAGTGAATAGAGCACTGGCCCTGGAGTCAGGAGGACTTGAGTTCAAATCCAGCCCCAGACACTTGACACATTTACTAGCCATGTGACTTTGGGCAAGTCACTTAACCCCAATTGCCCTCCAAAACTAGCAACAACAATAAAAAAAAAAAGAACTAGTCTAGCCCCATATTGTACATATGGGGAAACAGAGACCTGATGGAAAATGACCAATCCAAGGCCACCCAACTAGTCAGTGGCAGAGCGGGCCATAGAGCCCAGGTCTCCCCCATCTGGACCCAGAGCTCTTATGTCTATACCACATGGCATCAGTCAGTGAAGGGAGAGAGAAGGGATGGCCAGTCTAGTCTATGCAGTGGAGGCAGAGGACATGGGCCAGGCTTGAGGCCAGAGATGGGGATGATGGGGTTCCATTACCTGTCTCAGAGCCTCCATCACCTGCCGCTCCTTCTCAGCCACATCCCGCAGGGCTCGCCCTTCACTCTCCAGGTCCAGCAGCTTCTGCTCTGCGGCCTCTGCCCGGGCCCGCAGCCTGGCTCCCTCGCGTTCCCACTGCCTTCGCTCCCGCCCGGCAGCACCCAGAACCTCTGCCAGGGCCTCTCGCTCCCGCCCTGCAGCCTCCAACTCTCGGCCGGCAGCCTCTAGAGCCTCTCGAAGCCCATCTCGTTCCCGAGCCTCAGCCTCAGTCTCAGAATGAGCCTCAGCCTCAGCCCTCCTGGACTGAGCCAGCTCCTCCCCAAGCCGGGCAACCTCCTCTCCGCGGGCCTCCAGCCTCCTCCCCTGGGCCTCCAGTTCACCCCGAAGGGCATCCCTCTCATGCTGAAGGGCCTCCCGCTCCCTTTCCAGAGCCTCCCGCTCCCTTTCCAGAGCCTCCAGCCTCTGCCCCTGGACCTCCTGCTCTTCTCTCAGAGCCTCATGCTCCCCACTCAAGGCCTTCAGCCTCTGCTCTCCAGCCTCCACGGCTCCCTTCAGAGATTCCCGTTCCTTCTCCAGAGCCTCCGCAGCCCTCTTCAGAGTCTCTATCTCTCCTTTCAGAGCCTGCTTTTCCCTCTCCCAGTCCCCAGCTACCCCTCCTTTCCCCTCTTGAACCAACTCCTTTTCATCCTGGACCTCACACTCCAGTCTCTGCTCTTGGACCAGGGACTCCATTTTCCCATGTTCCTCATCTCCCTCCACCACCTCCAGCCTTGGAGTGGGAGGCTGGACTCCTGGCTGCCCCTCATGCCTTAGTTCCAAGGGTTTATGCTCAGCATTCAAGGCCTTTCTTTTCAAGTCTGCAGCCTCTATTTCCCCTTCTAGCCTCTTCCCTTGGATGTCTTCTTGGACAAGCTTCCCTTCTGATTCTTGCTGAGGCAAGGCCAAGGCATCCTGGTCCTGAGATCGGACTGGCTGCTCAGCTTCCCCAAAGGCATCCAGATGGGCCTCTGGAGAGTCTGAGGACCTCAAGCACTCCAACACAGACCCTTCTAAGATTGGGACAGATTTCCCATGACCGTCACCGATGGAGTCCGCCTCTGGAATATCTGAGAGCCCCCAAGCCTCCACGGCCTGGCTGTGTTCCTCCAGCTTGGGGGTCTCTGACTCTTCCTCTTCCATCTCAGTCAAGGGAGGCTGGAAAAATAAACAAACGTGGGAGTAGACAAGAGGTCAGGGTAGAGAAGGAGAGGGCTCAGGTGCTTCAGACCTGGGCCGAGTACAGGTGAGCTGTGAAGAGGCTGAAAGCCATTGGCCTACCTGTCTCCATCGCCCTGCCTTCAGCTCCTGAAGCTGGCCTCGCAGCTCCCAGTTCTCCTGCTCTAGGCTCCGGAGATGGCCCATGTCTACCTCTCTCACTTCATCCTGCAATGAGGGGACCCAGCAAGGCTGCGGGGCTGGGGGAAGGGGAAGGTGGACAGCGTCAGGACCTCAGAGATCCCAAGGCCCACAGCTGCAGCTCTCACACCCAAGCATGAGCAGAGTCCTTGGTAATGGCCTAAGGAAGACCGGTCACTTTAAGGGAATGAGCCCTGCCTGGAGAGCAGAGGCTCGGCCACAGCTTTTCTTCACCACTTTGTGCCAAGAGAAGGAGGGTCACAGATTTAGACAAAAATACAGGCAGGGCTGGAACTAGGGAGAGGTGACTGGAGCTCTGTCCTAGGGCACCAAAATTTAGCAAATGCAGAAACTTAACACATGCCTTTCTGTGGCTTTAACCCGGTGCCTGACACATGGTAATCATTTAATAAATTCTTACTGACTGACTGACAACAGCGGTGTAGAAACAATTGAGCTTGGCAACTTAGTGAGCCCAAAACTTAGCAAGAATAATTAGTTAAAATAGAAAATGAACACTGTTCATAATACCCAACTGTGAATCACTATGGCAACCTATGAATCACTACAGTAATGGATCTCTACTCCCACTTGACTGAAATTATCCTAATTACTTGTAGTGTGATTTTTTTTTTCCACATCATACATTACAAGGTTCATCTGAGGACTTGCTGCTTGCCCCAGGTGTTCAAAGTGCTTGTTACAGCTCTGGCTGGTCGAGGATCCTCTAGACCAAACCTTCTGACAGAGGAAACTGAGGCTAGGAGAGGTGAAGTGAATTACCCAAAGTCATGCAGACAGGAAGAAGTAGAGATGAAAATGGTCCTTTGGCTCCAGACCCTGCTAGGCTGAATTCCCACCCAGGCCTCCACCCCAGAGACCCCTCTCACCATCCCCAGGGGAACTGGGGCTTGGCTGCAGGGTCCGTCTCAGTTCTGCCTCCAATTCCACATTCTCTTCCACCAGCTGGTCTAGTTGTTGTCGGGCGGATTCCAACTCCTGGGGATTCGCGAAAGAGAAAGAAGCCCTTACCCCCACAGGTGGCACACAGGAGCCCACTAGGTCTGCCTCGGAGTGAGGAGCCTCCGGAGATCAGGGTTGGGGTCACCTTGCCCTCACCATTTGGGCCTCCCCAAGCCGTGCCCGAAGCAAGAGGTTCTCCCTCTGAGTCTCGTGGAGACGAGAGCAGCGCTCTCGGGCGGCCTCCAGCTGCTCCTCTAGCAATGTCCGGGCGGCCTCCAGGGCTGCTGACAGGGCCCGCTCCTCCTGGGGAGGCAGGAGCAGATCAGGAGCAAGCCTCCTCCAGAGACCCTGACTATACAGAAGGGGAAACTGAGGCCCAGCGAGAACAGCACTTGTCCCGGGTCCTTAGCAGCAGTCAGGATTCAAACCCAGGCCTGTGGCTCCAGCTCTGGGGCCCCTTCTGCTGCCCACACAGATAACAGCAGCAGCTCACACCCATCAGTGTTTAGCATGTGCAGACACATCACCCTGTGATGCAGGTTCGACTTCTCACCCCGACCTGTGCCCAGAGATTAGGGGGCTTCTCCAGTGGGTCTCAAAGAAAGGATGGGTCAGGAGTCCAGCCCAGGACTCTTACTGCCCCTTAGCCCTTAGCCAGGAAAGAGGGAGTCTGGTCTTTGCTACTTATTAGCCATGTGACCGTGGGCATATAACTTCTCTTGGCCTCAGTTTCCCCATCTGTCAAATGAAGGACTGTAAGGATTCTTCCACCTCTCTATTTATGGCCCTCCCCCAGGACCTCTCTTAATGACCAGGCCCTGCCCCTCACCTCCAGCTGGCCCTTGCAAGCCTCAGCCACATGGAGCCTCTCCCGGCATCTCCGCAGCTCCTCCTGGAGCCGTGGCAGCCGCCCAGCCCGTTCCCGGAGCATCTCTGCCTCCTCCCGGTACAGAGTCGCTCTTCTGGCCTGGCCCGACAGCACCTGAGCCTGCAGAGCAAAGAGACTGTGGAGAGAACAGAGAGCAGAGGGCCCGTCCCTTCAGGCCTGGGGTGCCCACGTAGGGAGTAGGGTGTTGGCAAAGGGGATGCCAGGGCCCAGAGAGAATAAGGCTTGGAAGTCCAGCAGCCGGGGGTCTGCCAGGCCTGGGGTCATGGATGGTGTGGACATGCAGGGAGAGATAGAGCAGGGTGAGCCAGGGGAGGCAGCAGGGGGGCCCTACTTCCTGCCGCAGCCTCCGTATCTCAGCCTCCAGCCCCTGCACCTCCCCCTGGGAGTCCAACAGCTCTTCAGCCTTCTCCTCCCTGGAAAAAGAGGGACAGAGGCGGGGAGGGTCATGGGAGGCCCCTGGGAACTCACATCCAGCCCCTCTCACTAACCGTCCAACCCCCCGCCCCCAGCTCTGGTCACCCCCTCCAGCCGGCCCCCTCCCCACCAGCTCTGTCCCACCCCCAGCTGTTCCCAAGAACAACATCACTCACAGCTCCTGCCTCAGCCTCCTGAGCTGGGCCTTGGCATCTGCCAGCTGCAGAGTGAGGTGGTGGTGAGGACCCTCTTGAGATACCCTCTGGGGGGTTTCTGGCTGGAGGGAGCGCACCTCTTGTTCCTGCAGCATTTCTGCCAGGCGCTGAGGGGTGGGCATGGGCACCACATGAGGGCAGAAGTCTTCACCCCGCCCTTCTTTCTCCTCACCAAACCCACAAACTACCAAATGAACCCAGACTCCTCCCCCCATCCTCCTCAGACCCAGCACCCTAGCCCCCAGCTCCAGCTACCCCTGCCCTCTCTGTGGCTTCACCTAAACCCAACTCCCCTGACATAAGATGCCCCAAACAAACCGTCAGCAGCTTCACTGGGACAATCCCAGTCCCCTCCTTCGCTGCCCCCAGGCGCCCCTACCACAGCTCCCTGGTTTGGCTTGCCCTTGCTCCCAGCCCAGGCCCGGCCTGGGCTTGGCTGCGTACCTGGGCTGCCCGGTCCCGCTCCCTCGCCAGCTTCACCAAGGCCTCCATGTGGCTTCGGACCAGCATCTCGAGCTCTGGGCCAGCCAGCTCACCCGGCTCAGGCCCTGCCAGGGCTAGCACCATGCCTGCACCCGGCTGGCTCACCTGGGGGTGGAGGGAGAGCCAAGTTGGGGCTGGCCTGCAAAGGGGCCCAAGGACTTCCAGCCTTTGCATCTGGGGATGTGGCACCAGGCCCCCACCGCTGGCCGCCACACAAAGCTCTGCCTAGGGAAATCTGGCCAGCTCAGCCCCCTCCTCCAGAAAGTCCCCCCTGCTTCTCCTGCTTCCCCAGCTCTCCCTCCTCAGCATCATAAGGCTGGACAGGGCCTCAGAGGCCATAGGGTCCAGCCCCTCATGTACAAATGAAAAATTACTTGGAATCAGCCTTTTTGGAGAGAGAAGGGGTCATTCAATTTTGCCTCTCATGATGACACAAGGCCTGTAATGGCTGTGACTTACTCAGGGCCACCAGGTTCTTATCAGCCAAGCTAGTGTTTGAGCCCGGGATTTCTTGGCCCCAAACCCTGCTCGCTTCCTGCAGCCCCTCCCCACCTTGAGGCCCAGGGTCCCCCACCCTCACCTTGACTCATCTATGGATGTGCTGTAGGACTCCCCCCCCCCAAGAGAATGGAAGCTGCTGGAAGGCAACCCCTGGCTTTGTGGCCTGGAGCCAAGCAGGGTTCATTTGGGAGATAACGGGTGCAATGGAGAGATAAGGACGCTGCTCAGGGAGTCAGAACCTGGGTTCAAAGGCTGGGTCTCTGCCAGCTCACCAGCCAGGCGACCTTCCCTTCTCGGGGCCTCAGCATCCCCAGCTAGAAAACAAGAGGCCGATGAGATGCCTCGAGACCCTCTGATCCTGGGCCCTGGGGAAGGAGGAGGGGGAAGGACAAAGCCTGAGGGGGCTACCTCCTGGATAGTGGCTGCCAGCTCACTCTGCACCTCGAGGCTGAGACCCTGGATATGCCGGATAAAGAGCTCCCGGTGCTCACACTGCCAAGAAGGAAGAGGGCCAGTTACCTGGGGAGGGGCATCCTCAGTCCGTCCACCCCCGAGGAAATGCCTCCGTCTTCTCCCTCCTCCTTCCCCCACCCCGCCATCTCACCTGCACAGAGGCCCCAAGCATCAACTTCAGGGTCCCCTCCAGCTCCTCTATGGCCTCCTCTGCAGGCATCCAGATAACAAAAAGTCAACAGGAAGCACGGGGAAGATGCCAGTGAGGGGAGGGGGCAGGAATGGGGTCCTGGGTACCTGAGAGGGGCTCAAAGCCCAGCATCTGGAGGTCTGGAGGTGGCACCAGGATCAACAGCTGCAGCTCTTCCTGAGGGGAGAGAGGGCTAAGAGCTGACCTAGGAGCCCGAGGGGATGGCAGATGCCACCTGGGGAGACAGCTGGGGAAACAGAGCCCAGAGAGGGCTGGGGCTTGCCCCAGGTCACACTGCCTTTCCACCACGAGGGGGAGGCAAAGGGGAGGGTCTTCTCTCCCCAACCTCCAGGCTTCCCCTGGATGGCCCATCCTGGTGCCTAGCCCCACCCCTCACCTGGTAGAAGTCTCTCAGCCGAGCTTGCAGGTGGCTCAGTCGTCTCACCCGACGAGCCCCGGGGCCCCTCTGAGCTCCTCCGGGTCGGAGGGCCCCTCGGGAGTGGGGGGCTCTGTGGGGAGGGGGCAGACATCACCCAGCGGCAGGGACAGGCTCCACCCACCCCGGCCTCCACCGCTGGCCTTTTCCCTCCCATCTCCTCCAGACCAGGATCCGCTGCCAGGCAGCACCCGCTCTTACATGAGGCCCATGACCCGGTGCAACAGAGTCCCATAGCTAAGCCGCAGGAAACGATCCTCAGGGCTCAGGGGCTCCTCTTCTTCCTCCTCCCCATCTTCCTCCTCTTGGCCTTCACCAACCAGCCCTGCCAGGTCCTGCACCTGTGGGGGAGGAGATTGGGCAAGGTCTCGGTGAGCTGAACCCTCCTCCACCTGGGTGACACGAGCCTGACCCCCACAATGAACTGGCTGGATACCCCCTTCTCCTGATGCCCTGACCCTGTCTCCAGCCCTCACATCCCCACCTCTGTACCACATCCCCCTAGCCTCCCCCTCCCCTCTACCTCACCCAGGTGGCCAGACTCCCACTCAGGAAGTCCCTGAGCCTGGGTCCCACGCCCCCAGCCATCCCCGGGGTCCCAGACGTTCAGGGGCCTGCCACGGCTACACCTGCTCCTGAGGAGGAAGAGGAAGTCCCCAGGGGGAAGGGGACACCCAGTCTGCCTGATTCTGACAGGGCAGCTTCCTCCTTCCGGTGGTGAGACCAGGGCAGGCTCACTCTCGGTCACATCCCAGGTTTCGAGGCTGCTTGAGCCATGAGGTACCCCCTAAGCCAGACATGTGCCCCCCCTCTCCCAAGCTCTTCACCCATTCTAAAACACTCCTTCCCCAATTCTTCACATGTCAATAGTGTATACCTTCCCCCCACCCCTTCAAAAAAAGTAAAGGCATAGGAGCGCCCCAGGGGACCAGTCAGCAAACCCTCTGGGAGACCTTGGACCTTGTGTACCTGGTAGGGGACAGAACCCCTCTGCCTCTCCTTCTACCCCACCCCAAATGCCAACTGTTCACTAGCTATAGAGCTGGAAAGGGTCTTAGAGATCACTGAGTCCAACCCTTCACTTTACAGAGGAGGAAGCTGAGGTCCAGAAAGGGGGAGTCCAAAGTCACACAGGTACCAAGTGACAAAGGAAGGATTTGAACCCAGGAGTTTGTCCAATCCAGGGCTTTTAAATTTCAATGAACAAACTTTAAGTCATATATCCTAAAGAGATTTTTTAAAAAAGGAAAAGGATATATATACAAAAATATTTATAGCAGCTCTTTTTGTGGTGCCAAAGAATTGGAAATTAAGGGGATGCCCATTAATTGGGGAATGGCTGAACTGCTGTGCTGTAAGAAATGATGAGCAGCGGACTTCAGAAAAACCTGGAAAGACTTACATGAACTGATGCAGAGTGAAGTGAGCAGAACCAGGAGAACTCCTACACAGTCACCCACTGTGAATGTCTGCCTTATTCTCAGCAACACGATGATCCAAGACAATCCTGAAGGACAGAGGATGAAAGATGCTCCCTGCCTCCAGAGGAAGGCCTGCCGGAGTCTGGGTGCACTGACACTCCTGTCTCTATTTTTCTTGGGGGTTTGTCCGTGGTTTCTTTCACAACATGACCAGTATGGAAGTGTGTTTTGCATGACTGCACATGTATAATTCATATCAGATTTCTGCCTTCTCAACAAGGGGGGAGGTGAGAGAGTATGGGAGAGATTTTGGAAGAATTCAAAATTGCAAAAAGATGAAGGTTAGAAATTGTTTTTATGTGTAATTGGAAAAAAAAGTAAATTTTTTAAAAAACGCATCAAGTGCCTACCACGTACCAGGCAGGATGTTCCTGTGGGGACACAAAACAGCCCCTGACTTCAAGGAGATTGCCAGTCACTCCACCATGTTGTAAAGCTCTTCCCCTTTCCCCCCTCTAACAAAAGGGAGGGGATATCCCCCTAGCTTAGCAAGGAACCAAACAAGAAATTGGGAGAGCCTGGGCCAGGTCCCAGTCCCCCTGCTCTGTTTCTTCCCTGCTCTGGGCTTCAGTTTCCTTCTCGTTGAAATGGGAGAGATGGACTTTGGAAGGCACCTTCTAGTGCCATGATTCTGTGTATCTATGGACCCGGCAGGTGAGGCCTTTGACTTCCTGAGGGAGATAGCCCAGGAAGGGGAGTCTGTGATGTGGAAAGAGGCTGGGTGTTGTAATGAGCTTCCTGGAGAAACGGGGAGGTGGAAGGGGACTTCCCTAGGGGACAGAAGGAGACAGCTCCAGGTTGTGGGCACAGTGCCAAAATGGGAAGACAGGATAATTCGAGGGGTTACGTGTGGCTTCTTAGGGCTGAAGCCAAGAGGGCAGGAGGGAGATGGCGGCAGGTGCCAACCAAGCAGGTGCAAGAGGGAGCTGTGGCCAGGGCACCCCAGCACAAGGGTGCTGAGTCATGTTTCCCTCAGTCCTAGGTCTGAAGTCATTCTTACCCAACCTGAATGTAGTCACACCCCTCCCTCAGTTCCTCAGGGGAAGGGCCCCATTTCTCTCATTGCTTTCACATCCCCTGTATCTAGGACTGTAGATGCTCATTAAAAACCATCTCCTTTTAAAAAATGTTTTGTTGATGACTCAATTTTTAGGAGAAATTTTTAGTTTTTGTTTTTATCTTGCCTACATTTTGCCTTGGTTCACTTGTCCCCCTGACACCAACCTCCAGTCATTCCTTGTGCCAAAGGATTTTAAAAATGAGAAGAAAAGGAGTTGGCAAAACTTTATCAACATATCAGATAATCTGACTCTGTGGGCAACATCCTACACCCATAATCCCTCACCTCTGCCAAGAAAAGAGGAAGTTACCTTCTCTTATCTCTTTCTGGATGATATCATACCATTCAATTTCTATCCTATCCTTCCGCTTCCCATTATCATTTAATAGGGGACTGGTGCACAACCACAGACCCCAGCACCTTGTTAAGTCGGCTCCTCCACATGGCCCACGCTAGGGAGCTGAGTCTGGGAGAATTATCCACGAAGAGCTTGTAACTGGGTCAGATTGGCCCACCAAGTCAAGTCAAGCCTCCAGGGCCATCTCCAGTGGTCCAGTCTAGACCAGGCCACTGGCCCCAGATGGCTCTGGAGGAGAAAGTGAGGCTGGTGACTTTGCACAGCCCTGCCTCGCTTCAACCCAATTTATCTTGATGCCATGGTCCTCCAGGACAGACAACCACCATTATGTGCCTGTCCCTGTGCTGAGTTCTGGAGTTCCAGGAAAGACAAAAGCCAGTCCCTGCCCTCAGGGAGCTCACAGTCTAATGGGGCAGATAACAGCAAACAACTTTGTAAAGAAAGAGAACAGATGGAAAGAGTCTTTCTTCCATGGGCCAGGTGAGACCTGAGAGTGTCTCCAAAAGGGCCTGAGTCAACTCCAGACTTCTCTGGGCTGCATTTGCACTGAGGGAGCAAGGTGATGCCTTCACTCCCAGCATCCAGGGAGTGGTACCACGTCGTGAGCAGAAGGGTCTTGGGTCCTCCTTCTTTCACTGAGGCCGTGTGGTCCCAGATGGACCCCAAGGAGCAGGGCCTTCTTGGCCAAAAGACCAAGCTATCCTTTTCCATTCTAGAGGTGGGGAGTAGAGCCCCCAGCCTTGGGAGTTTCAAGAATTGGTGAGGGAGCCGTGGGGATTCCAGAGTTAGAATCCAGGCTAGATGTACAGCCAGCACAACCTAGATTGTGTCAGGGAATAGGGAACAAGGGGAGATCTTTGGGAGTGACCTCTGGGATCCCAGCTGAGCAGCATGACTCATCTGGCAGCAAGATCACCTTTGGACGGAACTTGGTGAGGCCAAGGCAACAGAGACCCCGAATGCACCATGTGGTGGGCCTGAACGATGCAGGAAGGATTAGGTCCTGTGGTGGCAGGGTCATCTGAAGGAAGTGAGCAGGGTCAGAAAGCAGCGCCACAGGAATCACAGCAAGGGAAACATGCCATTAAACACAAACCTGAAGGCCCTACCTCAGTGTTGGCTGCTCTCATTCTTATTGTTATTCACACAATGCCCCTCGGGACTCATTGGCCCTATGCACAATGCCTGTCACTGGCCAGCTGGGTCCCCAGAGGGATGCCTATCCCTACTCCCTGGGTCCCAGGGCTCACCTTCTAGCTTCCCCGCAGGGATGGGACTAACCTCACATGTGCTCCCTATTTTCAGGGGGTCAATAAGTCCATTTATCCACTTAACAACCAATAGCTTTTACCTAAGAACATTTACCTCACAGACACAGCAAGAACAAAGATTTCAAAAATCCAGCAACATCACTTCACAAACGAGAAAACCAAGGCTGAGGGAAGTTAAGTGACTTGTCCGGGATCCCATGACTAGTAAAAAGCTGAGATAGGATTTGAACTCAGTGTCTTGACCGCAATCCCGGCCAGCACTCTATTTGATGTGCCCTCTACTAGTGCCTTTGTTAGATCCAGTCCTCCCCCCTCCCATGAAAGAGCAATGCAGGGCGGGGGGAGACAGGAAAGCTCCAACTGAAAGAATCTGGTAAGCCTTCTTGAAAGGTACAACAAGTGCTCTTCTGGGAAGGGAGGGCATTCCAGGGAGGGGGAACAGCATGGGCAAAGGCATGGAGACCAGAGAACAATCAATTGACCAGCATTCACTGAGCCTTTCCCTCTGCCAATCACAGTGCTAGGCACTGGGGACACAAAGACAAAGTGAAATAGTTCTTACAGTTAAGAAGTTTTTGTTCTAATGGGAGAGACAGGAAATACACATCCCCAACTAATCCTGGAAGACCCTCAAAAGAATCAGTCCAAAGTAAAGAGAGTATACATTAGTCCTGGGTGAATTTGAAAGGATCCCTGTGGCTGTGGGTCATTGCATGAAAACTGACAATTCAACACAGGAAATATCTTGGTTGAAAAGAATCGGTAACACCCTGTGAAACGATATCTAAAAACAAGCTGGTGGGGCAGAGAAGTGGCTGAGTGGAGCCAGGAGGACCCGAGTTCAAATACGGCCTCAGACACTTGATACACTTACTAGTTGTGTGACTGTGGGCAAGTCACTTAACCCCGATTGCACTGCCTTCCCCCCTCAAAAAAAAAATCACACACACACACACACACACACACACACACACACACACACATCTAGTTCAGAGCAGATTCAGGAGCCAAGCATTGCAAGCCCCTGAAAAGAAATCACTTGGAGGGAGGAGAGAAGGAAAAAGTGCATCTCTGACTTTCCACCTTTCCCATCCCTCTCTCCTGTCACAAAAACAGAAATGCTGGACCATGCCTCCTCTAAGATAAGTTATCCCAAGAATGGACAGTCAAGTATCCAGAGACAGGACCAACCAGATTATGGCCTTGTGAACTTCAAAAAATCAGTGGACATGGAGCTCTTAACAATCTCCAAAGGAGGAAGCAGCCCCTCTAGAGAAGCTAGGGCTGGTGGTGGAATCTGCATCAGGACTTGGTTGGTTGCTGTCCTTTGTTCTGGAAGAGGACCAAAATTACATCACGACGTTGGGGTCAAAGTACCGTGTGTCCAACTGGGGCTGACAAGACCAACATGAGTTAGGCAGACTCTGCCACAGGTCAGGCACAAATAATCCATATGAGCATTCTGAATGTGCATATCTCCCATTTCTTCTGAGCGACCACAATTCTGCTTTGCTCATAGTGCACAGTGCCTTCTTTGATGCTGGCACACCATTCTGGGCAGTCCTTTGCCAGTGTCTCCCATGCCTTACAATCGAATCCAAAGTTCTTTAGAGAGACCTTGAGAGCATCCTTGTATCGCTTCTTCTGACCTCTGTGTGAACATTTGCCCTGTGTGAATTCTCCCTAAAACAGTTTTTAGGCAAATCTGCTTTTGACATTCAAACAAGATGGCCAGCCCATAGGAGTTGTGCTCTGTGCAGTAGAGTTTGAATGCTTGGCAGTTCAGCTCAAGAAAGGACTTCAGCGACCAGCCAGATGATCTTCAGCACCTTCTGAAGACAATTCAGATTGAAATGGTTCCGTTTCCTGGCACGGTGCTGGTATACTGTCTGGGTTCAAAGGCATTCGACAATGAGGTCCTCTGGAGATCTTCAGCCTGGCAGTCGGTCTACTACCTCTTCTCTCCTACACTTTCCTTTAGAGCCTCCCAAACACTGAGCTAGCACTGGCGATGTGTGCATCAGCGTCATTATCTGTGTATACTTCCCTGGAAAGCATGCTGCCAAGGAAGTGAACCATGCACAGCACTCCAAATTTCTCCAATTGCTGTAACCAGTGGTTCCGCTTATGGATAGTGTGCCCTTGGCGTTAATTGTTAGGCCAAAATTAACACAAGTAGCAGAGAATCAGGACCTAAGAGATCTATCACAAACCAAACACACCTTCAAGAGGTCACCAGCCTTTGGCCCCTAGCAGAGAGATATCCTAATGAGAGCTTAATGAGGACCTTACAAAGATAGAACAGGACTTCCAGTAAGCAGGAACTGAGTTAACCCTTGTCACATGATTTTCCTATACATTTTACCATTTTCCTATAAATTGGAGTCCACTGTCCCCAAGGAAATGATGTGCAAATGCAGAGGGTGTTCTGCTTTGGGGAGATGACTGTTGTTATTGTTTTAAGAAAGAACAACTGTCCTTGCTAGGCCTTCTTAGTAAATACCTTTTGTAAAAAACTAAAACTAAGTCTGGCTGATAATCAGTGACAAGCACTCTTGTAGGGGCCCATGATCAACAATACTAGAAAGTTTCCATCCTCCTCAGGGTTAGCTCTAGAATCTCAGAGAGAGGTAGTAGAATTCAGTCTCTCTCTGGGGACCTAGCCTGTGGACACAAGTGAAGTTGGAAGTAAGGACAGAAGGCGTCCTACATACAGAGTCAACATAAGTAAAATGAATACAAGGTAGTTTAGGAGGGAGAGTGCTAGCACTTGAGGGGATCAGGAAAGGCTTCCTCTAGAAAGTAGCACTTTTGGGGCAGCCAGGTGGCTCAGTGAATAGAGCACCGGCCCTGGAGTCAGGAGGACCTGAGTTCGGATCTGGGCTCAGACACTTAACACTTAACTAGCCGTGTGACCTTGGGAAAGGCATTTAACCCCAATTGCCTTCCCCCCCCAAAAAAAAAGTAGCACTTTTATAAGAATGCAAGTCATTCCCCAATTGATAAATGGTCAAAGGATATGAATAGGCAGTTTTCAGATGAAGAAATTAAAGCCATCTATAGTCATATGAAAAAAAATGCTCTAAAGTACTATTGATTAGAAGGTAGGGTTTGAGTTCAGTCCTGAAGAGAGGGATTCTTTGAAGTGGAGGTGAGGATAGGGTGCATACTAAGCATGGGAGATGACTAATACAAAGACCAGAGATGGAGATAGAGCTTTGTACTTGAAGAACAGAGAAGACATTTGGCTGGATCAATCACAGAGTGAATCATGTTTGGTAAGGCCAGAAGGATGGGCTGGAATCACTTTGTGAAGAGCTTTAAAAGCTAAATGGAGGCGTTTATAGTTTATATTAAAGGCACTAGGGAGCCAATGAAGTTTAAGTAGGGGAGTAACATGGTCAGTTCTATGCTTAATCACTTGGGCATCAGTGTGTAGGATGTTCTGGGATCAGGAGACATTGGAGGCAAGGAGAGTGGTTAGGAGGCTGTTGAAATAACCCAGGAGAGAAGGTGATGAAGGTCTGGAATAGAATGTCTATAGGAGTGGACAGGAGGCACACAGGAGAGATGTTACAAAAGCAGAAATGGTGAGATCTGTCCACTGGCGAGTTACATGGAGTGAGGGTGAGTGAGGAGTTAAGGATGACATTTGGGTTAAGAATAAGACAAAGTGGAATAATGGCGGTGCCTTTGACAGAGAGCAGAAAATTTGGAAGAGCCACAGGTTTGGAGGGAAAGCTAACGGCTTGTGTTTTGGACTTGTTGATTTGAAGAGGTCTCTGGGACATCCAGTTTGAAATGCCCAGTAGACAGCTGGTGATGAGGGACTGGAGCTCAGGGGAGAGACTGGGGCTAGATATATAGATCTGTGAGTCAGCAGCATAGAGATGATAATGAGACCCGAGGGACTTTGTGACATCATCAAGAGAGGGAAGAGAAAGAAGGCCCAGGATAGAGCCTTGGGGACCTTGGATAGAGTTAGGGGGCCCGCTATGGCCAGAGAGACAGAAAAACAGATAGAGAAGGAGAACCAGGAAAGCCCAGAGAGGAAAGAGGATGGCCAATGGTTCAAATGCTACAGAGGAGCCAAGAAGGATGGAGACTGAGCAAAGATCCTCAGATGTGGCCATTAGGAGATCGTTGGTTACTTTGGAGAGAGTGGTTTCAGTTGAGCCGTGGGGTCAGAAGCCAGATTGCAAAGGCTAAGGAATGAGAGATAGGAGAGGAAACAGGAGCAGCAGATGTAGACAGGTTTTCAAGGAGTTTGCTGAAAAAAAGAAGAGTGATAGGGTGTCAAATATGGGGAACAGGACGTGGAGCGTGTCAGCTGGCATCACGCATAGCGCAAGGAAGATGGTGCCAGAGTCGGCTTCTTGGCTGGGCGACTGCAGACACATCTCTTTCTCTCTGTGAGCCTCAGATTCCTCTATAAAATGAGGGGGTGAGCGTCACCAGAATAGGTGGAGGACTGTGGCTGTGGAATGCTGAATACACTGTCAGGCTCAGTGGATACATTGGGAAGTTTGGCTGAACAGGCAGTTTTTTCCTCCCTTCTCCTTATTTCTCATTTTTATAATAAGACGTGGCTCACTAGGGGAAGGAGAGCAAGATATTAAGAAATTAATGAAATGTCAAAACCAAAGATCTCGGTGAAAGTCAGGGGCAGACTTGGGTAATGTTTAAGGTCTCTCCTGGTTCAAGAACTTGATTTCATGGTTCTGATAAGGCCGGTGAGCTAGGAGGCTCAGCCAAAGGCTGCCAGTGCCGGAAGGCCAAGGCCAGGACCTAGAATTCAAGAGAGCCGTGTCAGAAGACCCAAGTCAGGAAACAGAAGGCCCAAGGAAAGACTGACATGGTCAGGAAATCCGTTGTGGCCTCAATACTGACTGAAGGGAGTGGTCATGGAAATGGAGAGGGAGGGATGTGTTGGGTCAGAGGCAACCACATGAAATGGCTCCATAGCTCTCAGATGGAGAGTGAGGGGAGACTGACACCAAGACAGAGAGAAAGAGAAAAGCCAAGTGAGGGGATGGATGGTGGAAGAGGAGCCTTCCCCGAGAGGGAGACGTAAGAAGAGAAGCAGATAGCCACAAGAGCCAAGAAGGAAAGGGTTTCAAGATGGGGGGATGATAGGTGGTGTCACATGCTCCCAAGAGGGCCAGGACGTCAGGGGAGCTGGCGGCAGAGATAAGACAGTAGAGCAGAATGGGCGCCATTGTTGTTACCTCTGTGCTGCCCTCAACACTGGTGACCATCCCATGCACCTGCATTGTCTCTTCTTCCTTAACTTCTAAGACACTCCACTGTCCTAATTCTCCTCCTAACTACCTGACTCCTCCCCCTCCGTCTCTTTTGCTGCCCCCCATCCCTGATTCTTCCCAAGACTTCAAAGTTCATTGGCAATTCTGTCTAGGCCTCTTCTCTCTCTGCCTCTTTCTCTGTGTCTTTGTCTCTGTCTCTCTCCATCTCTCTCTGTCTTTTCATCTTTCCCCATCTCTCTCTCTCTTTATCTCTCTCCATTTCTCTGTCTCCATCTCTGTATCTGCCCCTCTGTTTGTCTCTGTCTCTCTCTCCCTCTCTCTGTCTCTCTCTGTCTCTCTGTCTCTCTCTGTCTCTCTGTCTCTGTCTCTCTC
>NW_027187322.1:1540239-1541338 GCF_028583685.1 Petaurus breviceps papuanus | reverse complement strand
TCTCTCTCTCTCTCTCTCTCTCTCTCTCTCTCTCTCTCTCCAGTCTCATTACTCCCACCTGTCTGTAGAAACATTCCGAAACTCCATCCCTGACCTCTTCACAGCTTGACTAACATACAGGCCATTTCCCTTTGATGTCCTACCAGCATCTCAAACTCCTCTTGTCCAAAGTCAAGCTCTCTGTCTTTCCTGCTAAGCCTGCTCCCTTTTGGTAGCATTTTCTACATTGGTCAGCACCACACCCCTGGTCTCATCACTTTAGGCTCCTCTGTCTCTAGCCTCCCACATCTACTCAGCTGTCAGGGTCTGCAAATCCACAAGTTTCTTCTCTCTATTCCCACTGCCCACATTCTTGTCACGAGCAGAAGGGTGATGAGGTAGGAGAAGCTGGGAATTATAATGAGCTCCCTGGAGGGATCAGGAGGTGGAAGGGGATGTCTCCAGAGGGAAGGGAGTAGACAGCTCCAGGTTGTAGGAGGCAGCCAAGATGGAAATGCAGGAAAGCCAGTTCAAGGGGATGGATGTAGCTTCTCCTAAGAGCAAGACTGGGGCTCATTTCCTATACTCAACTCTTCTCTGGTACATCCCAGACCAAGACACAGAGTGGGTCAAGGCCCTCCACTCTCTGGCACTGTCCTACCTACCTTGCTGCCATACCAACTCCCCTTCATGGCCCCAGCCACCCCCTTCACACACCCCACAATGTCCCACCTCTTCCCCTTTGCTTGGGCTGTTTTCTGTGGCTACAGTGACCTCACTACCAACACAGCCTGCTGAAATCCTACCCATCCTTCAAAGTCCAACTCTAGCAGAACCTCCTTCAAGGAAGCCTTCGTTAATCCCTCTCCCCATCACAGGGATCCTCTCAACTTGTATGAATAAGGCAAAGTGGAGGAAGTAGGAACAAAGGAATAACTTTCACAGTGTTCCACTTGGAAACACACAGAACCATGAGTGTGGAATGCAATGGCTGACTCAGGTGAGGGATGGAATTGTTTCATTTTCTTTTTTTTTGATTCTTAGTTGTGGAAAGAAGGAAGGAAGGAAGGAAGGAAGGAAGGAAGAAAAGAAGGAAGGAAGGAAGGAAGGAAGGAAGGAA
>NW_027187322.1:1511980-1540139 GCF_028583685.1 Petaurus breviceps papuanus | reverse complement strand
AAGGAAGGAAGGAAGGAAGGAAGGAAAGAAAGAAAGAAGGAAGGAAGGAAGGAAGGAAGGAAGGAAGGAAGGAAGGAAGGAAGGAAGGAAGGAAGGAAGGAAGGAAGGAGGGAGGGAGGGAGGAGGGAGGGGGGAGAGAGAGAGGGAGGGAAAGAAGTAAGGGTGCCTATGTAATAGTCACTGTGGGCAGCACTTTGTAAATATCATCTCATCTAATTCTCACAACAATCTTGGGAGATAGGTGCTGTTACCATCCCAGTTTTACAGACAAGGAAACTGAGGCAGCAGAGGTCACACAGCTAGTAAGGTCTGAGGCTGCAGTTGAACTCAGGTCTTCCTGACTCCAGGTCCAGCACTCTATCCACTGGCCACCGAGGGTAGAAGGGAAAAAGAAAAGAACATAACAATGTAAATACTAAAGGTATCAATAAAAGCATGTTTTTAATGTACCTTTCCCCCATTCGACCTCGAAAAAGACTAGTCCCCTTGAGGGCACTCACCACGTGTTATTTCTTTCTGTCGAGCACATGTCATATGTCCTCTCCCCTTACTGTGAATCCCACAAGGGTAGAGATGACTGGATTTGCTTGTTCCCCAAATGCCTATCACAATGAAAAGAGGGTGCTGGACAGTGTCAAAGGCTGAAGAGAGTTCAAGAAGGACGAGGATTGAGAAGAGGCCGTTGGATTTGCCCATTCAGAGATTATTAGTGATTTTGGAGGGAATCGTTTCATGTAAGTGATAAGGTTGGGAGCCAGACTACAGAGGGCTTACAAGAGTGAGCAGAACTGGGGGCAGTGAGTGCAGATGGCTGTCTCAAGGAGTTTAACCACAAAAGGGAAGAGAGACATAGGATGAAATTTATCAAAGAAGCTCAGATCAGACGGGGATTTTTTAAAGGTGGGAGAGACGTGAAGGTGTTTATAGGCAAAAGAGAAGCAGAAAGTAGACAGGGAGTGATTACAGACTAGAAAGAAAAAGGGTATGAAGGAAAGGAAAATTGGGATCCCTTATGTGTGGAAGGGTTTGCCTCAGTCAGAAAAAGGGAGTTCCTCAGCTGAAACAGGTGAAGGAAGAGATAGTGGCTGAAGGCCTCTGGGAGCTGTGAGTTGAGGAAGAAGAGAGAAGAGGAAGTTCTTGGTACACAACCCCCATTTTTCAGTAGAAGTAGAAGGCAAGATTCTCAGGTGAAATGGTGTGCAGGGAAAGAGGGTCATGTGGAAGGCTTGAGGAGAGACAAAAAGGTTTGGAAGAGTCACTGTGCTGAGTGGGAAAGTGAGTCAATTAGAGAGGTGAATTAGGATTGCCTTGCTGCAGTGAGAGCCCAGTTGAGATTATATAACATAAATCTGTAGTGGATCCAGCCAGCACCATTTCATTATTTCTCCAGTGCTATTCAATAGCACAAGAACAAGAATAAAAGGGGTAGTGAGGTGGTGCAGTGAGGAAAGCGTCGACCCCAAAGTCAGGACAACCCGAGTTCGGTTTCAGCCTCAGACACTTAACACCCACACAAAAAACTAGCCGTGTAACCTTGGGCAATTTACTTAACCCCAACTGCCCTCCAAAAGGCAAAAAAAAAAAAGAATAGGAGCAAAAATGGCAGAAGATGAGAGTAATCCAGGGATGAGAATTATCAAGACATAATCTCAATAGGACACAGGGGCATGGGGTTCCAGAACCGAGGAAAGCATGAAGTTGGACTGTTTCACCAAGGAGTCGAGATAGGGAAAAGAGAAGAATATAACCATTACAGGGGTGATGATGACCTGGGGAAGAATCTGGGTGAAGGGTTTTCAATATCTTCGGAATAAAGAAGAATTAAGGAACACTGGGATCTAATTCTTACCATCACCCTCCTAATATATGACCCACGGATCTAACATGCTCCTCCAGAGGGGGGGTCTTACAGCCCTTGCCCATAGATCCAAGAGAAGATGTCTCTTCCCACAGTCAATACAAATCCCAACAAAATAAGACAGGCATTCATTAAGCAGCTCCTGCTGACAGCACTCTATGTGACGTTAAGGAAAAACCCCAAATTAAGAAGAGGCATGGTTCTCGCCCTCGTAGCCAAGTACCCATAACACAGACATCCCTAATACACAGTATTCTGTGATAAGGACATTGGTCAAATGACAATGGTAGGTGAGACTCCAGGTAGAAGGGCCTTACAGACCAAAAGGATGGGGAAAGGCTTGCTGAAGGAGGAGAGAGCTGAGCCCAGTTTTACAGGAAGGAACAAATGCTCATTCAGTCTCAGCGTTTAACTCAGTGATCTCCTACTTTCCAAATCCAACAGCCTTCTCTCAGTTCTCTTCCTTCCTGATCCCTCTGTAGCCTCTGACATTGTCGACCGCCTTCTCCTCTTAGATGCTCTCTCCTCTCAAGGTTTCTGCAATCCTGCTCTCTCCGACTTCTCCTCCAATCTGATCTGTCTCTCCCTCTCACTCTCCTTTGCTGCTCCATCATGTCATTCACTGTGGGGGTCACCAAAGTGTCTCTACTGAGGCTTCTTCTCTTTTCCCTCCACACTACTTCACTTAGTGATCTTATCAACTCCCTTGGGTTCAATTATTTTTTCTATGCATGTGATTCTCAGATCTACAGCTTGAGACTTCGTCCAGCTCACCAGATAGTTAGCCCAAACCTAGACAGGATCTCTCTCTCTCTCTCTTTGTCTCTGTCTCTCTCTGTCTCTCTCTCTCTCTCTCTCTGTCTCTCTGTCTCTCTCTCTCCCCCTCTCTTTTCTCTGTGTGTGCCTTCATTTCCTGGATTATTAAGTAGACACTGAAACTAGGCCCTGAAGGGAGCAGGAAGATGGAGGTCAGAGAACACAGAGGTGGGGACTTCATAATTATCCTAGCTGAGTGGATAGAATGCTGAGCTTGGAGTCAGGAAGCCCTAAGTTTGAATACTGCCTCCAACACGTGCCAGCTGGGTGACCCTGGTCAAGTTGTTGGATTTCTCTTAGCCCCAGTGTCCTTATCTGCAAAATGGGGATAATGACAGTGTATCTCACAAGGTTGTTGTGAGGGTCCAATGAACTATCTGTAAAAAGCTTCGCAAAACTCAAAATGTCACCAAACATTAGCTATTATAAATGCTGTTATTTACATTAAACTTTAAGGCTCCCGAAGCCCTTTGCAGATGTGATTTCCCTGGAGCCTCCTGGCCACACTTGCTGAGGCTTGGTTGCTGCCCTTTGTTCTGAAGGGGCCCAAAATGATGTTGCTACGCCAGGGTCGAGGTGGGGTGTGTCCCACCGAGGCCGACCAGACCCGCACAGCTCGGAAGGCTCTCCCACAGGTGGGGCACAAATAGTCTGCCTGAATGTCTGGGGTGGAGACGTCTCCAGATTTGTACATCTCATGCTTCTCTGAGCGACTGCACGCAGTGCCTTCTCTGATGAGGCCTCGCCATGCTGGGCGCTCCTGGGCCCGTGTCACCCAGACCTCACAATCGATTCCAAAGTTCTCCAGAGAGATCTTGAGTAGTCCTTGTATCGCTTCTTCTGACCTCTGGACGCAGGTATGAGTGCACCAAGGCATCAACTCACAATGTGGCAGAGGGAAAGACACGTCTGTCTTATTCAAATGGAGCAGATCAAGGGGGCAGGGGCCTTTCTAGCATTGTCCAGGGCTAGGGCAGCTGGGGGAAAGAGGTGGGTGAGGCCCTAGGTGTCCTGAGATCCTCTAAGCCCCCTGACTGGTGAGGCCCCAACCCCCTGCCTGATTCCCCAGATAGCCTTCCTGCCAGGCTGCACGGCATAGCCCTGACACCTCTCCCTTGAGGGGTAATCAAACCAGTGCCCCTCTGACTTCCAGAAAGTCCTGTCAATGGTCTGTCCTGTGACTCTGCTTGCCGTGCTTGTGACTTCCCAGGACTAAACTCCCACGCGAGGTCATCACTGACATGTATGTGGTGTCCCCCTACCAGAACATAAAGGATTGCCTGTCTTGTACCACTGGCCCTCAGAAGGGAGCCTGGTCCAGGCTAAGGGTTTAATAAATGAATTTTCATTCGTGAGGCTGGAGACCTGCATGAGCTCTTAGGATGAGGAGGGAGGAGAAATGGGCTGATTCTTTGTGGGGGCCTGGAAATCCTTTGTGTGTTCTCTTGTAATTTCTGTGACAAATGAAGGCCGTCTTATACCTAACATGCATCCTGTTCTCTTGAGTGCAAGTAGAGAGCCTAGGAGCCTTTGTGACTCATATAAGTGGAGAGATCTGTAATCTGAGATTTCCCAGAGAAAGCCCCGGACCAGGCCAAACTGGCCAAAAAGGAACATGGGAGGGGGAGCATGCCCCAAGCTGGGCCTAAACCCAGAGCTCAGGATGCTGGGGCCCAGGGCATATCTGGGGAACAGGCCCAGGCTTCTCTGCTTTTTTTCAAAGCAGATTCTAGCTACTGATGACCCTGGTCCCTGTGTAACCCCAGCTTAGGGCACTGGGCACCACATACAAATGAGGAAAAGGACTTGCGAGACTTCTTCGCAGTTGGGAGTGGTGGCAGCAGCATTTGAGCCAAGGCCCTCTTGACCTCAGCACTCTATCTCCCAGAATGCCCTACTCCGGGGTCGGTCTTCCTGACTATCTCAGCTTCCTCAAGCCCCAGAGGTCATTCAGACTAGGAAGCAGGGGCTGGGGGAAGCAGCTCGGGGAGAAGGAGGAGCAGGAGCAGACCCAAGAGCGTGTCTGATAAAGGCAAACACAAGGTAGCAGGATCTCCCGGGAACACATAGGTGCATCGAGAAGCAGAGCCAGGGGTCAGAGTGGACCTAGTTTGGCAATCATAAATGGGCCCTTTCACTGATGTAGAGCGAGGATCATGGGGGCAGAGAGCACAGAGTCTTTGAAGGCGTGAGGGTAGTGAACCCCTCGAAGACAGTCCTTTTGAAGAGTGTTCATTTATTTAACAAACCTTTATTAAGCACCTATGAAGTGTACCAGGCCCCATTGTTCGTCCTTTGTTCTCCAAGAGGACCCGTGACCTCTGAGGGGGATGTCTGGATTTACTTGGGAATTGGATTTAAGTTAGACTGAGCTGCACAAACTCCTCAATCAGCCTCACTCTCTGCTCTAGAGTTATCAGGGTCTGATGGCGAGTCAAGAGTCAAGGTGACCGGTGATGGCCCCACAGAAGTCCTCGTGCTCTGGCCTAGGACTATCTTCACCTTACAAAATAATGGGAGGGAAGGACAATTGCCCAAATAACTGATATGATGATAATGGACAGGACCTGGGATTTCATCAGCATACAAAATCCAAATAAGGAAACTCCCTCTCCCAGTTCAAAACACCTGCTGGGAAATTTATGGTCTTTGAAATCACCTGGAGTACTGGAAAGTTAAGTGACTTGTCCAGGGTCACCCAGCCACAATGTTCCAGAGCCACTATTTAAAGCCAGGTTGTCCTAATTCAAAGGTCAATCCCTACCCCCAGGCTCGCTGCTTCTCAATGTGATATTGCCTCCCAGTTAAAAGAATGTTGTTGTCTGGTCGTTCAGCGATGTCCAACTCTTCTGGGCCCCGTGGACCCCAGCATACTGAGCCCTTCTACGCTCCACTGTCTCACAAAGTCTGCCCCCATTCGCATTTGTTGTTTCCATGACACTATTTACGCATATCATCCTCAGGGCATTTCCCAGTGAAATTAAAATAACAATTGCAAACATTTTTATAGAGCTTTAAGGTTGGCAAAGATGACCAAAAGAAGGAAAAACTGATGTTGGAGGGACTTTGGGGAAGCAAGCACATTGATGTCCTGTTGGCAGAGTCGTGAATCAGTCCAACCATTCTGGAGAATCATTTGTACTGTCCTGGAGAGCCCTTTGGGACTGTGTCCTAAGAGCTATAAAACTGTGCGTGCACACTGACCCAGCAGTACCACTGCTAGGTCTGCATCCCAAAGAGATCAAAGGAAAAGGACCCGTGTGTACAAAGTATTTGTGACAGCTCCTTCTGTGGTGGCAAAGAATGGGAAACTGAGGAGATGCCCACCAAATGGGGAATGTGGCACATGATTGTGACATGAGAAGGGGGATGGTTTCAGAAAAACCTGGGAAGACATATGAGCAGATGCGATGTGAAGGGAGCAGAACCAGGAGAACATTGTCCCCAGAAAGAGCAATGATGCACCGTGATCAGCCATGAATGACTTAGCTATTCTGATCAAATACAATGATCTAAGACAGTTCTGAAGGACTTGTGATGAAAAATGCTATCCACCTCCAGACAAGGAACTGATGGAGTCCGAGTTCAGATTGAAGCATGATTTTTTCACTTTCTTTAGTTTTCTTGCTTTTTTTGTAACGTGGCTGATGTGGAACAATTGTTTTACATGATATCCTATGTATAAATGATATCCCATTTCTTGCCTTCTTGATGGGCAGAAGAGGGGTGAGTGGGAGAGGATTCAGAACTCAAAATTTAAAAAAAAATAATTTTTAAACTAAAAAAATACTCCTTGGGGTCCTACCCCAGATGAATAACTATTTAATAACCTTGTGTTCCTACATTTATATACTTTTTAAAAAGAAAATTATTTGGAACGATACACAAAAATTTACTGAATAGCACATTTCCTTTGACCCAGCAATACCCCTGCTAGACCCCAAAGAGATCAAAGAAAGAGAAATGTGTCCTATTTGTACAAAGATATTTATAGCAGTTCTTTTTGTAGCGGCAGAAAAACTGGAAAGTAGAGGGATGCCCATCAGTTAGGGGCAGCTGAAGAAACTGTGGTTTGAAGTCCTGTAGTGCCATAAAAAATGAGGAAATTGATGTTTTCAGACACCTGAAAAGACTTGTTTGACCTGATGCAGAGGGAAGCGAGAAGAGGCAGGAGAGCAATTCATGCTTCTTTAATATCATCTTTATAAAAACAAGCAAGGGTGAAAGCCACAACAACTCTGAGCAGCATCTCATCCCCACTTCCAGTAGGCCCATTGAGGAAGCAGGTAACCCAGAGGAGAGTCAGGGGATGGGCTGAGCACAGAATGAGCCAGACTTTGGGGGACATGACCCACGAGGGAAGTTGTTGTGCTTGGCTCTGTATTTACTGAAGGATTTTTTTGCTTGTTATTGTTCCAGTGCGGTGGGAGAGAAAAATTAGATTTCTGTTCATTAAAATTTTTTTTAAAATTTAAAACAGAGTGTTCCACCTGGGTTATCTCAAATATAAGCTTCCATTTGATCTTCCCAGCAGCCCCATTAGTTAACTACTCTAGCTATTATTCCATTTTATAGATGAGGATAGTGAGACCGCTTAAGGTAAACTGAAGAATCCATGACTTGACAACTAGTGCCAGAGGCAGTCTGTGAACACAATTCCCTCTGCTACACCTTGCTGGCTTTCTTACAAAAGGAGAATGAGGCAAAGAACAGGGAAAGACTGAAAGAAATCCAAGCAGAGAAAAAAAATCACCTTAGCTTCAATCTTTTAATTATCTGCTAGCAATAATTAATAAAATGGATTATAAATTACCTAGAAACTTTGTCTCCCCAAAATTTTTGTCATAGCCAACACACATTTCTTAAGCCCCTACTATGTGCCAGGGACAGAGCAGGCTTCATGAGAGCAGCAATATCGGAGTTCCGTGCCTGGACCACTCTCCCACCTCATCTCCCCTCCTGGCTTCCTTCAAGTCCAGGAAGTTTCTCCTGGTCCCCCTTAATTCTAATGACTCCCCCTATTGATTACTTCTGATTCGTCCTGTCTATAACTTGGTGGAGCATGGGTGTTTGTGTGTTATAAACTTCCTGAGGGCAGGGACAATTTTTTGCCTCTCTTTGCATCTCCAGCGCTTAGCCCAAGGCCTGAAGTGTTAAACAAATACCTCTTGACTTTACAAGACCCCTAAAAGTAAGCCCAACTCTTGAGTAACTGAAAAACCAATAATGATAATCAATAGCTCATGAAATATACCTCTCTTCTCTAGGCAGAGAGGTGGGGGACCACTTGGTCAGAATGCTGTCTACCTCTTGGATGTACTCATAGCATCAGATATTTTGGCTTCATGGTCTTTCTTACAAAGTGGGGCTCAATTTCATTGAGGACGTTAGGGAAGATGAGGAAAGATTCCCAGAATTATCTGTGAAATAAAAACAAAACTTAAAATAGTTGGAGATATTGGGGGGAACCATGGGAGTCCAAGGTCAAAGAAACCAAGACAGAAGGGAGTGGGCCAGTGTCTGATTCCACAGGAAGACAGATAAGGACAGAAAAGGGGCTATCAGCATTAGAGATGAGGCCCTTGTTTGTGAAAAGAGAGGAAGCTATCTGGGCCAAGTGGTGGGGCCTAAAGCCAGATAGAGACCAGGTGCTGAGGAGTGAGTTGGCTGTGAGAAAGGCAAAGCAAGCAGCACTAGGTAGACCCCACTTCTCCGAGGGCCAGCTGGGATGGAGGGAAGTTTCTCTGCATTTGAGAGCTCCACGTGTGTTTACAGACACAGAAGAAGAGACCAGAAGAAAGAGGAATGGGACCAGGTGAGTAATGGAGGATCCATGAGTGGATCCCACATTGTTGGAGAATGGAGTGGCCATGGGAGGTCTCTGGTGGACATTCATTCCCCAAGCAGGCTCTAGCTGAGCCTTGATTACCCATGGCCAGATACCCACTGGCTAAGATTGGTCTACCCAGGAGCCATGAGAGAGTGGAGCCCACCAGGTCGTTTGCCAAGGTCACGACCCCCCCATGCCAAGAAGAAACTTCTACTCTTGGACTGCAGGCCCACACCATCTACTGTTCTGCTTCTGACCTGTGGGGGACTCCACACATGGCTGGCCTGCCATTGTCTCTACAGAGTGTACCCTCCCCAAGGGCAGGCCCTAAGACAGCATCCAGCAGACACAGCAGAAAGGAGAACCAAGAGACAGAAAACTGAAATATTTTATTGCAGAACCTTGAAGAGAGGTGCCCAGAAAGGCTGGTGGACTCGATGCCAATTGTGCATTCCAGAGCTGGTCTCAGGCAGGCTCTGGCTTCACAGCTGGGACAGAAGGTTTGGGGCGAGGCTACAGCTGAGGCCTGTGCCATCTGGCTCCACATTCAGAGCCTTCACAACACCGTCCTGCACCACCATAGAGAACCTGCAGATGGTCACAGGGAGTCAGCAGATACCCAGGGCCCAGGGGGACACAGGCTGGAGGCTATCAGGCCCCAGGAGGGAACTGCAAGGGTAAGTGGGGGGAGTGGGGTCAGTGGACACCCCAGGCCCAGGGGGATACTCCCAGCAGAGGGTTCCATAGGCCTCACCTCTTCAGACGACGATTCCCAAACAGGGGTACGAGGGAATCATCCAATAACAGCTCTGTTGCCTATGAGAGGAGATGACCAAATGGGGGAGAGAGGCCAAGGTCACCAGGAACGTCCCCCCACAGAAGACCAGCCCCTTCCCACCACCAAAATCAAGCGTCCTTACCACTTGGCGGTTGAAGCCCTGATTTCTTAGGAACTTTGGTACACTCCCGTCATATAACAGGCCCCAAGAGGAGAAGGGACTGGCCCAAGGTCAAAGCTAAGATGTAACCGAACTGGGATGTGGACCCAGATCATCTGATTCCCTCTGCCAACCCTGAGCCAGGACCCAGGGGGCCCCAACTCCTAGCTGTGATGATTGCCCTCCTTTCCCAAGTTGGTCCCCAACAGTGACAGTAAATATTCACCTTCCCAAATGCACCCGTGGGGTCAGCCAGGAGCCGAACCTGGAGACAGAAGGATGGGGTTCAGCCTCGTCCTCAGCCCCTCCCCCGGCCCAGACCCCCTCCTCTAGGGCCTCACCTTGCCTGAAACTTTCTGTGAGAGACCCCACTCATTGACCACAAAGACATCGTTGACAGTGAGGCAGGCCACCACCTCTGCCCCCTTGGACTTCAGGGCATCAGCCTGTTCCACAAAGCCAGGCAGGTGAGTCTGGGGAAGGAGAACACAGGGGTTAGCAGCCCCACATCCTTGTTAACCCTTCTCCCAGACTCCCCAAATACTCCAGTCTGCTCCTCTTCAGACCCTCCCCAAGTCCTCCCTCATTTCCCCTTGGATCTATAAGGACCCCAGAATGGTGGGGAGGGGCTTCAGAGGCCATCTTAGGTAGCCCGTCCTTCACCAGCCACCCCCTCTTCAATCCCAAAAAAAAGTCACCCATCCTCTGGTGATAGAGACCTCAATACCCCAAGGGAACACGTTTCACTCTGAGACAGCTCAGTCTGATTGGTAGGCATCATTTGCCTACCTTGGAACAGCCTGGTGTGAAAGCTCCGGGGACTCCAAAGAGCACGCCCTTCTTGCCTTTGAACAGCTCTGCCAGGTTCACCTTCTTGCCTGGATCTCCCTCAAAGACCTCCACAGATGGGAGGGCATCACCCACCTGGGGGAGAAGACTCAGAGCTAGAAGATGCCACAGCCTGATGGGGGGCCAGCCTGATGGGGGGCCAGAGCCTGATGGGGGGCAAGCCTGATTTGGGGCCAGAGCCTGATGGGGGGCGAGCCTGATGGGAAGCTGGGGCTGGGCTCCATCCTGGCAGCAGGAAGGGAAACTCCCAGGAACAGTTTCCTGGTCTGTCCCCTGCCCCCAGGGAGAGCTGGATCACCCCGCAGCCCATCCACACCCAGGCAGGTGCTAAATTTCCGGGAAGATATGATCCCTTCCTTGGCTTTGTAGAGGACGGTTGGTGATGGGAGTTTTTTTCTGTGGCCAAGCAGATGTTGCATAATCCAGATGAATAGCTTCTATGGGGCAAGACCAAAGCCTGTGTGCTGGGAAAGGAGTGGGATGGGGATGGGATGGGAGGGGAGGGGAGGGGCAGGAAGACTAGAGTCTGGAAGGAAGAGGGCAAAGTCTGGCCAGAGTCTGGGATTTGCCCAATGAAGTCCCCTGTAGGATACTGGGGCTTGGAAGAAGCCACAGGCAACAGAATTTCTGGCTTGGGAAGGGGAAGGGAAGTGGGCTCCAAGGTGGATGGGGCCATGTCTCCAACACAAGGTCTAAACCTCTCTCTCTCTCCCTCTCTCTCTCCTCTCTCTTCCTCTCTCTCTCTCTCTGTCTCTCTCTGTCTCTCCTCTCTCTTTCTCTCTCTCTCACTCTCTTCTCTCTCTCTCTCTTGCTCTCTCTCACACAAACACACACACACACACACACACACACACACACCAGTGAAATAGATCCCAACCTCAGGGGTGGGAGGGAGAGGGGCAGGCCAGGCAGTGAGTAATTCAGTCCAGAGGCACAGACTGGGGGAAAGGAAACCGTTAATTCTCTAAATAACTAAGAACAAAGGCTTAGGGGAGCTGTGGGGATTCAGACATTTGATGAAGAGTGGAGGGTCTTGTCTCTACCACCCAAATCACAGGTATGAGGGGGTTGGGGCTGAATGAATATGTCAGGACATTAGCAGCAGGAGGAAGGAGAAGAGAACACAGGTCAAGAGGAGATTCCATATGAGAAGCCAGTCTATATGGGGGTGTGGGTTAGACCAGATGGAGCAGCGATCCACAATGGATGTAGGGGAGTCAGTCGATCAGGAGAGGGTCAGGCCACAGAAAGAATCACTCAGTACAGGAGATGGTGGGGCCATAAGTCTAAATGATCGGTCAATCCAGGGAAAATTCCTCCTTTTTGAAAGACTCCGCTCATTACGCAAAACTGCAAACCGAAGGTCTATGTTAAAACCCAGCTCTTCAGCACACTTCCTATACCATCCCTGGCAACTCTCTTAAGACTGCCCTGGGCCTCAGTTTCCTCATCTGTAAAACAGGCACTCCCTAAGCAGCCTTAGATGACCTCCAGAGACCTGTCTAGGATCCCACCGAACCATTTCATGGGTTCTAGCCCAGGCCCTGCATTGAGAAGCTATGTCCATCATCAGTTTACAATGGGGGAGGCTCGGTGCAGAGAGGGGAACCCCCCGTCATACAGAGGGATGAGGAGCAAGGGGCCATGGAGAGGCTCTGGGTGATGGGGGGAAGGGTCAGCCCACGTGGAGGTGGGGTGTCAATGCTACGGAGACTCCGTCTGAGGGGAGGGGACGTCATTCTGCACAGGGAAACGAGCCGCCAGCACAGAGGGCCCCGGGGGTGTCAGTCCATGCAGTGGGTCCCTGGCATGGGCATGATGGGAGGTCGGTCCGCTTGGCGGGGGCGTCAGGGGGTGAGGGGAGCCGTGATGGGGGCGGGACCGCTAAGGTCAAAGTCAAGGTCTGGGGCCGAGGCTCACCTTGATCGGGGCCATGGCTGCAGGGGCGCTGCGCAGGGTCCGGACCGACGCTGCACGGAATGTCTGGGCGACGGTGGCAGCTCCCGACGCCGCTTTAAGAGCGGGCCCAGCTCGGCGCCCGAGGAAGAGCAGCCTGGTCAGCCCCATCCCCGCCCGGCTCCGCGTCCGGCCCGCCCCCGGCTGCAGCCCCGCCCCTGCAGGGGCTCCTCATTTGCATGAAGGGGCGGGGACGAGCGACTGCGAGCCACTCAGCAACAGAGAGTGGAGGGGGAGGGGAGGGGCGGCCACCTCCAAGAGACAACCGGTAAACTTGCACCGAGCCGGAGGCGGGGGCAGAGTGGGGAGTGCAGGCCCGAGGCGCGGAATTCTCCCTTCTCATTGGCGAAGCGCTGAAGGGGGCGGGCCGAACCCTTGAGAAGCTCGCCGCTCATTGATCTGGCGGCTCCGTTCTCTCTCCCGAGATTGCCCCGGCGGCGGAGTGTCGCCGAGGCTTAGCGTGTGATTGACTTGTGACGTTAAGGAGGGCGTGCCTGGCTGAGCCCCGTGAGCCGGGCGAGTGAAAGAAACCCAAAGACACTCTTAGCAGCCGCTCTGCCCCACCTCCTTCTCCAAGCTCCGACTGGCCGTGGCGCCCCGTCTCAGCTGAGAGCCCCTCCCTGAGGCCGTACGCGGGCCGGGGAGCTCCCCCTTCTTCCTTTTCCTATAGTTTCCTATGGTCTCGTAGAGCAAATACGAAATCCTCCTAACCCTGCATAGCCTAGAGCCCTCCTGCCTCTCCCGTCCTTTGAGACCGACCCCAGTGACTCCTGTCTGTAGCTTCTCTGTTTCCATGCTGTCTCCCCCACAGACTCTTGGTCAGAATATTGAAGCGCCCGCTATGTGCCAGCGCACTGAAGATAGGAGGACAGGCCAAAGACAGACCCTGGTCACAGTCCATGGGGGAAGACCAGGAACGAAAGATAAACTGGAGATATCGGGGCGGCGTGGGGCTCCTTCTCAAGGCCAGGGTCCCCAGATCAGAGCGGGTCTGGGAGGGAGGGGCGAGGAAGGGAGGAGGCGCGGCTCATGAAGGCTTTGAACTCCAATCAGAGAATTTCGTATGTGCCACATTCTGTCTCTGAGCCAACAGGGACAGACCGGCGATTTTCATCCTTCATGATCCCATTTGGGGTTTTCTTGGCACAGATGCTGGAGTGGTTTGCCATTTCCTTCTCAGGCTCCTTTTACGAATGAGGAAACTGAGGCAAACAGGGTTAGGTGTCTTGCTCGGGGCCACACAGCTAGGATTTGAACTCTCTTCTAGACTACAGGCCCAAGCACTCTGTCCACTGCGCCACCTAGCGGCCCCTTGACTAATAGCACCTTCCTCCCATGGTTAAGGATTAAATAAGGCCGTATTTTCTGAGACCTGGGAAACAACTCAGCTTAAAAGGGCCAAGGTCCCCGCACTGCATCCTGGGCCATCTCCAGTCACTGGGCCTTGATGGTTCTGGAGGATAAAGTGAGGTTGGTGACCCTACACAGCCCTGCCTCACTTAAATCCAGTTCACTTGCATGTTATGGCATCAACTCTCTGACGTGATGTTCCTCTGAGAACGAAAGGACCAGTCGCAAAGCAAGCAAGCAATGTAAATGCTGTTATTTATTATTATCCCATTTGGTCCTCAGGACAACCCATTCATTCAACAACGATCATTCTCATTTTACAGACGAGGAAACTGAGGCTGGGAGAAGCTGGGTAACTGGCGGAAAGGACTTACGGCTAGAAACTGTCAGATAGGGTTCGAACTCCAGACCACATTCAGTTGGCTTCCCCCGCATGCTCTCCACTACGCCACCTAGTGGTAAACGAGCGTGGTTGCGCAAAAATGCACCTGCATGATCGCGGACGCAGAGCAAGGTGTATGAGGACGCATGCGCCTACTGGCCCCCGACAGGCACTTGGTACCGCCCTCTTGCAGCATCAGGAAGCTTAATCCAAGGCTGCAGCTCGGATGCAGCTGAGCATGCGCATCTGATTCTAACTGTGTTATTTGCATCTGGGGGCGGGAAAACAAGAAGTTTCCGGAACTAAAAGCCGTGGGGCAGCGGCAGTTGCGTAACATCCTGTTTGGGGAGGGTTGCCCCGCCTCTTCCGGAAGTGTCCAGAGGGAGGAAAGGAGTTCTCGAGCGGGTGGGGGAGGCGGTAGCGAGAGGAGATGGAAGTGGCGTAGCGGGGCGCCGACCCTGTTCCGGTTCCGGTTCCGGCTCGGGTGCGCGCGCAGGCCGGGATGAAGCTGCTGACCCACAACCTGCTGAGCTCCCATGTGCGTGGGGTGGGGCCCCGGGGCTTCCCCCTGCGAATCCAGGTACTCAAGGCGGAGTGGGGCTGGGGGGAAGGGGTCGTGCCCGGCCGGCGGCCCACATGACAACCCTGGTGTGTCCCCCACCCCCAGGCCACCGAGATCCGCGTGAGCCCCGTGGACTTCAACCCGGACTTCGTGACACGCATGATCCCCAAGATGGAGTGGACGGCGCTGGTGGAAGCGGCCGAGAGCGTGAGCGCCCATGCACGCCCCTCCCCCCAGCCTCATTGCCCTAATCTGTAAAATGGGGCTTGTGGTTCCCCCGCTGCCCACGCGAGACGACATTGACTAAAGTGTCGTGGGTGCACACTAATTCGGGGGCTCAGTGCCGGGAGATCCCGGGTTCAAGGCCGGCTCCACTTTGGCTTGGCTTTAGCCCAGGTGATGGGCGCTTATGTCCAAGTGCATGCTGGGTAGGTACAGAAAGGTATAAGCCCCAGGTATGGGGCAGTGGGCGGGGCTCCAGCGCTTCTAACAGAACCAAGCCCCACCCCACCCACGTTCGAGGGCAAACAGCAGGCGCTTAATAAATGCCAGGCCGTCTGGAGCCTGTGGGACGATCCCCTAATGCAGCTGCCTCTGTCCCTGTCCGCAGTTGGGACACCTGTCAGAGCTACCCCAGCAGCTGGCCGAGGGCTACGAGAAAGACGAAGAGTTCCTGAGGAAGGTGCACCACGTGCTGCTGGAGGTGAGAGCCCCCCCAGGCAGGCGCTGCCCCCCCCCACCTCAAGCCCCCCCAACCGAATGCCTTCTCATCCCACAGGTGGAGGTGGTGGAGGGCACCCTGCAGTGCCCGGAGTCTGGACGCCTGTTTCCCATCAGCCGCGGGATCCCCAATATGCTGCTGAGCGATGAGGAGGCCACCTCCTAGGCCTCCGGATCAGCCCCTCCCGCTGTGGCCGCTGTGTTCATCCAGGCTCTGAGCCTCCCCTCCTCCAGTGCCCAGACCACACAGAGCCCTGGGGGATGGTATGATTGCTGTTATATTTTCTTTTCCTCATTAAAGGTTCAAAACTGAATGACTTTTTTTTTTCTTTGCAGCAAATATACATTAAAATAGAGTCTCTGTACAGCTCTGTTCCCCCACTCAGTCCCGGGAGGAGGCGTGGCCCAGGCCCTACCCCAGCAGCCCCTGCTCCTCCCTCAGTCCAAACCCTAAAAATAAATATAGTGTTATTGCTATGCAGGGGATAGAGTAGATGCTGTGGCCCCCCCCCCCTCTCCTCCCCAGGGGTCTGGGATCATCCCTTGGCCCAGCTCCAGGGGCAGGTTGGGGAGGGGACAAGAGGAGCCAGCTCTGATTTATTGCTTTAAAGGGGGAGAAGGATTGGAGTTTGGGGGCAGTAATAATGCCCAATATAAATGGCAAGGAGGGAAGGGTTCAGGGGTCCTTGCTCTCCAGCCCCGGCTCTGCTAGAGGGGGGAGCCAGGCCCCTGGGGATGGGCCAAGCAGCAGCAAAAAAAAGCATTAACCGAAGGGGAAGCTGGGGCCCTCAACCCTTCCCTCCCTGAGATCTCTTATCTCTCTGGATACCCCAATTTCCCCAGCAGCCCCCCTTTATGGCTTCCACAAGGCCCCCCACCCTGGGGATAGATTATGGCTTGCAAGGGGCAATGCTTCCCCCTAGTGGCTGGAGCAGCACTGCCTAGCCTCGTTCCTCTAGGTGCCTATGGAAGGGGTTAGAGTGGGCATGGGCCTGGTTCCCATGGGCTGTTGGCATTGCCCTGGCACTGCCAGCAGGCTGTGGGCACTGCCCATGCCCTCCCTTGGGCTTCTTCTGGGGTTCAACCCCCTCCCCCCACCCCCTTGCCGGTCCTGCCAGCACTGCCCCACCCACCCACCCACACATGTCCACAAGACCAACAGCCCTCCCCCCCCATCAGTCCATCATGGCCTCCAGCATCTCCAGGAAAAGCTTGTGCATGGGGACTTTCCCCTCCAGCTTCACCCCATAGAAATGGGCCAACACTTTGCCCGCCGTCTGGCGGAGGAGAGGAAGGGTCAGCAGCAGCCGCCCAGCCCGGCGGCGCTCAGCCCCCCCACCAGGGCCCCCACCAGCCCGCCCAGCTTCGTACTCCAACAAGGCTTCATGCAAGGCTTCCCGTAGCTGTTCCACGGCCTCGGCATCTTCTATGTGCACTGAGTCTGGGGGAGGAAGGGCTCAGCTCAGGGGGCAGCCGACCTGTCCCTGCCCTCCAGGGAGCCCACCTGGTGCCACCCTGCTTTGTATCTAGGGGGAAGCAGAAACTCAGAGAACCCAATGAGAGAATGTGGGTCAGCTAGGACTGGGCCCAGTGGGTTTCCCCAGACCACAGGGTAACTCAGTGGAGAAAAAGGTTCAAATCCTGACTGATCCACTTAGTCTGTGGCTCAGGGAAAGTCACCTCTCTTTTCAGGGCCTTTATGCTTATCTGTAAGATCAGAGCTGGCTAAAATGATGCCTAAAATCCCTCCCAATTCCAGCCTCAGTGAGCAAGCTGACAAGCTAAGCTCCAGAGAGCACTTTGTGGCCAGCCCCTAGGTCAGCCCAGGAGGCCTGGGCTCCCCTCCCACTCTCTCCTGAGGGAGCCCCTGCGTGCTCACCTCTCTGTCATCTACACTCAAGGGTTGCTGGGAGGACCCTCTGCAGCAGAGGGGGATGGCACTCAGCCTCCCGTGCACTCATTCCCTCATCCCCAGTGAGTATCTCACCAGAGTTGGCCAGAGCCAAGGCTTTGAGCAGCACATATTCCTCCCGTTCCAGCCGAAGGGCCTGGAGTCGGCGAACCAGCTGAAGGAGTGCAGCCCCCAGCTCACCCAGCCCGGCTGCCCGGGCTCCCTCCTCATCCAGAACCAGGTCCTCAGCAAAAGCCAGCTCATCCCGAAGGGGCAGTGAGCGCTGGGCAACTCCCAGCACCAGTACCTCCATCCACACACTCTGCAATACTGACATCTGGTCCGACAGGGACAGGGCAGAGAAGCCTGCAATCAGGGTGAGGAAACTGAGTCAGGAGGCCAGGGCCATGGAGGAACACAAGGGAGGCCCTGCCACGGGTGCAGCTCAGGGGATGTGGGGGATGGCGCCCTGACTACCCCCCCTCACCTGGGATGCTCTTAGCCCAGCTGATGGTGACCACAATCTCCCGGTCAAAAAGGTCACACAGTGTGGCCACAGCTGGCAGGTGCCCATCAGGGCCTGCTGGGTCAGGCATTGCATACAGTTTCTCCGGTTCTGCGACCAGCAGGTGGGATACAAGGGCGTTCACAGGGGCTGCAGGGACAGAGATAGGGCTGCTGTCATACATGGGCTTCCTGAACCCTCCACACTGGGACCAGGTTTGCCCCAGACCCAAGCAAGCAGCTTCTCACCTGTCTTCCGAGTCCCCCCTGGTGTTGCCAGAGGAGCAGAGGGGAAGGGTCCTGGAAAGGGCAGGGGCTCGACCTCAGGCCGCCGCTTGTATTTCTGCCGTCCACCCCGGACCCGATCTAAACGAACCCCTGAGAAAGAGAGAGGTGGGCCAGAGTAGATTCAGTACCACCTCTACCCAGACACTCCCAGGTCCCTCCCAGGCAATAACCAAGCCTTCCCTCCCTTCTCCCCACTCACCCTCTTTGAGCATGCCCACCCGCAGGCACTTGGTGAAGCGGCAGGCTTGGCAGGCCTTCCGCCGCCGCTTGGTGATCTCACACTCATTGGAGGCTGGGCAGCTATACTCAATACTCCCTGGCAAGGCAAGAGATGGGGTTCACAGCAGGCAGAAGTCCCCCCACAAACACAGGAGACTTGTGCCAACTTACACAGGGCAGGGGCCACAGTGAGGGAAGCTACAGCAGTCCCAAGGACCTGAATTTGTAGTCAGAGCCCCTAAGTTCAAGTCATGACTGACTTTTAGTAGCTACAGGACAGACCTCTGGAAATTCCCTTCATCTCCCAGCATGATTTCCTGATCCTCAGATCCCTCTAGTTCTGCCATAACACTAGGGATCGGGGAGAAAGTCTCATCCCTCCCAGCAGGGTCTTTCTCGTTTTCATTAAAATGACTTCCTAGACCATATGCCCTGAGAGGACAAGAACTTCCTATCTGTGTGCCCCAGTTTGTCACAGATTGAGTAGTACAATTAGAATAGGAAGAATGTCAGAAGAATGTCCTCATTTGAAGAAACTGAGGCCCAGAAGGTCGAGGCCAAGGTCACACAGTGCAGTAGGGTTGGGATTCATTGTACCTTGGCCCTGACTCCCAACCCATCCACTATAGGGAAGCCAGGAGAGGAGCCTAAAACTGTGAAATGCTGGGGTCAAGCTCACCTTGGATGGTCCTCTTGAAGAAGGCTTTGCAGGCCTCACAGGAGGCCACACCATAGTGGTAGCCAGAGGCCACGTCCCCACAAACCAGACACAGGCGCTTGGGCAGTGAGCTCAAAACCAGCTTGCCCCCGCCGCTGCCACCCCTCTCACCCAGCCCCGTGCCCTCCCCTTCTTCATCCTCTTCCCTGCCCGTGGGGAGTCGTCTCCGAGCCGGAGCAGGGCCAGGAGGCCGGGCAGGTGGGGGTTCGGGCTCAGCCTCTGAGGAGCCCCGAGGACTGTCTGGGCTGGCAGGCTCGGCCTTGATATAAAGCGGCTCCGTCCCACGTTCCCGGCCAGACATGGTGCTGCCGATCACCTGATGGGAGGGAGAAAAAGAGAAAATGGGTGAGGGTCCTAGAAAAATCCAGGGAGGCCTGGCTTAAAGATGGAGAGTCACCCTGGGGGAAACACAAGGGAGGGGGAAGATTAATGGGGAAAGTACTGGTGCCCTTTGTCACTCAGACAGAGGCCTGGCCACCTGAGGAACAAAGTGTGCATTTAACTCAACCACAGCATTATGCACTGCTGGGGCTAGAAGGTCCATCAGAAACTGAAGGAGCTACAACGGGTCTTTTATAACTGGGGAAGGGAAATGACATGCTCCATAGGTATGGGGGCCAGGGCCTGATCAGCAGCCAGGGTTCAAGCCACCAAGCCTCCAGGATGCCTCCAGCTGGCCTGGGGTGGCAAGAAGCTCCGGGAGAAGGGGGAGCCATCCATCCTGGTTGCCCAACAGCTGGGCGCGGGGCGGGGACCTGCGGGGGGGGGGGGGGGGGGGAGAGGGGGCAGAGTCCAGTGGAATTTTATTCCCAGAAAGAGACAGGCCCTAGGCTGGGACCGGGGAAACAGCGGGAAGGGAGGCAGCAAAAGTCTCAAGAAACTCACTAACTGGCCCCCCCCATTCTTGGATCCCCAGAAAATGGGGGAGACGCATCACTGGCTCCCAAGCCCGGGCAATCTCGAGCCCCAGGTTAAAGTTCCAAGCCTGAGACCTTCAGCAACCACCGGGCTGCCCCCCGCCTGGAGAGTGACCCCCTCCCGGACTCGCGGATGCTCCCTGGAGGTGCCCACACCTAGCCTCCCGCAACGCCGGACGCAGCCCTAGCGCGCTTTTTGCGGCCTCCAGCGGACCGGGGGACCCCATCCCCGCCCCCACCCAGGGGGCATGAACTTCCCTCCCTGGTGGGGAGGGCTTGCGCACTCACCTGCCCGCCCGCTCACCTGGCGCGTACGCCCTCGGGGAAAGGGGGAGGGGAAAAGGAGGGGGAGGGGCGGGGCCTCGCTCTTCCTCCTATAACACCCCCCACCCCTCTTCGTCGCGGCCACCTCCGGGCGGCTGGGGGGGAGGGGGGTTACAAACTTGCTGTGCGTCGCCCGTGACCCCTGACCCAGAAAGCCCGCGCGGCCTCAGGGAGAAGCCCCCGCCCACGCGGCCCCGCGGCCCCCACGTGTCTCCCGGGGCTGCGCGGCCTCGGCCCAGGCGCCCAGCGCCGGCGGGAGCCCGGACGGCCGCACATGGCCGCGGCCCCGGGGCCCGGCCCGGCCCGGCCCTGCCCGCCCGGCCCCCGCCCAGACCCGGACCTGGGGCTCTGCAACAGCAGCAGCGGCGGCGTCGGCAGTGGCAGCAGCGGCGGCGGCGGCAGCAGCAGCGGCCGGCCCGGCATGAGGGCCCCGAGGCGCCGGGGCTTCGCGGTGCTGGACGGAAGCCGCCCGGCCCGGGCCCCGCCTCCTCCGCCGCCGCCTCCGCCGCGTCCCGGCCCAGCCCGGCCCGGCCCGTCGCTCACTCGGCGCCGCCGGCGGCTTGTAGGACACAAAAGGACATCGCGGCCGCTTCCTACTCGGCTTCCTCCAGCTGACAGCGGGGGCGGGGCCAGCCCGGTGCGTATGCAAAGCAGGGGCCGGGGGCGGGGCTGGCCCGGCGCGTATGCAAAGCAGCACTCGCTGCACGAGGTGGGGAGCCGACGGGGCGGTGCTCCTGCAAAGCCAAGATGGGAGGGGCGGAGGGAAGTAGGGAGGGGGCGGAGCGGCCCTGGAGCGTATGCAAAACAGCACAGTAGGCGGAACCTGGGGGGGGGGAGGCCAAGCCCAGGTTTGGGGGCGGGGCAGACATGGAAATACCCTCAGGGAAATAAGGCTCGTGGAGATCTGCTCCGGGAGTGCGCACGCTCGCCTCCCCAGACAAACCAAAACCCCTTCCCTCTCTACTAACTCCGTCTCACGCGTGGCCGCGGAGAGACGGAGGTATTTGCGTGCCCATTCGTAACTAGAGTGCCGGGCTTGGGAGCCAAATTAGAGAAGTGGTGGCGAGGGGGTGGGGCCTTGGTATGACGTCTTTTGGGCGGGGCCAGAGGGGAGCGCGGGCGGCTGTCTCCTTCTTCACCTCCCTGTATGCTAATAAGGCTGCAGTCTTGCGCGCGGACGAGCCTCCTGGGGGCTGGACCGGTGCCTTATATGGCACGGAGGCGGGAGGAGAGGAAAGTCGCTCAAGGTCGCCAGGCGGCAGGGCTGTGCACCGGAGGGGGCGGAGCCTGCGGGGGGGGGGGTGCACAGGCGTCCAAGGTCACTGCGGTGACCGTTGAAGGTCGTGGGGCGGGGCGTCGTCGTCACGTGGTGTGGGGAAGGACTCCCCCCTCCCCACTAGAGTCAGGCGCAGGCGCAATCATCCAGGCAGGCAGAGTAGGGGGCAGAGTGCCTTTATTCTCTGGGGGCGGAGTTCTTCAGGGCGGGCCCAGCGCCCAGGGGCAGGGTTCCCTTGAGGGAGGTGAGGTGCTCAGATGAACTGGCGACCCTTAAGGTTCTTGCGCAGCTGGTCCACGTGCCGCTGGAGCTGTTGGGTCAGCTTGTGGTCCTTCCCTATGCCCTTATTATAGCCTGGGCGGGGACAAGGAGGCGGGAGCAGAGGCCGGCAGGTGGGCACCCGCCTGCACTGGCCACCACTCTGGATCGTCACCTTTCCTTTCTTAAAGGGTTGCCCAGGCACTCCAAGCTAAGGGATGTGCTGGTCCCGCAGCTCCTACGCATGACTGGAGCAAAGCTTGAACCCAGATCTGATACCGGAGCTGCTAGCCACCTTGCCTTTCCATCCCTCACCAGGAGAAGGATAATAACCATCCCTCACCTGCCGGCGTCGGGGGGATGTAGTGGAGACGTAGGCATGGATGCTGGAGAGGGAACAAGGCCCCCCCCTAGGTGACCTCCCCGACCCTGAACCCCGCTTGGTGGGCTCCACCACCCCCGCCCTGGTCCCGAGGTGGGGGTGTCCCCCAAGCACTCACTACGGAGGCTCTTGGTGAGGATTTCCAGTGCCTCCTGCTCCATGAGGTTGACCATAGGCTGGGGCAGCTGCGAATGGAAGGAAGAAACAGCCTCTGGGGTGCGGGTTTCTGCAACAAGCTTCCCAGACTCCTCCAGGGAGGGGAAATCGCCAACCAGACCCACTCCAAGAGTCCCACCCCCAGCAGCTCGCTGCCCGCACGCACTTGGTTCTGTAGCTCAGCCCAGTAGGCACGGTGGGTAGCATCTCGCGATCCTATGAACGACTCGTCGTTCTCCTCTGGGGGGGGAGGAGATGAGAGAGTAATTATACTCATCACACAGACCCTTTTAGAGTCCCTGGCCCCCGCGTCCAGCCCTTTGAGGGGCGACTGAAGGGATCACGTCTCTTCCCCTAGCCCGCGAGTGCCGTTCCCCGGGCTGAGGGGGACGGGTCCCTGCCCCTAGAGCATCAGAGCGCCCTCTAGCATGTCCTGCCCGACCCATTCCTCCCCATCCCCAACTTACCAGAATGGTTGTTCCAAACATCGGAAGCCTCTTGGCTTCTCTGCAGATTGGTCGGGTTCTGGTCGTGGAGCTGGTCGCTAATCGTGGCGCGGCTAAAGAAGACTTCGTCTCCATCCCCTTCGGTACTATCCTTCCTCCAGTTATCTGGCGCAACCTGGCTCGAATTAGAGTCCATGCTGCTATCCCCTTCCCTATTCGGCTTGCCCATTTGCGAGTTCCTCTGGGCCGCGCCTGCCTCTGGCCAAGGCTCCTGTAACTTTGGGGTTTGGAAGCTTTCCTCAAAGGACGTTTGGGAGCCTTCCGTCTAAGGGAAGAAAAGAGGGAGTCGCGGGGCTAGGGAGGACTGGGGGGAAGGAGCTGGAGCCATGAGCTACCCCTCCCCTCTTTCTAAAGGGTCCCGAGGACAGTTCTGCGCCTTCCTTGGTGAGGTGGCCCGTGGTAGGTGAGTGAGTTTGAGGGGGTCAGAGAATTTAGGGCTGTTATGCTCAGATTTTGCACGGGACCCTGATAAACGATGATGCTAGGTGAAGGGCCCCGAGGAATAGAAAGAAGGTAGAAAGGTTGGTGTGGAGGTTGTGAAGGAGATGAAGGCGGGAGCCTGAGCGGGCTGAACGTTGGCTGTGGAGATTGGGCTGTTGGGAGTGGGAACTCAAGGGTTGGAGTCCAGGACACTCCTGGAAGCCAGTGATCCCAAACGAAGACTTATTTGGACCGAACTTACTAGAGAGCAAATGCCTAGGATCGAGTCCTGCAGGTTGTCCCCCCCAACAGGAGTCTGGCCCTTGCTTTGGTCCTGTGATTCAGCTTTGGCCACATGAAATTCTCGTCTCTCCATCCCTGCGCCCCAACGGCCAGAGCCAGTAGTACAACTGATCCCTGAGAAGTGGGGGGAGGGGCGTGGGGCCAGCGGAGACGTTGGGAGTTCGGCCCCTACCACTTAAAGGCCATTCCATCTCCTAGATCCAGGCCCGAGCTGCAGAGGCTCCCAGGATCTTCGGCTCCCGGACCAGGAGGGACTGGGAGGCAATCCAGTCCATCCTCTTCCCAGTTGTTATTTAGGGTGGCCGATTCTGTGACCCCATTGAGGGTGTTCTTGGCACAAAAACTGAAGTGGTTTGCCATTTCCTTTTACAGATGAGGAAACTGGATTAAGTGACTTGGCCAGGGTCACACAGCTAGTTAAGTGCCAGAGACTTGAACTTGGAAAGATGAGTCTTCCTGATCCCAAGCCCAGTGCTTCATCCCCTGCGCCACTAGCCGCACCCCCCCCCCCCCCCCCCCCCAACATACAGATGACAAAACTGAAGGTTGGGAATCAAAAACCAGACCGAGAAAATCAGTAACTTTAACGGAGATTTCACTCACTTAACAAGTGACCCTTTATTGCCCGACGTCACATAGGTCAAGGAAGATGTGAGATTTGAACCCAGGTCCTCTTAGTGGTCCATCCAATCCAAGCCACCTGTGAGCTTTGGCTCGGGGACCCCATCCAAAGTCACAGCACACACACCCCACCATACCCTGGCCCCCAGAGGTAGGAGAGACAGAAGACAAAAGCGAGTGGCCGGAAGCCTTCTCTTTTATTGAGCCAGGCACGGAAGCACAGGCGTGGGGACCTAGGGAGAGGAAACAAGCAAGGGAGCTTTTAGAGAAGGGGGAGGAGCCAGAAGCAGGAGCCCCGGTTCCCAGGATGCTCCCATGGGGAATGGGAGCTCTTTGGCTGAACGAAAACCGGGCGGGTGGAGAAGGGAACGGGGACGAACGAGGGAAGCCTAAAGCAAGGGACCTTGGGTAGGAGAAGGCAGTGCCAACCAGTCCGCCCCATGCCCAACCCCGGACTATGCGAGCTCCTTCTTGTTTAGGGGGCAGCCTGAGTCCCGGGGCCGGGCGGCTTTCCTGGGCTGTTTGAGGCCGGCTCGGTGGCCACGGGGGAGCACATCACCCCGATCGCTCTGCGTGTCTGACGACTCGTCTATGAAAGCGAAGTTCTCTCCAGGGTAATCCAAGGGTGCAGAAACAGAGGTTGTGAGTGGTGAAGAAGGTGCTTCCACCTTCTCCTGGCTCTGCAGCGTCGGTACAAGCTTGGCAGGGGGTACCTGGGGTGGTCCGGGGCTCGGCTTCTCGGACGGTGGCGGCCGCTGTGTCATCCGAGCTGTAACGCCGCCGGTCCAGCTGGCTGCGTGAGCCGTAAGGCCGCCCATCTGCGGGACGAAAAGAGGTAGGACCCGGGTGTATCTGCAGGTCTCCCATCACCTTGGGGAGCCTGAATTAAACAATCAGCCTTAGGGGACTTTCAAGCCCTTTAGGCCTCCTATCCGAACCGCCTAACCGAGGTGCTCTGGGCGTTTGCAGAAAACAAGCTCAGGGAGGTTGGGTGCCTTACCTAAGGCGACCCAGCTAATACCAGCAGCATTAGAACCCAGACCTCCGGAGTCTCAATGCATCGTTGCCTGATACCAAGGCTAAGGACCTAAAGGTCAAACGGTATCTGCACTGCTGTCAGTTTCTTTCCATTGTCTGATGATGGGGAGTTACGTGATAAACCGGACTGGTGTGCTCCCCCCAACCCCCAACCAGGGTTGCTTCAAGGAAGAAATGCTTTGAAAACAAATCTTTACTGGAGGAGATGGGGGAGGGGGGCAGGGGGGGGGAAGAATGATTAGTGTGTGAGTTGGTGATGTCTCCCAAGCCACTAATAAGGTCCCTGAGAGTCCTGATGGCGCCTCCTAGGAATCCCTACTGCCTCTGGCCCGCAGGACAGTGCTCTGCATACTGCATAGCCTGCAGGGGGAGGTGGGTGGGCTAAAGGGGTATACCTCTGGGTGTGGGAGGGAGACAGAAGACCCAGCACGGAGGAGAGGAGCCTCCCTACCTCAGCCCTGGTGCGGCGGGACACAACCCGAAGCCAGTTCCCGATCATGGTGAGGATGGAGGCGAAGTAGGCAAGGCCCATTAGAATCCAGAACCAGACAATGGGCTGATAGGCAGGGAATTCTTGCTCAGGTTTCGAGCCTGGGGGCAGCCGGCGGAGTTGGGGTCAGGCTGAGCCAGAGCCACTGCAGACAGGCTGCTCTCCTCCCCTGCTCCTCGCCCCCAGGGCATGAACCTGGTAGAGCTTCCGCTCCCCTACTCGCCACAGGCCCTGCCACCAACTGTCCATGGCTCCAGATACGAACAGCCGAGTCCCTCCCTCCCTGGCTCGGGTCTCTCACCCACCGGCCACGTAGTCCCCGAAGCCCACGGTGGTGAGCGTCACGATGATGAAGTAGAGGGCCTCCAGCGTAGTCCATTCCTCCATGTAGCAGAACACAAACATGGGCACCAACACGAAGAGAAGACAGCCAACCAGCAGGAACAGCAGCGCTGAGAGCGAGCGCACCGCAGCGGGCTGGACCTGCCACTTCTGGGAGGGGGGGGGGAGCGCAGTACAGAGAAAGACCCCAGCATGAGTCAGTCCATAGCCAGAGGCATCCAGTGAGTTAGATTAGACAGCTCCTATTCCAGGGGAAATCTGCACAGAGAGGGAAGGGCTGGCCACCACCCAGGATCAGAGAATCTGAGGGTCCTCATGTTATGAATCATCTCAACTCCCATTTCTCTAGTATTTTCAGGTCTCCAAAGTGCTTTCCTCACGACCTCTCTACTAAGTTTGCTACCCCCATTTTATAGATAAGTAACCTGAGACTCAAAGGGGCCGAGGACTCGCCAGCTGGGGTGGCAGATCCATGTTAGGTGCCTCTGACTGCAGGTCCAGCTCCCACCATCCTCTGGAATGGGGATGGGGATGGGGAGAAGGCCCCAAACACATGGCCACTCACCAAGAAGATGGTTTCCACGTGGCCAATGCCCCGGCGCAGGGTAGAGCCCAGCTTGTCACCGACCCCCGCCAACAGGATCCCGAACAGCGGGATCCCCACCAGGGCATAGAAGATGCAGAAAAGGCGTGCTTCATCCGTGAGCAGGACCATGTTCCCATAGCCTGGATGAGAGGGAGGATCAGCCCAGGGAGCCGGGCCTGTCCCACCGAGTCACCTCCTCAGTGCCAGCAACTAAGGTCTGGGAAGAGGAGACAAGCTCTACCCTAGAGAAAGCCCCAACCAGCAGAGACTGGCCCTGAAGAGGTGCACAAAGCTACTCTGGGGGATAAGGACTCAGGCCAGGAAGGTGGGGAGCAGTCCCTCAGGTGCAATCTACATTGGAAGTACTCAGCAGACTTCTAATTTGGTCCCCAGTTTAACTGACCCCAGCAAGGACAGAGATGGAGATGATCAGCCCAGGTCAAGACAAATGCTTAGAGAGAGGGGGCTACATGGCCCTTGGCAAGAAGAAAGAGCCCCTGAAGAACCTGGGCCTGACCCTTATGTAAGTGCCACTTCCCTCTTCCCTTCCTCTCCTCCCCACTCTTCCCAATGGCCTGGCCCTGGCTCTGCTGCTGATCTATCACCCCAGTGACCCTTCCCACACCACCCCTGCCCTGCACACCGATGGTGGTGACAATGGTGCCAGCGAAGAAGAAGGCACTGCCCAGGTTCCAGGCTGAGCGGGAGATGTTGGTGAAGTAGTCCCCAGGGTCTACACCCATGGCCAGGTCAATGGCCACCTGCTACAGGATGGAAAGGAAGGAGTTAAAGGCTCAACAACATGCCCCACCCCCTGCCCCATCCACTGGAGTCCAACTCCCCTACTTTCTGAGCTTCTCCAAAGCAGACCCTACCTCTCCTTAAGCTTGAGAGCTGAATGAGAGCTTAGTGCTGTCCCAGTTCAGCAGCATCTCCTTACTGGGGTCCAGACAAGGGAGGGGATTTGATGAGGGTCTTCCAGCACCCAATCATTTCTGCCAAGCCAGTCTCCCATCTGGTCCCCTTCAAAAACTGCCTCTCCTCTCATAGCTCCTCCCAGGTTCATAAACTTAACTTTGACTGCTTCCCTTCCCTCTTAGCTCCACCAGTTCCAAGTGGACCACTCCACCTCCAGTATCACCCTTCCTATCTGTCAGCAGTCTGCTCAGCAACCACTTTACCCAAAGACTTCCTCTCCTAGAATCCAGATTTCACTCCACCCCCATCTCCAGGCTCTGCTCCTCAGTATTTTTGCAGGAATACATTTCCATTGCCATGAAGATGGACCGCTTCTCTCTGTGGTCTGGTGGAGAGCCCAGGTCCCAGCATCAGCAGTCCAGAGAAATTCCTTAGCTACCAGCTCCCTATCCCTGACCCAGCAACACCTTCCAAGCACCCACATACCTTTTCTACCAAAGCTGCTTCACCCTCCAGAAGGCACCTTGTGGTTGCATCTTGACTCTAGTACTCTTAGAGCCCAGATGAGGGGGGGAGGGGAGAAGGAGTTGGGCATAGATTTTTTTTAAGATTATTTATTACAGTTAAATCTTAGTTTTTTAATGACTGAGTCTGAAATCAAATCCAAGAGAAGAAACCTCCTTGGTAGCACCCCCACTTCCCAGCCCTCTCTTCCAAGCAAAAACTTGTTGAAGTCTCCCT
>NW_027187322.1:1483070-1511970 GCF_028583685.1 Petaurus breviceps papuanus | reverse complement strand
GCAGGAGAGAGTTATGGATAGCGGAGGGAGGAGTCCGACAAGCCCCCAGCCCCAAGGCTCCCTCCCTTCAGCTGCCGCCACACCTGGCCCGGCCCCGCCCTGCTCGGTGTCTGGCTGCGGCATCCTCCCGCAGACAGAGCCGGGAGCCCCACTTGGCCCGGGGCGGGGGAGGGGTACAGGAGCCTGGCCGAAGCGGGAACTTGGTCCAAGAGACCTCGCTGGCCCCGCGCCCCCGACCCTGACGGTCCGGGCAGAGTTCCTCCTCCCCAGGGGCACCGCGCACAACCCTCCCCCCACCCCATCCCGGCACCCCACTCTCTCAGGGTTTGAAGGAACAGCCGCAGGGCGGGGTCCAGCAATGCAGGAGGCGCCCCCCTCCCCCGGGAGGAACAGGAGCGGAGCGGGGTTCCCGCACAGCCGGAACCTTCGATCCCGCGTGGGAGAAGGGTGGGCAAGAGATTCTGCCTGTCCCAGTTACAGGAAGGCTCCCAGGAGAGGGCGTGACAGGTCCCGAGGCCGCCCAAGGGACCCACAGAGGAGCTGGTCAGGAACCGCAGTGACCGCAGGAGTTGCCCCGCAGACCGCCCCCGCCGGAGCCCCAGGCTCACGGACCGATGGAGGTGGGGACAGGCTGTTAAATGGAACTCCCCGGCGCACACGCGTCCACGCACGTCCCACACTCCACCTTCTCGTGGGCTCATCCACAGTCACCAGTTGTCCGCTCGTTTACTCAACGCCACACACACAGATTCACACACAAAATATGGTCACCATACGTCCCTCCCTCCCCGCCCTACCACCAACACTCACGTTCACAGAGACACACGCCGTCGCCTGTGACCCTCAGCACCATCCCCTGAAGCTGGAGGCCAACCTGTGGGCCCTGGCCCCCTCCTACTGGCTACCAGTCCCTTTTCCTGCCCCCGCTTGCCGCCTCGTTGCCTTGCAGATGCGTCCTGAAGTCCCAACTGTGTGCAGCAGAGGCGGGGGAGTAGGGAAATCGGGGCTGGGATTGGGACACCCCGAGAGAAACCACCCTCTTCCAGCAGGGGCACACATGCTAGCTGAAGGTCACTAAACCTTGTCTGAGTTGGTCAGAGGCAGACCCCCCCTCCCACTTCCCTTGCCTTCTTCACCACCTTTTCTGTCACCTTCCCCCGCTCTTCTCCAGGGCTGCTCTATCATTGTCGTCCCAGGATTTAGCCCTTTCCTTACCTCGATCTGGCCCCTGGCCAGCTGTCCTACATCTGTGCCCAGCTCAACAGTGGACAAACCAGGCCAGGCATAACTCCTGGAGGAGAGGGGTCAGTAAAGTGCCCAAAGGAAATAAACCAGTGTGCTCAGCAGACACTACCCAGCCAATCCTCAGGATTCCTGCTCATCTCCCAGGGCCCTTGGGTACAGACAAACCCCTCTGTTTAGCATTTTCAGCAGGCCCTGGCCTAAGTGCAGGGTGAGGCAGCAGGGACCAAGCAAGGAGGGGAGTACCCAATGAACACTGCGGGGCTTGGCTCACCACCAGGCCCAGAGGGATGCCCCATCTTCCCAGTGGGTGACCTCACCTGCCCCATAGGATGTGCAAGGTAGTGTTCTCTGGGGGTTAGTATGTGAGAGATGACTGAAGTGTCAGCTCCATTTTGCAAATGACATTGGACCCCAAGTCTTCAGGCCCCAAGCCCGGCCCTCTTCCCATTGCCACCAATCAGCTATCCAATATTTCCATGGTTTGCCTCATTCCTTTTCTTCCTGCCCCTGGCTCCTTCTGGAAGCCCCAAAAGCTATTTTGTTCCTTCAATTCCCTTTATTTGGAGAGGCCAATGGTTCTTTGGCTGCTCAGCCCTAGATCCACTAGTCTACAGAGCCCTTCTACCCTGAAGAACCCTCCAAGGTCTAGACAGGCCGATTTCAGTGTCCTCATTGCAGACAATCAACCCCCACCTACCACCACGGAGTCCTTCAGATTGACAAGGACCAGAAACACTTTTGAACCAGAGTATCCTGTCCTTAGAAGGGAGGGAGGGGAGGGGTGTTCACCCACTGCCTCCCTTTGACCCTCCTTACTCCTGGGCCTTCCAACTCTGGGAAGGTGAGACAGGGAAGGATGGACTGACCCTCCCCCTCAAGAGGCCTTTGTCCAGGGATAGCAGGGAACAGTTGGAGATCCAGAGGCTGGGGGAGAAGACACACCCTAGCTTTTGGGTCAGGGTCACTGCTAGGTTCTTTGCTGCCTTTGTAACTTTTAACACACACACACCCACACCCACCCCCCCCCCCCTTTCCTGAGCTGGATCAGCATCAGGCCCTGGAAGTCAAGTCTGAGTCAAGAGGGCACAAGCATCAGACCATGTCTCCAATGGGGGTGTGGGCACTGTTTATTGAGCAGCAGGCATGAGAGGTAGCGGGCTCCATGTGGCAGGACACAGCAGCAGCTCACTCCAAGGAGCTAGCTGCTGAGGGGCTGGACCCAGCACTACAAGCTGCAGGTTGGGCAGGGGCAGAGGACAGGGCTGCAGGCAGGGGGGCATCTGGAGGAGGAGAAGCCCCTGCCCACCCCCAGGAAGCAAGGAGCTCATGTCTGCGGGGTGGAGTAGAGGCTGTGGTGATGGTGGCCAGCAGGCCCAACCACCTGGGAGAAGAGGAGCGGTGTGCTTCGGCTCTGGCTGCCCCCACACCAGCCGGGCTCCCGCCCAATAGCACCATACCAGCTGCCAGCCCCCAGGCTCCCCGACAGGCTGCAGGGAGAGACAGGGGGACTGAACACACAGGCCCCAACAAGCAATGGGCTAGAAAGCAAAGCAAGATGGGACTTGGAGTTCCTCAGGCAGCCAGCTGGAGGTTCCCCAAGGTAAAAGGGCAGGGGGCAGGACAGCAATGACTGCCAAAGCAGGGAGACTGGAGGTGGCAGTGCACCCAAAGGATGGGCTATGACAAGCCCCAAGGTCCCCATGGACAAAGGACCTCCTGGTACCCCCCGCCATGGCACCCCATACCTGGTGCTCTCTCCCCGGCTGTGCTCCCAGGGACCTCCCTCGTCTTCACATTGTCCAGCCCGGTCAAAGAAGTAGGATCGAGAACTGAAGAGCTGCCTGTTGATGATTTGGCTAGTGCTCTTCAGAAGGAGGCCAGAGGAGGTTAGTGGATCCAGGCAAGCTCTCCCCTGCCCCCTCAGGTCCCCTGGGCCCTCACAATGGACCTTGGAAGGTGGGCAAGGGAGAAGCTTACCAGGTCCTGTGGGGGCCGGTGTACCCGAAAGAAACCAACAAGTAGTGTGGTGGGCAGCAGCTCCCACACGAAGAGGATGAGGCCAAACACCAGGTAACCCTTGTCCCCTAGGTCATTCACCAGGTCAGCCTGGAGAAAGGGAGGGGGAGAGGAAAGGGACCAAGAAGGCAGATGATGCCAGAGAGAGAAAAGAGGAGCCCAGTGATGCCTGCCAAGGGCAAGACTCAGAGGAGAGGGAGGACGCCCAGCAGCTCGCTCACCTGGTCAGAGACGTTGTACCAGTCATAATCGAAGGAATCCAGTCGGCTGTGGGGGGCCAGTGCCAGGGCTGCCAGGTTGTAGCAGGCCCGGCTGGCATAGAGCAGGACCATGGCGCCTCCCATGGCCGCAGCCTGGCACACACTGGTCCCCTGGATACAAAGAAGGCTGCTTACTTAAGTCTACCTTCCTGGGTCTGACCCAGCCCCCAGGTCAGCCCAGAGGACCATGAGCCAAGCCCCTACCTTGGCCTCCAGGTAGATGCTGGTGGAGGGGGCACGCCGGGCCACCAGGCAGAGGCAGGCAGCCAGAGAGAGGGCACAGATCACAAAGAGTGAGTCGCTCACCAGCACTCGCACCAGCAGCAGGGACCAGGGCTGCGTTCGGCTCCGACGGGACAGCATGGCACATAACACGTTCACCAGCAGGAAGAGCAGCGAGGCCCCGATGAACGCCCCCCGCACTGCCAGCCTGTGGCCCACAGGCTCTGGTCAGTCCCCTCCCCAACTCCCTGTTCCATCAGCCCCGTGTGTGCCCCCACCCTTCAGAATCACACAGCCTCTGGGGCCAGGCCTTGGCCACAAACCTGCAGGCCTTGCAGGAGCCAGCAAGGACTGAAGGGGGCACCACCATTGCAAGCGAAGCTGCCCTGTGGCCATTCACAACCGCTGTCTCTGAGCCATCATGCTGACCCACCCACTCCCAGGCCTCCCGCAGGAATACTCACAGGCCCCGGCTCATCTTGGGGTGTTGCTTTGTCTTTGCCTTGAACACCACCTAGACCGGGGGGGGGGGGGAGGAGCAGAAATGACAGCCCTGGCCTCAAGACCCTGGGGCCACATGGCTCCCAGGACTCCCCGCGGCCTCAGCAGGGGTCACGGCTCCCTGGACTCCCCGCGGCCTCAGCGGGGGTTCACGGCTCCCTGGACTCCCCGCGGCCTCAGCCCCTCTGCCCCGCTCCCTGGGGGGCCATTACCTGCGCAAAGTAGAGGTTCATGAGCGTGAGGGTGAAGAACTGCAGGCAGACGGGGCAGCAATAGAGCAGCCAGAAGGGCAGGGGGCCCAGGCGGTTGGCACGGGCCGTGTCTCGGAAGTAGAAGGAGAAGAGCGTGGTGCGCAGCGCGGCCCAGAGCAGGCACAGCGCCAGGAACACCGTCTGGTAGCTGAGCCGCTTGTGCCCGTAGAGCAGCACCAGCCAGAGCTGGGCATAGACTGAGAGGAAGAGCAGCCCATAGAGCGTGGTGTAGGCGGCCGTCAGCCCCAGGGTCACCGCCGGGGGCAGCGCGGGCACCAGCCCCGCGGCGGGCACCAGCCCCGACAGGTTGCCCTCCATGGCTGGCGGGGGTGCGGGGCCGGACTGCTCAGAGCCAGGGAGGAGGGGGGCTCAGAGCCAGGGGTGGGGAGCCCGGGAGGAGGGGGCGGGGAGGAGGCCGGCCGGTCAGCCCCAGGGACGGACGCTCCAGCCTGGCCTCCCCTCCCCAAATCTCGGGGTTTGCTCTCCTGGCTCTGGGGTCTCAGCCCCGGTGGGAAGGATTCCCCCACAATGAAGGGCCTCCCTGGGCTCGGGAATCTGGCGCTGGCTCCTAGAGGTCTCCTCCAGGGTCTGCAGGGGTCCGAAGGGCGCTACTGGGCTCTGGCCGCTTGGGGGGGAGGGGGTCCTAAGGCGTGTCTCTGACAATGACTCGGCCAGGGTCTCTGTGTATTCTGCGCCCCCCTGGGCCAGTGTGGGGGAGGGGTTGGCTCGGTCCCCTGGGGAGCTCTCGCCAGCGGCTCTGGTGTCTCCCTGGGGGGGGGACGAAGCCTGGGGATATCTGGGACCCTATGGGGTGGGGAGGGTCTCTCGCCACTCGTGTCCTCGGGCTCCCCTCGTTCCGCTCGCGTGAGGGTCTCTGCGGGTGGGCCCAGGGGCTCTGCCCTGGGCTCCGGGTGGGTTCGTGGAGGCCTCCCCGCAGCCCCGGTCCCTCCCTCCGGCGCCCTGTCACGTCACGACACGGTCCGTCCCACGCGGCCCAGGCCTCTGAGCCTCCCCGGGCTCCAGGCCCGGGCCGGGGCTCGCCGCGATCCGCTACGCTCCGGGGGAGCCGGCGCCGCTCGCCGGGACCGGGCTCGGGCTCCCCGGCTCCCCGGCTCCCCGGCTCCCCGGCTCCCGGCTCCCCGGCTCCGCCTCCGCCGCCTCCTCAGCAGCCTCCGCCTCTGGAGGCCGCTGCGCATGCGCTGCTCCCGGAGCTACGCAAAGTGCGCAGCGCCCCGCCCCAGCCCCGGGCTGAGAGGAGGATGCCCGGAGCGCGCGCGCCGCCGTTGGCGTAGGCGCGTCCGGGAATGGCCTCGCGCCGCGCCGCGAGCGATCTGGCGCCCAGGAGAAGGAGCGGCCATCGCCATGGAGACGAGGTGGCGGCCTCACTTCCAGCCTCGGAAGCCCGCTCCTTTTCAGCCAATCCTCGCCCGCAACCTTGACCCCGCCCCCAAGCCCCGTCCGGGTCGGATCCCTTGGTGGCTCCCGAGGGGCCCGGACCAGTTTCCTTTAATTCCGTCCTAGAGTAAGAGACTTCCGCCCCTACCCAAGATGGCCGCCAGGCCCTCGCTTCCCCAGGAGTTAACCCTTTCCGAAGGAGAGCCGGAGGTCTGGTGCAGCCTGGCCCTGGGCTGCTGCACATCATAGTCGCAGCGCACGGCCGCGGGCTGCCTTTCATTGTATTACTAATCCCAGTAGTAACCGTACTATTAATGATGGGAGTTATGGGTTACAGTCCTCACGCCACTCTGCGCTCGCCCTCCCCCTCTTCCCGAACGGCACTGCTGCCCCTCAGGGGAGCAGGGCTCTGGGCGTCTCTGGCTCACGAGCCCCCGCTGCCCCCCGCTGCTGGGCTTTGTCTTCACACCCAGCCAGCGAGCGCAGGGCTGCAAAAGGCTGCACAGACACCTGGTTCTCACTGCTCTGCCTTAGCAGAGATACTTAAATAAAACGTTCCTGCAAGACAGCAGTGAAGCACGAATCCTGAGGTGGCCAAGGGTCTCAGCTTCCTGTCTTTCTCCAGAGGGTCCTTAGGAAGTCCTGGGGAGGGGCAAGCACCTCTACTCAGCCACAGCCCCACGGGTCTTGGCTAGCCCAGATTCCCCCACTGGTGGTCCTTCGTCACTTTCGGGGGCATCTGGTGGTGTAATAGAATACTGTGTCTGGGGCCAAGAAGACCTGAGTTCAAATCCAGCCTCAAAAATTTACTAACCCTGGACTAGTCACTTCCCTCATCTGTAAAATGGGGATGATAACACCTACCACCTAGGGTGATTGTGAAAGTCAAATTAGTTCATATATGTAAAGCCCTTAGAACAGTGACTGGCACATAATATGTGCTTATTCTGGGGCAGCTAGGTGGCACAGTGGATAGAGTGCCCAGTCTGGAGTCAGGAAGACCTGAGTTCAAATTTGACCTAGGACACTAATCATCTCTGAGCCTGGGCAAGTCATTTAATCCCAATTGCCTACCTCCCCCCCCCCCATTAATAAATAAATGTTTATTCCCTTTCCCTTCACTGGCACCGTACTTTTTGAGCTGGAGTTCTGCTCTGTTCTTTTAGCTAGGGCAAGGACCCTTAGGTTAGGACTGATAGAAATCTCTCTTCTTTGACCCCTTAGGAGTCTTAATTTTGAGGTCTGTCAAGCCCAGATAGTAGTAGAAGAAGTCTAGCCCATTCTTGGAGGTTCAAAGCCCAGTAAGGCACTCTACCTTTAAGGGGCTCATCTCTCTCCAGAAGCCTTTCTTTCTCTCTTCTCTTCTGTCTCTGCCATCTGCCAGCTCCTTCCCATTTACCTGCAAACCTGCCCATACTTCCTGCATCCTAAATTTGCCCTCACTCAATCTGCCCACCCTCTCCACAAGACTTCTTCCAGTCTTCTGACAATTTATTCACCTCCACAGGACTCTAGGATCCACTGGCCTCCTGACTGTTCCTCTAACAAGATGATCATCTCCAGGTTCCAGGCCTTTGCATTGGCTGTCCCTCATGCTTGGAACACACTCTCTCCTTCTAACTTCCACCTCCTGGTTTCCCTGCATTTCTTTAAGCCTTGTTTTCAAATCCCACCTTCTGCAAGGGGCCTTTCCAGGTCATCCGTGCCCCCATAGGACCTTCTCTCTGGAATTCCCTCTGTGTGTCTTTTAAGTACATGGTGGTTGTTTGTATGAGGTCTCCTCCAGTAGACTGTGAGCTGCTAGAGGGCAGCGACCTTGTCTTTGCCTGTCTTTGTTATCTCCAGTGTTTGGCACTAGTAAGTGCATAATAAATGTTTGTTGACTGACTGACTGACCTCAAACCCCACCTTCTGCAGGAGACTTTTCCTAGTCCCAGCAGCTGCTAGTGCCTTCCCTATTTACTCTGCAGATAGCCCATTCTTCACATGCCCCGCTCCCCGCACAGGAACACGGAGCAGGTAGATCTGTATTGTTATTGTGATAATTTCGCCTTTCTTTGAATCCCCAGAATTTACCAGTGTCTTGCATTTAGTAAGCTCAGTAATTGTTGACTTGGCAGACTGATAGATTGGCTTAAAGTGATCAGAACCAGCCTAGCTAGTGGCACCCAGCAGGGTTAGGAATCGTCTGGGGCTGAGTAGCTGGGACAAAGGCAGGTCCTCAGTGTGTGCCCCGGAAGCCCCTTTTACAGTTAAGTGGCTTCTTCTATGCAAGCTTCTGAACGCTAAAGTTGGGGAATGCCTGTTTTGCATCTGAAGGCCTTCCTCTTTATTTTTCTGAGGTCTTTTTAGTCTGTTGGGCCTCCCTAAGGGATACAATACAGTAGGGACTGGGAACTATTTCCCTGTTATTGTTCAATCCAATCCACTCTTCATGACCCCATTGGGGGTCTTCTTGGCAAAGACAATGGAGTGGTTTGCCAGCTTCATTTTACAGACGAGAAAACTGAGGCAAGTGGGGTTAAGTGATTCAACCAGGGTCACACAGCTAAGGAGTGGCCGAGGCCAGGTTTGAACTTAGGAAGATGAGTCTTCCTGACTCCAGACCTGGTGTTCTAGCCACTGGACCACCTAGCTACCCTGTTTCATTACAAATATAATTATTAGGAGCGGTAAGGCAGTGCCACAGTGCACAGAGTGCTGGACCCAAAATCAGGAAGATCCATCTTCCTTGCCTCAGTTTCCTCATCTGTAAAATGATCTGGAGAAGGAAATGGCAAGCCCCTCCACTCTTTGCCAAGAAAATCCCAAATGGGATCATGGAGATTAAGACATGACTAAAAATAACTGTACAACAAAAATAATTTTTATAATCATATTAATGACATTGAGAACATAAAAGGCAGCTCTTGGACCTGAGATTGCAGTCTGGAAGGACTGGGTTCAAGTCTAGCCTCTAACACAACCTGACTGTGTGACCCTGGGCAAGTCACTGCTTGACTTCCGAGTGGTCCCTGAAGATGGCGTAAGACTTTTAATTTAGGAACATAGACCTAGGGCCAAAAGGAACCTCAGAACTCTACACATGAGGCCCAGAGAGAGAAACAACTTTTCCAAGGACACACAGGATTCAAGCCCAGATTCCTGGCACCTGTTTCGTTCAGTACTTAGCTGGACTCCAGTTCCCATCAGCCACTGTAAAACCGGGCCTACCATATCCAACCATAGGTAGAGAGCCCAGAGGTCCCTTCCACTGAAGATCTCACAGGTCCCAACCAAAATAATAGCTATAATTATTATTAATTATCCCTCATAGGTCAGTCCACAAACAATTGTTAAAGACCTACTCCGTGCTAGGCACCATGTCAGGTGTCAGGGGTACAAAAAGAGACAAAAGACAGGCCCTGCCCTGAAGGAGCTCACAACCTAAGGGAGACCACAAGCAAACAGGCTGGTTCAAAGAAGCTCCCTCCGAGGGAATGAGAGGGCCGAGAGGGCCGGCTTCCTGCAGCGCCGGCACAGCAGAGGACACCGAGGCTTTGGAGACAGTCAAGGTGTCGCGTGGCAGGCAGTCCTGGAGCCCGCGTCCTCAGACTCCAGCACTCTGGTTTTCTAACTGAAGATGAGTGGGTCCTCGGCTCAGACGGGAAGTTAACTGAGTCATGCTGGAACAAAGGGAGGGAGGAACAATTTCCGGGAGGGCCAGACCAGCAGGAGCGGGGGATGGGGAAGGGAGAGCATGAGGACATTTCTGCGGTGCAGGGGGAGCACCCGGGTTCAAGCCAGGCTCTTCTCTCTCGCTAGGTGAGGTGACCTCGGGTAAGGGCTTCAGCTTCCAACCGAGAACGATGTGGGCGGGTCATTCAGAGAGTTGATCAGCAAGCCTTTATTAAGTTGGGGAGAAGGGTTAGAAGTTAACTGCCCTCAGGGAGCTTAGCTTCTAGCGGGGAAACAACCCCCACCTCCACGGGAGGGTACAAGGTAAACAAAGGGTCCCGGGGAGGCATTCCCGGAGGGAGAGGAGTGGAGGCGGGGAAGGAGGGAAGGGCGAGGCCGTGGCAGGGGTGAGGGGCGGGGAGGCCGGCATGGGGGCCCCGGGCTGGAAGACGAGGCTCCTGCAATCTCAGCCCTCAATTCCTCAATCCCAGCAGAGGAAGCAAGCGCAGGCCCAGAGGAAGGAAGAAGCAAAAAAGCCGGAGTGGCAGAGGGGAGGGCAGAAGCCTGGGTGCCAGGGCCTGCCGGGGGCCCGGGGCTGGCGGAGGTGGGGCCGGGGCCCGGGCCTGGGGGAGGCCCTCCCTCCCAGCGGGGGTGACATCGAAGTAGCTGATTGGGTCAGTTTCATGACAGTTTCACTCACCCAGGCAACGGGGGCTGGGCTCCCAGGGAAACGGGAGGGAGGGAAAGAGGAGGAGAGCTAGCCGGAGCCCTAGAGTGGGGAGCCAGGAGCTGCCCCAGGCAGAAACCCAAGGAGAGCGAAGGCCGGGGCTGCCCGTGCGGGTAAGCCTCCTTCCCCCAGGCCCGGCCCAGGAGGAAGGGAGGGAGGGGAGAAGGGAAGACAGAGAGCTGCCCTTTGGGAAAGGAAACTGGGAGGGATGGGGGCGTAGCCGGCCCGACCCCACATCACCAGCCTCAGTTTCCTCCTCTAAGGGGGAAGACCATGTTGGCCCCACCTCCCTCCTCGTGGGGCTCTGGGAGGGATGGATACCCCTCTGCCGGTGTGCACTGCAGCCCCAGCCCTGGCCTGAATCCTTGGGAGAGGGGTGGCCCCCCGTAAACCCCTCAACAAAGTTTGGGGTTTGTTTGCCCTGCCCTCTTGGGCCTTGGTTTTCTCCTCTGCCAAATGGGAGTAGACAGCTTTAGACTGAGAGGTTGTGGGAGAAAGTACTGGGGGTAGAAAAGTGAGTTCTTATCTGGGACTCATCCTCCCCCAGGGAGCTGGGCGGAGTCCCAGACCCTTGGCCTGGAAGTCCCAGGAGCTGGGCTGGACCCTCCGCCCCCCAAGGGACCTCGGAACTGTAGAAAGAACTCTGGTTCTCAAGTCCGGGGACCTGAGTTCGAATCCCACTCCCAGCCTTCCCTCCCTTTATGGGCCATGTGAATGAGCTTCACCCACAACCAAAAGTCAGTGGTTGATCACTGTGCCAGGCAGAGCAGGGGCAGCCACTGCCCTGCTGATCAGCGTCTTCCTCTGTTGTTTGCATGTAGTCTCCCTCCTTGGGGGCCGGCCGCCTCTCCCCTTCCTTTCTATCTGGAATTCTCACAGCAGGTGCTGACTCCCTGACACCACTAGGGAGTGGGGCCCTAGAAGGAGTGTTCTGAACTGGGAAGTCATGGGGATTATCAAGTCAAGAAGCATTAATTAAGTGCCTACTGTGTGCCAGAGGGGCAGCTACATGGTACCATAGCTAGAGCGCTGAGTTCCAATCGGGCTTCAGACATGCCCTAGCTGTGTGACCCTGGGCAAGTCACTTCACCCTGTTTGCCTCCGTTTCCTCATCTGCAAAATAAGTTGTAGAAATCACTTCCAAGAAAACCCCAAGACTGGAAAAACAATAGGTGTGCCAGAAGCCTGTCCCTCCCTAATAGGTACTGTTTTCCCTTACTGGTAGGTCAGTCAGGCAAACATTTATTAAAACCCACTGTGGGCCAGGCGCTGTGCTAAGATCTGGAAATACACAGAAAGGCAAAAGATGGCCCCCAACCTCGAGTAACCCCCAGCCTAAGGGGAGACAGTGCGCTGACAGCTGGGTGTAAGTGGAGGGTCCAGAGAGGAGGCCAGGGGCTGGGAAGGGCCTCTGGCAGAAGGAAGCCTGAGGAGAGCCGGCTGACACTGTCCTGGCAGGAAGGGTTGTGGCTCCTGCCCGGCAGCCCTGCTGGTGATCCAGCACAGGCCTCCCCCCCCTATGCCCAGGGCCTGGGGGGGCCCCACTGGCCGCAGTAATGGACGTTTGTTGAATTTCATCCAGTCCCTTCACTTACTGACCATCCTTACCTCTTTAGGATTTGGGGTGAGCTGGGACTCAGTTTAACAAGAAGGCTCACAGGGCATACAGACAGTGAAAAGCAACCCTGCCCCCACTTCAACTCCAAACACCCTTGGACAGAAAGTGGTGAAAATATTATTCTCCCTCTTTAATAGATGGGGAAACTGAGGCATGCAGAGGGGGACTTGGGGTTTGGGGCAGTAGGACAATAAAAAGGGCCGGGGTCTGAGGATCCCAGGCTCAAACCAGTGGACGTTGCCTGAAACGTTACCTGGGTGACCTCAAACCCCACCTCCCCAGGCCTCAGTTTCCATTTCTGTGAAATGAAGGGGTTAGATGGCACCAGGGGCACCGATCTCTTTTTTGAGATGTGATCCCTTTAGTGTGGGGGGGCTTTCCACCACCATGGAGGTGGCTGTCTGGCCGTCTGTAACAGCATCTTAGAGAGAGGCTAATGACTTGCTTAGAATCACTGGCAGCACAGGATTTGACCCCAAATCTTACTGACTCCAGGGCTAGGATTTTATCAGCCCTGTGCCTTGGGGCCTTCTTAATGTGTTTATTATTAGGTTAAAAATGATGCTGGATCCCAGCAGGCAGGAAGGGAGCCTAGCTGCTCCTCATCAGAATTCTCTTCTCTGCCCCCACCTGGCGCCTGGCCGGCTAGGGCCCCCCTCCTCTAAAGGGGGCTCTGGCTTTGCCCCCACCCACCCTCTGCCCCTCTCCTCTCTTTCCTCCCCAGGCCAGACGATGCCTCCCACCCCATGAGCATGTTTCAGATCCCAGAGTTTGAGCCCAGTGAGCAGGACGATGGCCCAGAAGAAGAAGCCTCTGCCTTTGCCCCTGGGGACCCCAGGGGGCTGGTCAGGCACAGCTTCACTGCCCCCAGCCTGGCCCCAGGGAGGCCAGGACACAGACCTGAACCTGGAGCCCCCCACCACGAGGGTAGGTGCACACCCCCCACCTCTCTCCCCCAGCCTGGCTCTAACCTTCCAGTCTCACCTCGTGGGGATCATAGCAGTTGGAGGAAGAGCTCAGAATCACCCATTCTATAGCTGGTAATGAAGGCTTGTCCAGGTATTAAGTAGCAGAGAGCTTTAAAAGGGCACAGAGACTTCTGGGACTCCTGAGAGGGAGAGGCTTTTTTAAATCTCCATTGTACAGATGGGGAAGCAGAGCCTTGGGGTTCATTGTTCTTATCTGAAGATCTCTGCCAACCTTATCTTCCAGCCTCCATCTCCAGGCTGAAACACTACACTGCCTGACACAATTTCATTGATTCATATTTCAAAGAACCTCACTCCACTAGTTTGGGCCTTTTTTCAGCCTCCTGAGCCACTGGGGAGGGGGCTCTGAGGAGGCCTTTGGGGGCTTCTCAGTGTCTGCCTTCAGAGGCACTGGAGAGAGGGGAGGGATGGAGCCTGCCCCCCCCACCCCCAGCTTGGGAGTTGATACCTGCAGGACAGGGGTCCTTTTGGGATAGGAAGTCCTGTTTTAGAGCCACAGGAGAGATTGCACTGCCCAGCTCCCCAAGCCCCAGCATGGCCCAGTGAAGTCCCAGGACCTGCATTCAAGGCCCAGCCTTCCCCTCTGGGGCACTTAGGTTCTGTAGAGTGAGAACCTTTTCCAGGATGACCTTTCCTAGCTCTGTTCAGATCTAAATCTCGCGTCTTCTCCCCAGAAAAAGGCTGCTGTCAGCTCCCAGCCTTCCACACCCAGGCTGTTATTCACTCAGCAAACCTTTACTTTGGGCCAAGCCTGAGTGGGCTGGGCCTTGCATTCCACATAAGTGAGGTCACAGATGCCCTGAGCATTTGAGTCTGGGGACCAGAGAATGCCAGGAAGAAAGAGGACCCACCTTTGTCCACCCCAGCACTCTGGCTGGATTAGTACATGAATATCAACCTCCTTTGTAATTATGGAATTCTCGGGAAGGCCCTTCCTTACTGTGGCCAATGTGACCTGGGGACCCTCCTTTGGGTCCCTGGAACTTCAGGCCCCAGTCCCAGGAGCACATTAGTGCCCTAAGGTTGTTGGATTGGCCAACTGGTACCTTGTTCCCCAGTGCCTTCCTAACACATTGTTGGATTGTGGCCCTGCCACCCCCCAGGACTCTTTGTTGCAGGGTCTTGAACCGAGGTTCTGAGGCCTTAGTGTTCCTTAGAATGTCCCCAGGTCCCATTGCCTCCCTTAGGACTGGAAGTCTGGGAAAGCAGGTATAAAAGCCCAAGGAGATGGAAGAGGAGGAGCAGGAGGGAGGCTATCCCAGGAATCTTCTTGGAGCCCAGATCTGAGGTGACTCACACCCAAGGACTTGCTAGACACAGGCTGAGAGGGACCGCAGGTTTCAGAGCCCTCAGGCAGCAGAACTCTTTCCATCTGTACTTTGGACCCCAAAGCCACCCCCCACAGGCAGGTGTTCTCATGCCCATGGACGGGGCTGAGTCCACACAGCATCAGAGGTGAAAACAGAACTCAGATCTTGCTTAGGTGACCTCCCCTTCTCAGCATTACTAGACAGAGAACAGCCTCTGTCCTCTTCCCCCTTGTCATTGGGGGTGAGGGCTCACTGGGCCTCCCCTGAATCCCTGCCAAGCTCTGGGCTCTGGGACCTTTGAGGCACACTATGGGCTTGTACCAGAGGGCAGGAGCACAGGAGATAATGTTTTCTGTTGATCACCCCACCCACTGCCTAGCTATGACCCTCCCTTCCTTCAAAACCAGCTTTTGGAAGAACGCAGCAACCCCAGCACACCTTGTCCAAGAATGCTTCCTGGGTCACACTCCCGGGCAGCTCTGCTGACTCCCTGCTTGGGCCTCATTGAGGAGGTGGGGAACCCCAGTGAGGAGCGGGGGGAGCAGTGAGATGGCCACTGGCCTTGCAGCAGGACACAGAGAAAAGAGGATTGGCTTTGGGATCTGGAAGACTTAGGTTAAAATCCTGCCTCTGACACTTGGCAGGAAGTAACCTGGTCTAAGGGCCTCAGTCTCCTCCTTTGTAAAATGGGGGTGATAATAGCAGTTAGTGCCCAAGGTCATTGTCCCAGTTGTGACTTTGGACATGTCATTTAACTGACTTAGCCCTCAGTTTTCACAACTACAAAGGGAAAACACTGGACCAGATGGTCTGAGGGCCCTTCCAGCTGTTCTTCTGTGGTCCTGTAAATGACAGAGCAAAATACAAATTTGATGCACAGATTTGTAACACATTTAATGATAATATTTTATATGAAATATTATTCTTTTTTGTCACATCCACCCTCCCAGAGAGCCATCCTTTATTTAAAATTTTTTAATTTTTTTAAATGATACTTTTTTTAAGATGGGAAGAGAAATTGAGCAAAACCAAGCAATGTATCAAAAAAAGCTTCACGTTATCTACACCACTCCCCACCCCTGGCCCCCCACCTCTGCCAAGGAGGGTCTCTTCCTTGGGGCCAGCCTTGTTCATTGGGTCATTTTCATTTATACTGCAGCCATTTCATATACTTCTCTCCTGGCTCTGTCGCTTTCCATCAGCCCATGACATTTACGTGCCACCATTTGTTAGGCCTCTTCCCTGTTGATAACTACTGCTGGGAATGATTGGGTCTACAGAGGACCTGTTTTTTGGTCAGTGACCTCTTTGGAATATAAGCTGAGCAGTGAAATCTCTGGGTCAAAGGGTATAGTCAGTTTAGTCACTTTATTTGCATAATTCATATTGCTTTTCAGAATGGTTGTATCCATTCACAACTCCACCAACAATGTATTAGTGTGCTTTCCTCCAACATTGCCTATTCCCTTTGGTCAATTTTGTCTATTTCCTAGCAAAGCCTTTGTTAAAGTGCCTTATGCTATTCTTGTGGAGAAGGCGGAGAGATCTGGATTTTAAGGAGAACATAATTAGATGGCTTCTGGACTGCTTGGATTGCCCAAACTATAGAGTAAATCCTAATCATTCAATGTCAGTGGACCATGGGGTCCCCATTAGAATGCCCCCAGGTCAGTTAACATCTCCTAAAAATTACTGAGGACCCTGAAGGCGCTTTTTTGTTTATATGTGTCTTATCTATCTGTAGTTAGAAATTAAAATGTGTTATTATGAAAACAGTTTTGACCTTGATGACCCCGCTGAAAGGTTCTTGGGGACCTGGGGGGGGGGTGAAATTCCGCACCGTTAATTGTTAAGTCTTAAAAGAGCTGTAATAAGTACAAGATGGAGGAAGGCATCAATTAGCATATTGGCGGGGGTCAGCCGCAGTGCAGGAGGGAGATCCGAGTGGGAAAACTGAGCGAGGGTCGGAGGATGTTGGGGAGAATGAGTGCCCGCGGGGACAAGTGAACCAGTGACGCTCTCCCGACTTCCTCCGCAGGCGCCGGGGACCGGAGGTCCCGCCTGATCTCCTACCCCCCACTCCGGGAGGGGTCCGGGGAGGGGAGCCCAGAAGCCGAGGCCGAGGCCGAGCGGTCCGAGCGGGAGGAGGAGCTCGGCCTGTTCCGGAGCCGCTCCAGCTCGGCGCCCCCTAACCTCTGGGCTGCGCGACGTTACGGCAGCGAGTTGCGCAGGATGAGCGACGAGTTTGATTGCACCTTCAAGGTACCCGTAGAGGTCACCCAGGTGGCCGCGGGGCATACTGGTCATTGTAGTCACGGTCTTCCGCTCTGGGAAGGGGGGAGGGAACGCTGGAGGCCTGAAGCGAAGGGAAAGGAAGGATGCCGGAAGTTGGGTGGGAGGGGGGACGAGTGCCCGAGATAGCCAATCGCTATAAGCCTTTGCTCTTGTCACACCATGCCTCTCCCCACCCGCCGCAGGGTCTTCCCCGCCCGAAGAGCGCCAGTACTGCGAGCCAGATGCGTCGGAACCACTTCTGGACCCGCACCTTCCAGTCTTTGTTTGGCCGGAATTCGGGGAAAGAGGGCGCCGGTCCTTCCCACTGACCCCACCCCTTCCCCTTTTTCCAAGCGCCCCGATCCCGAAGTAGTTTGGTGGCCATGTTGGGTAAGGGCGGAAGTGCTCTGCCCGCATTTCCAGGGGCCGGGAGCAGGCGCAAAAGTTCAGGGAGTCAAAGAGCCCGTGGCGTGACTGGAGTCTTTCCTGAGCCATACGAATTATTTGGGGAGCCAGGGCGCCTCAACAGTGGGCAGGCTTTTTTCCGCCCACAGCCAACATGGTGGCCGGAAGCGGCTTGCAACTGCACTTCCGGGTCGGCCCTTACAGAGCGGCCTGTGGGTGGGGCCTCGTGGCGCCTGCGCAGTTCTGAGCCGAGGTTAACTATTTCTCCCCCGGTGAGCTGCTCTCGAGACAGATTCGGGTTCTCAGTGTGAACGTGGCAATAAAGACAAGGTCATTTGTTGTTGCGTCTCCCGCTTCTGCGTAGTTCAGGTGCTTGATGCCGTGATCCTCACTCCGCCGCTCAGGAACCTGCCGTGGCTCCCGGTTGCCTTTGCTGAGAAGCCTTTCGGGAATGCCCCATCCCGGTCCCCTGGCCTGCTTGCAGTAGGACAGGAGCCCGAGGTGGAGGCGGGGCGCAATGACCATAGATGAGCAAAGGGGCCGTGCCCATTAAGGTCACACGGGTGGAATTTGAACCCAGGCCCTCTGTCTCCTTGGGCCGCCAGGGGGCGCTGGGCCTGGAGGCAGGAAGAAGCATCTCCCTGGATTCAAATTCGCCTCAGAGGGGCGGCTCCAGTGTCGGGATGACATGCGGATCGAATCTGGGCTCAGACACTTAACCACCCAGAAACACCTGGCCATGTAACCCTGAGCAAGTAACTTAACCCCGATTGCTTTAAAAAAAAAAAAAAAATTCACCACTAGCAAAGTGACCTTGGTCAAGTCACTTACCCTGTGTGCCTCAGCTTCCATGGACAAGCACTGTAGGATCCCTGCCAAGAGAACCCCAAAGGGGGTCCCGGGAGACGCTGCTTGGTTGCTCAGTGCCAAGCCTGTGCAGAGGAGCGTGGCTGGAGGCGCCCCAGCCCCTCCCAGGGGTCCTTTGGTTCCTCTGTTTCCTCGATTGTTCACAAGGGCCTTGCCGGGCCAAGCGTTGAAGGGCAGCTGGGCCCCGGGCCGAGGCCACCCCTGGCCGGATGACCCAGAGAGAAGGGGAAGCCGTGATGGTGATGAGCGCCTGTGAACGGCAGGACTTAGCATCTAAGAGGAGGGTTCCCGGGCTAGTGGGGACAGCAGGGACCCTGGTTCCAGATCAGGACAGGGAGAGGAGGGAGAAGTGGCCAAGCTGAGAGTATCCAGCTCCAAACTGTGCAGGCAACCGGGCCAAACAGGGAGGAGGGAGGGGCTGGGGCCAGGGGGGCTGGCTAAGGCCTCCATCTGCTCAAGTTGATGAAGTGTGGGCTCTGGGAGCCCCCTCAAGCTCTCCTTGAGTCCTAGAGGTATGGGCTCAGGGAACCTCCCTTGGGAGTCTTGATTAAATTGTCTCATGAGGCCATAAGCCTTGCATTGTGGCTGGGCCCAGACCTCTGTCACTAGCCTAGCCCTCCATTGGGCCTAGCCCACCACTGTCTGTAGCCAACCTCATTAACTCCTCCTGAAGACCCTCCCCCCACTCCTCCTCTAGACCACCCCTAGATTCCTCCCACAACCTTCTGTATATAAGACCCCTTGGTGTGAGAGCCCACAGAATAGAGAGAGCGCCATAGAATGACCTAGCACAGACACAGCACTAGACACTCTGTGTCTAATGCAAGCGAACTTTTAATTAATTTTACTTTTCTTTGGCTGAGAAGACTCAAGTCGAATTCATTGGGCAGGACCCGGCGTGTTGGTATTTTAGGGTCTCCAGAGCAACCCTAGCCCTCTTAGTGGGTACCCTCTTCAATCCTGCTGACCCGAGTGACCACTGAGAGCTGGGGCCTGCCTCTTGGCAAAGCTGTAACTTCTCTGTAATCTCCTGTGCCTCCCTTCCTCCCCACCCCATCTCCTGTTTGCTCCAGACTTGAGAGGGAAGAATTCATTGGCAGGAGATAAGAAGCTCCCTTCCTCTCCCAGCTCAGGCATTTAAGCCCAAATGGGTGGGAAGGCAAGAGGGGCTTAGGGAAAGTTTTAAGTCCCCGGGGGCTGTGGAAACAGTTCAGCTGAGGATCCCAGGCCATTAGAGCTGGGGAGACTTCATGGCATAAAATGTAAAAGCTAGTGGAGACCTGAGAACAGAGAATGTTCGAACAGGGAGGGGCCTTAGAACTGGGAATGTGAGGGCTAGGAGCTAGGGATAAACCAAACCCCTCCTTTTATTCATTTTTCTTTTGGTTTTGTTTTTTGGAGGGCAATTGGGGTTAAGTGACTTGCCCAATGCCATGCAATGTCTGAGGCTGGATTTGAACTCGGGTCCTCCTGACTCCAGGACCAGTGCTGTATTCACTGGGCCACCTAGCTGCACCCCCCCCCCCCTTTTATAATAAGGTAAGGCTGAAAGCCAAAGCAGGGAATGATTCACCTGAGGTCTGGGTTTGCATCCAGGTCCTCTGACTTCAAATCAAACTGTGACATCTGCCTCCCCTTTGGGTCAACCCCTTGGCCTTTTCCTTGGTCTCCCAAGACTGGCCAGAGCTCTTCTCCTGATGCCTAGGGCCCCAGCTGGGCCACAGGCTCACAGCCACGCTGGGAGGAGGCACGTGCTTGAGGGGAGAGCTTGCCAGCTTGACACACCTTAAATAGAAAGCACACTCCAGAAATAGCTGCCCCAGGGACCCTGCCCAGCGGTGCAACTCTCCCCAGGGGTCAGCCCTTCAGCAAAGTGACAGCAGAGGAGAGCTGGCAGCTCCCCTGCACCTGCTGCCTGCAGCCTAGGAGCTTCTGATGACTGAGAAGGGGTGGTGGGGGCCCTGGCAAGAGCCCAGAACCCCAATTCAGGACACCTGGGTTCTAAGCCTGGTTCTGCTGCTTGCATGTTACCCTCCTGGCATATAAAATGAGGCTGCACTAGATTTAGTGGGTTCCAAAACAGGGACCCAAGATGCCTATAGAGTTATCATGAGGAATCCCCAAATACCATCATTGTCACCTTTACTTCTCTCCAACTTCATGCACTGACAAATATAAGGTTCTGAGAGTCTTTGATATTAAAGGGGTTCCTCATACTTGGTATCTCACAGCCACAGTATTTAGCATAACAAAAAAAATTTTATATATTTGGGATGATGAAAAAATTGACTGAAGATGTATGGCCAAAGAAAGGATTAACTGGTCTAGGTAGGGTAGGTGAACATCATGGAATGGAATGATGCTGTCAGGAATCCAGGAAGTGGAGGAAATGATGGAGGGAGAAGAGAGCAGAAGGATTATACTGATGTGAACTAAGGGAACTCCAACCAACATGAAACAAATATGAAGGTCAAGGTTAGAACAAGGCTCCCAAGTTAAAGGCCACATCCCTCCTTTCTGCTAAAAATGGATTTAATGACCATCTCTATGCTGATGATTTTCAAATCTACCTTTCCTGCCCCAGTCTCTCTGCAGACCTGCTATCCCTCTCATCTCTACCTGTCTTTGAAATGTCTCCAGTTGGATGTCCAATAGACATTAAACTCAGCATGTCCAAAAGAGAACTCATGATGTTTCTCCACCCCCACTCCTAGCTTCCCTATTTGGATATTAATATCTTACTATTAATAATTAAGATTAAAAACCCCACCATCCTCCAAGTCCCTCAGGCTCACAACCTAAGAGTCATCCTGGACCCCTTACATTCCCCACACCCCCCATATCTAAGGTGTTATCAAGGCTTATCAGTTTCACCTTTGTACCATATCTTAAGGATTTCACCTTTGGAACGTCTCTACTGTATATTGCCTTTCCAATATCTCTGGTAGATCTCATCTTTGGAATATCTCTTGTACATTTCACCTTTGGAATATCTCTTGTACATTTCACCTTTGCAGTATCTCTTGTACATTTCACCTTTGGAATATCTCTTGTACATTTCACCTTTGGGGTGTCTCTTGTACATTTCACCTTTGGGGTGTCTCTTGTACATTTCACCTTTGCGGTGTCTCTTGTACATTTCACCTTTGGGATATCTCTTGTGCATTTCACCTTTGCAGTATCTCTTGTACATTTCACCTTTGGGGTATCTCTTGTACATTTCACCTTTGGGATATCTCTTGTACATTTCACCTTTGCAACACCTCTCCTAGGTTTCACCTTTGTGTATCTCTGATCAGTTTCACCTCTATTATGCTCCCTTCTCCCCCCTAAGACATGCCCACCCAGGTGCAAACCCTCCTCACCTCACAACTTCCATCCATCACAGCAGCAGCAACTACTGCCTGCTTCAAGTCTCCCTCCTCCAGTCCATCCTCCATTCAGCCACCAAAGGGATTTTCCTAAAAGGTCTGATCCCCTACTCAGTAAATTCCAGTGGCTCCCTATCACACTCCAAAACAAAAACAAAATCCTGACTTTCAAAGCCCTTAATCACCTGGTCCTCTCAACCTTTCCAGTCTTCATACACCTGACTTTCCAATACTACTCATCACTGACACCAGCCTCCTGGCTGTTCCATGAACAGGACCTTCCATCTAGGCAGAGGTCTTCCATGCCTAGAGGGCTCTCCTTCCTCTGATGTCCACAAACTTCCCTGGCTTCCTTTAAGTCCCAACTAAAATCCCACTTTCTACAAGAAGCCTTCCCCAATCCTTAATTGCAGTATTTTCCTTCTGTTATTTCCTATTTTCCTGTCTGTAGCTTGTTTACACACAGTTTGCTTGTATTCTCTCCCACTAGACTGAATTCCTTGAGGGAAGGACCTTTCTTTGTTATCGCCAGTTCCAGCCCTAATTCTCAGGCACTGGCTTATTGATTGATTTGGGAGGAGGAGGGTGGAATCTTGGTGGAGGATGTTTGTTGGACAACACTCCCTAAGGATGAGCCTCAGAGATTTGGGTGAGCCACCATTCCCCAAAGGGCTGCTCCAGTCCCTCCTGGAAAGCCTTGAATAAGGAGCATTGAATAATTAAGCAGCACTGATCTGGGTCCTCCAGGGACAAGGGGACACACAGCATCCCAGCTTCCAAGATCTGGTCTGCACAGGTACCAGCTAGAAGATAGGTCCTGTGCCTGGGGTGACCAGGCTTTAAAGGTTGGGTTGGACTGTGTGGAAAGCAGGATGGGAAGGGCATTTCCAAGTGTGCCTGGTGGCAATGAGGGCTTCCAGACCGGACAGTAACAGAGGATAAGGCTGAATCATTTGTGAGGGGACCTCAGAACCATCTCATCCATCCAAAGCCCTTATTCTGGAGGTGAGGCAACTGACACCCAGACTGGGAGTGACCCAGCCTGGATGCTGCCAGTATAATGCTCCTGAGATCAGCAGACCCCTAGTCTCACCCACTCCCCAAACACAGAGGCACAGGTGGTACAGGCCTTGGAATCCACTTTTATTGACATAGAAACCAAAAACAAGAAGGTAAGAGACAGAAATTGATGCTTCTGATCCCCAAAGCTGGCGAGGACAAGGCCCACCCAACCCAGCCCCACCCTCCTGGCCCCCAAAACACAAAGGCCTCATGGGCTTGAGAAGCACAGGGTATGGGGAGGAGGGCACTTCCAATGCCCCCCACCCTGGGACCTGAAAGAAATTATGATGGCTGGGTGGGGAGGGGCATTCCTGCCCCTGGAGTGTGAAGGGGGAGGGCCAGGCCCAATTTTAATCCCTTCTCTCCCCACCCACCCCAGGTGATCCTTGGCCCTGGGCAGGAGAGGGCCTGCCCTTATTTTCAGCTTTAGGGAGGGGGGCCAGGGACTAAAAGGGAACACAGGAACTAGTACACACACACACACACACACAAAACACACACACACACACACAAACACAGATGCACACACACAAACACATACAGATGCACACACAAACACATACAGATGCGCACACGCACATGGACATGCACACACCAGATGGGACTGGAGAGGATGAAGGAGGAGGGTTAGTGGAGACTTCTTGCCCTCCTGAATTTAAAAAAATAAAAAATTTAAAAAAAAAATAAGTTTTAAAAACAAGTTTAGTGTCTTCCCTTTCTGTCCTCACCCCCTCCCACTGGCTTCAGAACTGGGTGTTCTCTTCCTGCCTCTCGATCCCTGGGGCGTGCCCGTTGCTGGTGCTGCCCCCCAGGGCGTGCCCGTTGCTAGCTCTGCCCAGCGCGTGCCCACTGCCGGTGCCCATGCCGGGCCCGTCATGGGAGCCCAGGTCGTCCTCGTCCACACGCATCTCACTGCACAGGCTCTGCCGGATCTCCTGTGGCAGCCGTGCCCGATGGGCCTGGCACTCCTGGGCCAGCTGGGCTACTGCCTGCAGGGGACACGCACCCTCAGGACCTGGGCACCACTACTCCCTGCCCAGCCGGCCCTCCCCTCCCCAGCCCCCTGCCCCTTCACCTTTGGCTCGTCCTCTTCCAGCTGTTCCTGAACCTGCTGCTGTCCAGCCACCACCCGCTCCTGGCGCTGCTTCTGGGCTTCCTCCAGCTACGGGTGAGCAGGGGTCAGGAGTGTCTAGCGGGGTCCCTCAGAGTGGGGGAGGGGGGTGGGCGCCAGCTTCAGGACTCCCACTCCCCAGGGACTGGCAGGGGTCTGAGCCTTACCCTTCGGATGGAGTTGACAGATTCCGTGATGTGCCGACGGTTTATCTCAGTCAGCTCCCTGTGGAGGGAGTGGGGTGGGGGTTCAGCCTCCTTCCGCCCTGCTGAGTTCCCTTCACCCACCTCTGACAACATAACCAACCACAGCAGGCATTTCTGGGAAGTCACTAAGTAGTACCCATTAGAGGGTCCTCTAACCCAATCCACTCATTTTAGAGACAGGGAAACTAAGGCCCAGGAGAGGGCAGTGATGTCATAGGATCACAAGGCAGCTAGCTGGATGACAATGAGTAAAGAGAGCACGGGGCTTAGAGACCAAACCCAGCTGTGTGACCCTGGGCAAGTCATTTAACCTCTTTGTTTTCTGTGAAACAGGGGTGATGACAGTACCTGCCTCCCAGGGTTGCGGTAGCCCTTGGCACGGTGCCAGCATCTAGCGGGCACCTTCATAAGGTCACAGACTGTGAGCTAAAAGGGACCTCACAGATGCTTGCATCTCTCACTTTGTAAACAAGGAAAGATGGGGTGGGAGACATGACTGAGGCCAGAGCAGTGAGCCAGGATCTGAGCCACAGTAGCAAGGTGGCACAGCAGATACAGTGCCAGGTCTGGAGTCAGGAGGTGTTGGCTTCAGACCTCAGACCTTTACTAGCTTTGTGACCCTGGGCAAGTCACCTCACCCCGTTTGCCTCAGTTTCCTCATCTGTAAAATAAGCTGGAGAAGGAAATGGCAAACCCCTGCAGGATCTCTGCCAAGAAAACTCCAAATGGGGTCACAGAGTCCGACAAGACTGAACAGCAAAACATCCACACCCTGCCCTGCCCTGCCCACTTACGCCTCCTTCTTGTGCTTCTCCCGGGACTTGGCCTCAGAAATGCTATTATGTCTCTTCCGGTCCAGGATCTTCTGCAGCTCCTTCTTCTCCCTGGTTTGGGGGGGGGGGGGGACAGGGAGGGTGGTCAGGCAGCCCAGGAGCAGCAGAGGGGCTGGCTGTGCTGCACCCTCCAGGACCCCATACTCACTTCTCACTGGTCTCCTTCAGTTTTTTCAACTGAGCCGTATGTGTTTCAAGGACAATCTCCCGAAGGCGAAGCTGGGCCTGGCCACGGCAAAGTCAAGGGGAGAGAGGCAAGGACTGGCTGTCTGGGCAAGGCCTTCAGCTTGTGGCCTCACCTGCCTCCAATGTGAGCTCCCCTTCACCTTTTCTCAGGGGTGACCTTCCCCCCACCTTTCTCAGGTGTGGCCCTTCAGCTCCCTCACCTGTCTCAGGTGGGTCTCACCTTTGCCCTTCTCAGGGGTTTTCTCTCCCCACCTACCCCCTTCACCTGTCTCAGGTGGGTCCCACCTGTTTCTCAGGTGTTTTCTCTCCCCCTTCACCTGTCTCAGGTATTCCTGACGACGTTCAGCTTCCACATCAACTTGAGCCTCCCTCAGATCCAACAGACTCTGAAGCTGTTTCTTTTGCAGCTCTCGGTACTTCCTCATCTCTTCCTCCTCTTCCTCATCCAGCACCCCACTCCTGTCGACAGAGACCCCCTGACTCTATCCAGAGAGGACTCAGGGTCCTGACAAGCCACAGCCCCGCCCTGCTGCCCCGCCCTGCTCACATTTTCTGCCAGGCCTGACAAAATCGGGACACCCTTCCTGCTTCTCTGGCCCTCCCTCCCTGGGAGGAGATACCCAATATCAGATGCCCTTGGCCTCCACCACTCACTGAGGGAGCTGTCTCAGGATCTCAGAGCTGGAACAGCTCTCAGCCAGTCCAGCCTGAGCTAGAACAGAAGCCCTTTCAAGTCTCCACAAGTCCTGGGCTTGCAGACCTCCAGTGATGGGGAGCTCACTGCCTCCCAAGGCAGCCCCATCCACTTATGGGCAGCTCCTAACATCAAGATGGTTTTCCTCTCATCCAGTCCTTGCTCTAAATCTGCCTCTTGGTATAATGTCCTCCCAAGGGACGGGGAAGAGCAATAACGATGCACCTGTTGGCCCTTTTCCGACACTCCACCGTGGCACTGTCTCTCGTGCTTCCTCTGTCTTCCTGTCTCTGTCTCTCTCACTCACACACACACACACACACACACACACGCACTCACACACACACTCACACACACACACTTTCATCACCCAAGAAATTTGTCCCCAGTTCTTTCCCCAGATCCTCCTATGGCAGAGACTCCAGACCCTTCCCCATCCCCTTTCCACACCCCCCAGTTTACCCATAAGCTTCCCAAAATGCAGTGCCCAGCGCCAAACACCAGACTGTGGATGTGGCCTGCTCAGGACACAGGACAGCGGGACCTTCACCTCCCTCAGGATTCCAGGAAGGAGGCAGATCACTCTCTGCCCTGGGAGTCAGGCCCCTCTGCTATCCCCTAGTGGCCTTGGACAAGTCCTTTCTTCAGTCTTCCCACCTGCAGAATGGCCTGATGGCCTCAGTTCAAGGCCCCGGGATCTGTACCAAGACACGTACTTGCGCCTCTTTTCCATTTCTCCCTGGTGCTGGGCCAGGTGGCTGAGGAGCCGCCGTGTGTGTGCCGCCGCCTTGCGCTGGTGTTTCTTCTGCAGCTCGCGAAGGTCGCGCTCCTGCCGGCTTCGAAGCTTCCCCAGGGACTTGTGGGCCTGCAGCTCCGCCAGGGGAGTCACAGATACCTCTGAAACCCAGGGTGGGGAAGGAGGACGTCAGAGCTGGAGCTGCAGGGTGCAAGGTTCCCCCACCCACCAGATGGGCTGATTGGTGACTTCAGAGGAGAGGGACCCACCCCAGGCCTCCCCCAGGCTGCCCCTCTTCCTCACCTCCCAGGATGCTGGCAATGAGCTCATCACACTGACCTGGGGAGAAGAGGACAATGATCTCTGACCAGTGCTTGTCAAACAAGCATCCATCAGCATGCTGGACCCTCATGGGACCTGTGGGGACTGGGAGCTGGGCAAGGGACCCCAACCTCCACTTTCTAGAAGAGGAAACTGAGGCCTGGAGGGGAAAACTCCAAATGCAACAGGCCACCTAGCTAACCCAGGGTCACACACTCAACAACTAGCTGGCTGGACCTCGAGTCACCCCTCCCCTTCATGTCCCCCCTACACTAAGCAGCTGGTGCCCATGACCAAGAAGAAGATGCCCCCCCACCCCCCAGGTCCTGCCACCTTCTTCCCCCCACAATGCTTCCCCCTCTCCCTCCCCCCACTCCCAGGTCCATGATCCCACACCTGGTCTGCTTATGGAAGGGCTGGTGGGAGAGGTGCAGGAGCCAGGAGGCCGGGAGCCTCCAGATTCCAGGGAGCCTTGTATGGAGCCTGTGGACAGCTGAGGACCCAGCTGGCGAGAAGGCAGCTCCTGTGGGGTCTCAGGAGCCGCCTGCAGGGAGGAGAGATTTTATCTTCTTGCACCAAGCCTGGGGACCATCTCTCCCAGCTAAGCCCTTACAGATGGGGCTGTCATTTGCAAGAGGTCCCTAAGCTGGATGGTAAGCTCCCTGAGGGCAGGCACTGTTTTTGCCTTTCTCCATCCCCTCAGTACTTAATTTAGCACAGTGATGGGCACACAGTAGGTATTTAGTAAATGCCTACTTTGGAGCACTGCACATAACCCCAGATTTTTCAACATGGAAATCAGGTTCACTAATCCATTTTCCCTTCTTCTTTATTCTTTGTTTAAAAAAAACAAAAAACCGGAGACCTGCCTGGGAGCCAGAGGCAGATGCAAGAGGACAAAAACATATCGGTAAAATCCCTGTGGTGCCCAAGTGTCATGGAGTATTATCGTGTCAGAAGAAATACAAAGGGGCCGGCCCTGGAGTCAGGAGGACCTGAGTTCAAATCCGGCCTCAGACACGGCACACTTATTAGCCATGTGACCTTGGGAAAGTCACTTAACCCCAACTGCCCTGCCTTACCCCCTCCGTAAAGAAAAAAAAAAGAGAAGAAATACAGAGAATTCAGAGATGAGTAGGGGGCCTTATATGGTCAATGAAGAACAAAGCACGGGACCATCCAAGCAATCACCACAGCAGTGGAACCACAAAGACCAAGGGAGCCAAGAGGAGGCGTTGATAGTGAGAAGGGCCAAGATCAGCAATGGAGGAGAGACGAAGAGAGGTGCCCGCCTCCCGTCTGGGGGGGGCGTTTGGCAACAGAGGTGGCGGACTACAGCGCAGTGTGGCATACAAAGATGTCGATGCGCCTTTTTGTGCGTCTGCTGCTGTTAGAAGAGAGTTCTACTGGGACGTGTTTATGGGGGGAGGGAAGGCAATCACATATATAAAAATATTCCCTTTTTATTCTGAAGCAATCAGGGTTAAATGACACATAGTAGTGTCTGAGGCTGAACTTGAACTCAGGTCTTCCTGACTCCAGGTCGGTGCTCTATCAACCTAGCTGCCCACAAATATTTCTAAAACCAAGCATGTTCAGTCTTGGACGTAGCTGGCTTGCTTGGTCCCCCTTTACTTCATGCCCATGAGTCCCTGAATTCTCCTTCAAGGCCCCTGTTCTTCCCCCCAGCCCCCCAACAAATAGAATGGAAGTGCCTTGAGGGCAGGGAACACTGTCATTTCTTTTTAGCCTCAGTATAAGATCAATGTTTGTTGAGAATCTAAATTCTACGCAATTAAAAAATGTGGGTATACCTGAACTTGGGTTCAAGACTTGCCTCCAACATATGGCTATAGCCCTGGGAAAACCGCTCAGGCATCTCCCTAAGCAGATTTGCACTGCTGATCTCCATTGGTTGATAGGTATTACCACAATATAATCACAAGCCCAGTAAAAACAAACAAAACCCAACCATTATCAAAGGAACCAATAATGTTTTCAGAGATCAGTGCAGGGATATCTTCTCTCAGCAGAGGTGAGGGACTACTGGGGCAGAATGCGCCATACAAGGTTGGTGTCTTTGTTAAGAAGGAGAATGTGATGTATATACAAAAGGCTTTGACAAAGCTTATTTTTAAAATGAAATTTTTGTTAAGTTGATTGGCTAGATGTAATTCCCTTCCCCACCTCTTGGGTCCAGCTGGGGAAGCCAGGTGAGGAGATAAGAAGTAATACAGGCCTGATTGTCTCAAGCACCTGGCAAATGTTTGCTCTGGGGCAATGGACCCCACCCACAGCAACTAATGGTTCCAGTTGACACCATCCCCTAAGCACCCTCCTCCATAGGACAAAAGTGACTGTCAGGACTGGGAGGGACTTTGGAACACAGACTCATTGCAGGAAAGAATAGGGGAAGAGGAGGGTGTGGGGGCCCAGAGCTAAGCTCACCATTTCTCCCCTCCTCCCAGTCCCTGATGAACCAAGATGGCTCTGCTCACCTCACTCTCACCAATCAATGCTGCCAACTGTTTTGACCTCTGGTCCATGAGGCTGACATGCTTGATGGGGTTGAACAAAGCCTCAGCATAGTCTTGGGGAGGGGAAAGGGGAGAATGAACAGAGATTCACAAAGCCAGCTTCTCC
>NW_027187322.1:1481137-1483060 GCF_028583685.1 Petaurus breviceps papuanus | reverse complement strand
GAGGGGAAAGGGGAGAATGAACAGAGATTCACAAAGCCAGCTTCTCCACCTTCCCCCCTCTGTCCCAGGTCACGGAATGTTTTCTTAGAAAAGAAAAGGATTTTAGGCGATGCCTACTTCACCTCCCTCATTTTGCAGATGGGGAAACTGAGGCTGAAACTGTGTCTTCCCCAAAGTTACACTGGGTGGAAGGGCCAAAGCCAAGATTTGAGCCCAGCTCCCTCATTTCTCATCCCTGTACCTCACTGTTTCTCCATTCCCGGAACCAGCCTCATCCTCTCTGGCCTCCTTCCCAGGCTCCCTTTCCTGCTGGTCTCACCCCTCCCCTCCTAGGTCCTTACCCTGGTGATCATCAGGGATATAGTCAGAAGCCTCTGTGTAGATAAGCAGGGCAGGCAGACACAGGGGCTGGTTGGCCTCATTCCTCAGGCAGATGTAATGGTACCCTGTGTGGGGTCAAGGGTCAGAAAGGGGGAGGGGCCAAGGCAAAGATGGAGACCAGCAGGGAAAATGAGACAGGTACCATGTACCTTATACCCCTGTGCCCCCCAGCGTCCCTGGTGGTTTGATTTCTTAGGACCCCCTGCCCTCAAAACTGACCCCCCACACTCAGGGGCAAGGGAAGGAAGGAAGGAAGGGAGGGAGGGAGGGAGGGAAGAAGAAAGGAAGGGAGGGAGGGAAGAAGGAAGGTAGGAAGGAAGGAAGGAAGGAAGGGACGGAGGAAGGAAGGGAGGGAGGGAGGGAGGGAAGGAGGGAGGGAAAAAAGGAAGGGCTAGTCTAGCAGACCTCACCTGAGCGGATGGCAGAGACTGGCAGGATGCGGTGCCCCACAAACTTGCCCCCTTCCTCAAAGGCCGCAATACGTAGGGAGGCTAGTGTGGGCAGTACCACCTATGGGAGGGAAAGTTCAGTGGATAGAAGGGGGGCTACCAGAAAGGGACCTCTCTGACCCCTGAACCCTCCCAGAAGCTAGCCTAGCTTTCTGGTGCATCCATTTGAGGGCAGGCATAGACCACTCCATAGTGCTCACTTTGTCCCCAGAGCGCCTGCTGCAGGACTGGGCCCCATGCAGGCCTGGACCAGGAGCACCCACCTTGGGGAAGTCAAAGGGTTCTTCATCCCACACAGGGTTAAAGGAGTTGCCCTGGGAAGCCCGGGTGCGGTATTTGCGCCGCGTGTCCGCAGGAAGGCCAAAAAGATCCACCTCCACATAGATGCCAACCTTCCTGTCCGACAGAAACTGTCCAGAGATCACCTGGAAGCACCAGGGGAGAGGGCTGACAGCACCGCCCTGCCTCCGCCCTCCCGGCTGCTCCCACCCCTGGCAGAAGCCTGACCTTGACCCGCAGAGCGTTGGCTACGATGCCATCCACGATGCCTTCCGTGAACGGGTCAAAGGACTTGTCTTGGCGCCGCATGAACTCCGGCTTGAGCAGGTAGCCACTGCGCCCATTGTACTCAAACACACCAGCGTTCAGCTGCATCGGGAGGTCTGCAGGAGGCAGAGGGCACACGGCCAGCCATCAGCACAAGGCCCAGCCACGCAGGAGAGCCTCAGGAGAGTCTTCAGGCTGCCTTACCCAGGGTCTGGAAATTGAGGGCGACGAGCTGACAGCCGGCATTCCAGAACAGCTGCGGCATGTAATTGGAGGAGTCCACACGGGTGCCTTTGGGGTAGATGCGACTAAGCTGCTGCTTGTTGTATCTGATGGAGGCAGTTACGGGCCACACTCTCCAGAAGGAGCTTCAAGCCCTCCCCCAGGACCCATGCTGAACTAGCCCTGCTTGGCCCTGACCATTTTGGTGCCAATGAGCTCACATTCTGGACCACATCAAAACAGCAGGGGGTTAAACAGTCTCCATGGTTTCCCCCCACCCCAGCTCTGCCATTCCCTGTTCCCAGGCCCCTCCCAGCTCTGCCAT
>NW_027187322.1:1471059-1481127 GCF_028583685.1 Petaurus breviceps papuanus | reverse complement strand
CCATTCCCTGTTCCCAGGCCCCTCCCAGCTCTGCCATTCCCTGTTCCAAGGCCCCTCCCACCTCTGTCATTCCCTGTTCCCAGGCCCTCCCAGCTCTGACGTTCCACATCCTTAGACCCTCTGACTGATGCTCTAGGCTCCTAGCTTCCTTGCTCCCCAGCCTCCCTCCCTTTTGGGCAGATACTCCACAAACTCCATGGGGCTCTTGGTGAGCTGCTCCAATGCCTTGGTCTCCACAAAGGACGACATCTCATAGCACTTGTTCCGCTCTGTTGGGGGGCAGCCCTGTTAGAGGTGCAGGGTGGGGGCAAGGGCTGGTGTCCCTTCCTGGAGCCCCCAGGTCTGCTGCCCAGTCTGGGGCATCCCCGGCCCCACCCCCACTCACTCCGGGCCACCTCGAAGGACTTGAACTTGACGGGCTCAACGTAGTTGACGAGAGTGGACATCTCCTCTGTGGCGTTGACCTCGCTGCTGGCCGTGCCCTGTTAGGCCCCCAAACCACAGGGTCACATGAACGGCCCCGACTCCGCCTCAGCCCCCCACAGCCTCGGCTCCGACCCTCCCCCCACCCTCCCACCTCCTGAGCTTGACCTCGTCTGTCGAGGTCTTCTTGGGGTCAGCCTGTTCTTCCTCCTCCTCCTCCTCACTCTCTGCCTCTCGGTCTGTGGGGGGAACAAGGATCAAGCCCCGTGTCCTCACCCCCACCACCTGGCGGCCCCTTCCCTCTTGCCTACCCCTCCTCTCACCAATGGATTTTCGGGGCTCGGGATTGCAGCCCAGCTGGTCCTCTCCATTGCTCAGAGTAGAGCAGCCCTCAGAGCTGGGGGAGCCTGGGGGTGGGGGGGGAGGGCAGAGACAGAAGCCTCCAGCTCACACACCACATCCACTCACCAAGTGTGGCCCCAGTGTCAGTGGAGGGCCTGACCCCAGCATGGAGACCCTCAGGGCCAGACTAAGAGGGAGCCCTGGGGGCCAATGAACCCTTGCCCAGAAAAAGAGAGGAGGAGAGGATGAGGTTGGAGGACAGAGAGGGAAGGCAGACAGTGACCAGAGCCCACATCCATCTGTGACTAAGGCTGGGGGAGAGTGATGATGCCCCACTATGGGAGGAGCAGAAAGACCCCAGGGACTCAGGGCACCGAGGGGGACCGGAGGTTAAGGCTAACACCTAGGAATGAGAAAGGGCTCTCGGTGACCATGGACTGGGGGTCACAGGTCAGGGGTCCTACCAAGATGCGGGGAAGGGGGCTCAGTGACCAAGGACTGGGGGTCACAGGTCAGGGGTCCTACCAAGCTGTGGGGAAGGGGGTTCAGTGACCAAGGACTGGGGGTCACAGGTCAGGGGTCCTACCAAGCTACGGGGAAGGGGGCTCAGTGACCACGGACTGGGGGTCACAGGTCAGGGGTCCTACCAAGCTGTGGGGAAGGCGGCTCAGTGACCACGGAACTCTCGCTCAGGGCTGAGTTGCTCTGCTCCAAGGGTCGCTTGCGCACTGAGCCATCGGAGGGGCTCAGGGACGGGTGGTGCCGCTTTTTATTCTTCACCAGGATTCTGCCCATCAGGTCCTGAGGGCTGGGCAAGGGCACTCCTGGGGCCAGCTGGGAGAGGAGGTGTGGGGCTGGTGAGAGGCAGAGAAGAGCCCCCTGCCCTGCCTGCCTCCCCCCACCCCAGAGCGGCCCCTACAGGGTACTTATCCAGTGGGTCTATGAGCAGCGCATCCCCAAAGATGGTGCGGCAGTACTCCGCCATCTTGGCCTGCTGCTTCGCCCTGACCAAAGGGAAACAGAGGGCAGGGGTCAAGGGACGAACACCAGCGAGTGCTGGACCCCCGTGCAAAGGCCACCGAGGAAACTCACGAGTCCACGTGGTTCTCAAAGGAGAGGATGACAGGGAAGGGCGACGTCTTGAAGGCCGTCTCTGCGATCGCCTCCAACACATCGCGCAGCGGCACTTCCGTGGTCATGGTGAAGCCATGCGTGATGAAGGGTTCCTCCTCCGGCGGCCGGCCCTTCCACACGTCCAGCTCCACACAGCGGCAGCCCCAGAGGAGCGCCTGCCGGTACATCTCCACGGACGACGTCCCTGCCAGCTGCCCCGCTGCAGGAGAGGTCTGGGTCAGCTCCGCCAACATCCACCCTGGGCCCTCCTGCTCAGCTGTCCAGCCACGCCCTTCCTAACACAGGCTGGACAACAGACTTGGCTTTTGCCATATGGATTGTTAGGCCAACATCTTTGGATAGAATCCTGGATGTCACTGAAGAGGCCTCGATATGCTCTTCAGGGCTCACCAACATCAGCACGATAGGATAGCGTTTCCGATCAAAAGCATCTCGGCCTTCAGCTTCCGCGGCAGAGACCGGCCCCTTTGGTGAATGCCTCCATTGGCATTAACAATCAGAGGCCCAGACTGCAAGCCCAGGGTTGGCTCTACCAAGGAATCTTGCAAGATCTTACCATGTGCATGAGACTTCCTGTGGAAGAAAGGCCTTGAAGGCCGGGTTTCTCTCTACTAAAGTCAAACGCCTTTTCATAACCAAGGAACAAAGCTGGGTCTTGTATCCTCCACTCCCCGCATTCAGTTGCAGGACTGCAAAGATGGTGGCGGCTGCAGAAAAGCATTGGGAGCCTAACTGTGTCTTTCCCATCTGTCCCTCAAGGACACCCTCTGTGCGTGTACAGGGCGTTATCACAGAGATGCGCTAGCAGGGGGATGGGCCGTCCGTAACTGGCCTCTGAGTACTGCTTTTCATTCCCCCACGCCCCGCACTTTGGCATCCTGCCCTCCAAGAAATCTCTTGTAAAACGATCTCTTAATGGTTTCAAGGCTGTGTTGTCTAGAAAACAGCTTTCTCCTCTATGGTTGGCTTCACATGCTCATCTCCATACCGCCTTTTAAAAGTCACTGCCATGCCTTTACATGACCCATCCAGAAGGCAGGGTAAGGGTTCAAGTATGGCAGCTCTGCTAGTCTGCTCATGACAACAGGGGGTAGAAGCCCGGGAAAATCTGCTCAATTCCCAGCCTGCTGCCGGCTTCAAGCTACTCTCTTAGCAGGGTCTTGCACCCACTGCTTTTGGTCCTTGTAAGAGGCCATGGTGCCCACAATCTTACAAGCCAGCTTTTCTCTAAATCGGTATCTGCCCTGATCCGCCATCTCATTGTTTGGTAAAGAGATCAGATGAGATAATATTTATAAACTGCTCGGCCTGGCGCCTGGCACTGTACCCAGTAGGTGATTAATAAACGCTCATTAATTGATTGGTGAAAGATAGTAATAAAACAGAAGTAAGAGTGCTACATCGCTAGAAGGCTCTCGGGGCAGTCTGGAGCCCAGAGGATGCCTCCACTTTCTCAGCCTGATTCCTCTTTTCCTTCCCTGCATGTCACTGACTCTGCATTGGTCCAGATGTCCTTGGCTTGGAGGATCTTGCCTCCTTCTCTGTAGATTTCTCTGTCTCCCCAGGCTCTAACGCCAAGGTTGGCTTGTTCACATGCTACAATTCTGCTCTCTCTGCTCTTCTGGCTGATGTCCACCCTTCATGCCCCAGGGTCCCATGTGAGGTTCTTTCTTGTTACCTTTGGGGACCCTAGGAATCAGTCATGCCTGTCCCTTTATTTGTCCCCAGAGGGAGCTCAGAGGAGCCACCCTTATGTCAGTGCAGACAGGGGTCAGTCCTTCTAGGAGTCAATGGACAAACATTTCACATTTGAAATGGAGAGAGGGCCTTGACTGGTGATTTCCCTGGTATAATGAAAATCCAGGGGAGGAAAGTCCTTCCCCTTCTACCCATGCTGGCTGGAACCTTCTCTGTCCCTTCAAGTGGGAATTCTTTGTACTCTGGACACCTGGGCAGTCTGGTGAAGCTTAGGGACCCCTTCTCAGAATTATCTTGTTAAACACATTACAAAGGAAACCAATCACATTAAAACCCATCAGTCAAAATATTAAAAACAAATTCACAAGCCCTTCTAGTCAAGGACGCAGGTTAAGAACTCTGTCTGGCAGAACTTCCTGGCCACCAAGAGGGTAAGTGGCACAGATGCCCAAGCTCACACTGCCACTAGGTGCCAGGGGCAGGACAGGAGCCCAGGTCCTCCTGGCTTGGGGAAAGGCTCTGCCTCTTACAACAGCTGAGGCCAAGTTCATAAACAGTAACCACACCGGCAAAAGTGTAAACTACTCCCATTCCCACAGAGCACTCCTGCCTACACACGAGTGAACAAAGGTGCCCTTCGACCCTCAGACTGAGGTCAGGGACAGCCCAAGAGTTACCTGTGAGGTAGGTGTTGTGGGAAGAATTGATGAAGTAAGAGCTAAGGGGCTGGGTCATGTCATCGCTCAGGTCCAGGGGCTCTGGTGGCAGAATGCTGTTCTCCTCCCCACCCAGGTAGCGACTGAAGCCTTCCATGGACATCTGGTCTGGGGGAGACCAAAGGAGAAGGGCTCAGACTGCACCCCTACAGTCCCTCTCATTCCCACCAGGGCAACAGGCATGTGACTCCATAGCCACACAGAGGAACGACTGGGATTTGGGGCTGCTGGCTCCCACCATAATGAACAGGGCAGGAATAAGAGAACGTGGAAATGTCAAGGAATGACAGAGCTGGGAGGGCCTTAGAAGAGGAGATGTCAGGGCTAGGAGGGGGCCTGAGAACAGGGAATGTCAGGGCTGGGAGGGGCCTGAGAACAGGGAATGTAGGGCTGGGAGGGGTCTTAGAACAGCAATGTGAAGAGATGAAAAAGGCTTTAGAACATAAAATTTCAATGCTAGGAATGCTGATCTAAGAATGTCAGGGCTGGGAGGGGCTCTGGAGACCACCGCATCCAGGCCCCTTGTTTTTCAGAGAAGGACACTCGGTCCCAGAGCAGGCCCATAGGTGACTCCCTTACCGTTACCATCCAGGCCTCCCCACAAGCCCAGGGACAGGGTCCTCACCTCGCTCCAAGAATTGCTGATTGGGCTCATACTTCTCGATGAGAAGGCGGGCCTGGGCCGGCCGCAGTGGGGGGTATAGGACCTCGTTCAGCCGGGGGTCTCTCTGCTTCTGGTTGACAAAGTCCAGGAGCTGCTCTAAGGTCAGGTACGGCTTCCCCTTAGCACCACTTGAAGGGGGCAGAGAGACACAGTGGGGTATGTCAGGTCCCACCAGGGCCAGAGGGTTTTTCTATTCCTACTTCAGCATAACTGGTTCCCTTCCTAAGTCTGTACAGTTATTTCCATGCATTCCGAGAAGAGGTCCCTCGGCTTCACCAGACAGCTCGAAGGGGCCAGGGTGCCAAAAAATAAGGCTTGTGAGCCCCCGCTCCACCATCTGCCTCCGGCCTCAGTATCTTTATCTATAAAATGGGGATTTTCTGTCTCTAACTCCCTACCTCAAGAATGCCCATGGTCAGCCCTGAAGCCCCTTAGGAACAAGGGTGTCAGTTTGTAGGTACTTGGGTGCCTTAGGAAACATTGCAAAGTTGTGGATAGAAGACTGGACTTGGAGCCAGAAACACCTGAGCTCTGGTGCTGCCTGCCACACACTGTCCATGTGAGCCTGGGCAAGTCCCTTAACCACTCAGTGCCCCTGGCAGTTCTCTCAGACTGTGCTGAGTGTGAGACTGATTAAACCTCAGATCTGGCAGAAAAGAAAGAAAAAAATTCTCTCTAACCCAAAACTAGGCCATGATCTCCTGGAAGGCGGAGACCCTGTCTGTGTGCTTTCTCTCATCTCCAGCCTAGGACAATGGGCTGCCAGGCATGGGTGATAATCAGTTAAACAGTCACTTGGGGCAGCTGGGTGAATGCCAGGCCTGGAGTCAAGATGACCTGAGTTCAAATACAGTCTCAGACACCCACTGGCTGTGTAACCCTGGGTAACTCACTTAGCCCTGTTTGCCTCAGTTTCCTCAGCTATCAAATGAGCTGGAGAAGGAAATGCCAAACCATTCCAGTATCTCTCCCAAGAAAATCCCAAAGTGGGTCACACAGTCAGAAAGGACTGAACAACAAACAGCTACTTAAATATCTGTGGATTGCTTGAGTAGGTCCATGAAGGCAATGGGTACCAACCCCTCCTTGGTGGAGAGGAGAGGCAGGGGAGGGGAGGAGACTCGGCCCACCCATTCCCTGTTTTCAAGAACGGAATTTGTGTGAAAAAGTAATTAGATAATAGCTTAAAGCAGGAGAACTTTTCATTTTTCAAATAAGGAAACTGAGGCCCCAGACCACAGAGCCCACCTGGGAAGCCTCCTCCCAGGAGGATCTCCAGCCCCTGAAGCCCCCTCCCCCAACACTCCTCCCCCCTTCTCACATCTCCAGCAGGATCTTGTCTATGTCTGGCCGGAGACACAGTTTATTGAGGAATCTTTCAAAGATCTCCAGGGAAAACTCGTCTGGCCGGATCGACTCGCTCTGCAGGGAGGAGGAGGGAGGAGGAATGAGCAGGGAAGCCCCAGGGAGGTCAAGGGGCTGCTCCAAGGAGCTGGCCTAGGGACCCCCGCCCCCACCCAAACCCCCCTCCCGTACCCTGTTAAAGTTGAGGCCGCAGGACTCCAGCGCCGTCTCCACTCGTTTCTTGTCAGCAGAGAACGTTTTAAGGATGCTGAGCGTGAGGAGCGTAGAGTCAGACAAGGGGGGCAGGGAAGGGGTGCTGCTGGGGTCAAGGAGCCAAAGGTCGCCAAGGGTAAAGGCAGACCTCTCACTGTGGGGAGGGCTCTGATTTTCAAGGTACACAGGGGTGGGGGCTCAGGGGGAAGATTCTCACTTTTTGACTGGGATGCGCCCGTCCTGATTCACCTGAAGTTTTAACTTGGTATACCTAGCACAAAGAGGGAGGAAGAACAAAAGCCTTGGGGTGGGGCACCCCAGTGGGTGCCAGGGGCCTGACCTTACCCTTTCTCCCTTCCCCCACCCTGGGGACCCTTTCCCTCTCATTCTCCCCCCCCCACTCCCCACACATTCCCCAGGACATTCTGGCCTGCACCCTGCTAGCAGGAGCCCCCTCTCCCCTGCACCAGCTCACGCTTTTCGAAGGAAGGTGTTTCGGGATGCGTTCTGGGCCAGGATATTCATGGCCAACTTGAATAGCTCATCTGCCCAAATCTGATGGGGGTAGAGAAGTAGCCGGGGAGAGGGTGAGGGAGGGGGCGCTGCCTGCCTCCCACCAAGAGTCCTCCACCAGAGCTTTCATAGGATCTCAGATCCCAAGCTGGAGGAAATCTGAAGTCATCGAATCCCGACTTACTGAAGCTCAAAGAGCTCGAATGCCTTGGCCAGAGTCACCGAGGTAGTCCAGAGCAGGGCTCAGCCCGGAAGCCCAATCCTCTGGTTCCTGGGCCAGGCCTCCCCCAGTCCTCCCCACTGCACCCCTCCCAGGCCCCCCTGGACCACACCCCACCTTGGCAACATCTTCCTGCACAGCCATGAAGTTGAGAAAAGTAGTGTTGACAGGGTCAGGGCCAGCTACTATGGTCACCAGCTTGTCCTCAGGCCTCGTCTCAGGGCCTCCAAAACCCAGGATTTCCCGGATCTTGGGGTCCTATGAGGGTCAGAGTCTGAGTGCCAGCTCTCCTGGGCACACAGCCTTCTCCCCACTCCCTCCTCCCCCTCCCCGACCCATCTCAGAGCCAGCACTGGGGCTCAGCGCATTGCAAGCTTCTACTGAACGGCTGTCAAACTGGGGCAGGATCCAGCAGGGGCCAGGGGATGATGGCACCCACCTTGGGCAGCCGGGCATAGCGGCCTGTTCGCGTGTCCCGGATGGAGCTGATGTCTAGAGTGTCCACTTCCTAGAGGAAAGTCCGAAATTGGAGGAGGGTGGGATGAGGGCAGAGGGGAAGCAGGAGGGGGATGCCTTCCCACTCAGCACAGCACTTAAGAAATGCCTACTGTGTGCTGGGGGCTAGGGACTCAGAGATAAAGAACATGATCAGCCCCTGCTCTCAAGACGCTTATGTTCTGTTGGATGGACGTGACATAGACCCAAAGAAATAAACAGAACATTTGGAGAGATTCCCAGGACTGATTCTGGAGGGGAGGAGGGGCGGCGTCTGACTCCATGAGGCAGAGAAACAAGGGGTGTTAGGGCAGACAAGGAAGAGACGGGGGGACAGGGAGCCCCCCAAAGTCTGTGGCTGTGCAGACACTACCAGCCCAGACTCAGGTCTCCAAACACACCTCTGCGTTCAGGGGGGCTGTTCTGGATAGGAGAGGAGAGGGCTTGGATGTTTCCTGTTCAGGGGTGGGGAAGGGTGGGAGGTTATTTCCTGTCCAGCCAGGCCGTGGGAAGGGTCAACCAGCTTAGGAGGCCTCCGCCCTGAGGGCTTCAGGAATTTGGGGCAGGGGGCAAGGCTCAAGGGGCTGCAGTATAGAGGAGGGGACAGAGTATCCGGGCCTCAGAAGCTCATGCATACCATGTTAGGTCCAGTCCAGTAGAGAAAGAAGCCATTGGGGTCTACTCGGAGTGTGACCAGGTTCCGACTAGAAGCCTCCTGGACAGTAAGGAAAGAAGCCAGTAAGGGCCAGGCCAAGGGGGACAGTCTGGGGACCAGACACGGAACCAGGACCTGCCTTCCAGCAAGACCATCACAGCAATGGCCTTCAGTGATCACAGCCCTGCTGCAAAGACTTCTCTGGGATAGAGAGAGTGCCAGGCCTGGAATCAGGAGCCCGTATATCATCATGCATTCAAATTTGGCCTCAGACACTTCCGAGCTGGGTGACCCTGGAAAAGTCACTTCACCTGCTTGCCTCAGTTTCCTTACCTGTAAAATGAGCTGGAGAAGAAATGGCAAACCCCTCCAGAACCTTTGCCAAGAAAACCCCCGATGGAGTCACAGAGTCAGGCATAACTGAACAACACTTCCCCACAGCTTGGGACGAGTTGGGCAGTGGCAGCAGTCCCAGCTTACAGAGAAGGCTCAGAGGTTAAGGATGTTGCCCAGAGTCACACGGCCAGCTGGGTCTAAACTGATCTTCACAACAACCCTGTGGGGCAGATGCTAATACTGTGCCCAGTTTTACAGGTGGGGAAACTGAGGCTCCCTGGAAGCAGAGTGGCTTGCCCAGGGTTACCAAGCTAGCAATTGTTCCGGTCAGAATTTCCAGGTCTTCCTGACCCAAGGCTAGAACTCTTCTATTCCCCCCCACACACACACCCCTTTTCTACCAAACCCTCTTCAAAGATCTGTCCCCACCAGAATTAGGCTGGAGGGTCAGTCTCTGACTGAACGGCTTGAGGGTGTGCCCTGACTCTAATAGCAATCCTAGGCTGCCCCCCCCCAGCCCTCTCACAGCCTTAAGCCCTCCCCTGACACACCAGGGCAGCCTAGGGGGGAACCACAAATTTGAACTTGAACCCCCAGACTAGCTGTGGGGCTCAGCAGGACAAAAGGTCACCAAAGGGAATGAGAACCAAGTAATCCCAGCTTCTCCAAACCCTGGCCCCCCAGGGCTCCATCTCCCATTTCTGGACCCTCTGCTCCACTCCACCCTTGCTGCCAGGCAGATTTACTCGGTACCCAAGCTCAGAGTAAGCTGAAGGCACCCCTAGGGCAGAGCAATGAGGAAAGAGCAGGGGGAGGGGGAGAAGGGACAGCCTGCTAAGTGCCAGCCCAGCAGGGAATGTCCAGGGCCGAGAGGCAGCAAGCTCGGCCCTTCCACCCACCCACTGCCCAGTCCTTAGTGACAGCGACCTCTGACCCCAGAGGGAGCTGCCTTCACAGCAGGGACCAATCCCACGGACTCCAAGGGCTTGGAGAGAGGAAGGGAGGGGGCTTTCTCTGCTCTGGCCTGGGGGGAGGGGATGGGAGATGAGGGTGATAAAGGGAACCTTTCTCCCCCAGGTGCTTTCTGTTCTCCGAGGTCCCTTCTCTCTGGTCGCCGAAATCCTCGGCTTTACCTTCCTGTCCCAGAAGTCAGCCTTAAGCCCAGTCAGTGTTTGTAGGACAGGGGTCCCTTCGGACTGGAGCAGCCATATCACGTGTCCATTGCCCCTAGCCCATTGGGCTCCCACAGCCCCCCCCAGCCGGAACCCAATTTCCCAGGCAGCCCCCCCCCCCCCCCCACCCCCCCCCCTTTTGT
>NW_027187322.1:1469350-1470959 GCF_028583685.1 Petaurus breviceps papuanus | reverse complement strand
GGCGCGACAGACAGGTAAAGCCGGGGATTTCGGCGGCTAGCGACAAGGGACCTCGGAGACCAAAAAGGACCTGAGGCAGAATCGCCCCTTGCGCCCCCCCGCCTTTCCTCCAAGATCCCCCCAGTTCCCCAGGCAGCCCCCCCCTCCCCCCAAGGCTCTCTCCTTGGTTTCCACTTCCTTATTTGGGTTTATCACACCAGAAGGAAAAGGAGAAACTTTTTCTAACTTTCCTGCCGGAGGCCTCCCGTAAGGGAGGGTCTCCCCCAGACTCAGGGCACCCCCTCTCGTCCCCCTCCCCAGCCCCGAATTCCTCTAGGAGAGGAGGGCCCCACCACACCTGTTACCTCTGGCCACACCCCCAGGCCCCCTCCCGGTGCTCTCCTGGCCACCCCAAAGCTATAACAAGCTCCCCCAGCCCCACCCAGCCGGAAAGGAAAAGGGAATCCTGCCAGGCCTCCGGCCCAGCTCAGCTACGGAGGGGACCCGCGGGCCTGTAACTGGGGCAAGCACGGGGGGCTTGGCCGGGGAGGAGACGGGAGGGTGGGAGCGGCCCAGGGGGAGAGGACGGATCTTGGAGGAAAGGCGGTCCCGGGGCTGCAGAGGAAAGGTCGGAATGCGGAGGAGAAGGGGAGGACGCAAAGCGAGACTGGAGCTAGCGGGGCGCAGGGGGGCCGGGGGAGCGGCGCGGGCCCCAGCCCCGGGAGCCCGAGCGGGACGGTCTGGAGCCGGGGCTGGAAGGGGATCGGGGGCGCCCACAGAACGGCTGCGGCCGCGGCCGGGGCTTTATTGGGGTCCAAAGTCTCTTCTCCAGCGGTGGGAGGTGCAAAGTGCCTGGAAGACTGCCCCGTACGAGTTTGGGGGGGAAAGAAGCCAGTCTCCCTCCTCGATTTCGGGGGGCTCTGGGGACTGCCTGGGCAGCAGCGCCGGACGGCCCCGAGCCCCCGGGACTGGGGGAGGGAAAGTGTCGGTGGGAGGAACGCACAGCGAGGCCCCAGGGAGACGGGGCGGCGGGGGCCCCGGGATCAGGGAGCGGAGGCCCGGCTCCCCGCCCGCGCTCACCTCGTCCCACTTGATGAACTTGCTGCCCCGTCGCAAGGTCTCGGGCACGGCCGGAGGCTCCAGCTGCAGCGCGTGGACCCCGGGCCGGGCGCCGGCCATGGCTCCCCAGGGGGCCGGGGCCGGGGGCCAGGGCGGAGGGCGAGCCGCACCGGGGCTGGGGGTTCGAACCCCGACGGTCCCGGTCCGGGTCCGGCTCCCCGCGCCCGAGCGCAGCGGCGGGGGCAGCAGAGGAGGAGGAGGAGGAGGAGGAGGAGGAGGCAGCTCAGTCCGGGACTTTCTCCCGGGGCGGCCCGGGCAGGGCGGGGCGGGGCCGGGCCGGGGCGGGGCTTGTGGAGGACACGCCCCCTCCGGCTCGCTGCCTTCCCAGAACCCAGGAGTCTAGGGCTGGAACTGGGGCTGGGGCAGGAGTCCTCGCCCCCTGGCGGCCAGGCTGGGACGGCCCGGCCCGAGGTGCAGGGGCCGCGTCCTGGCTCCTGGGAGCCCGGCTAGGCTCTCCTCTGGCTCGCTCTGGCCTGGAAGCCCGGGGTTCCCGCCCCCACCTCTCCTTCCC
>NW_027187322.1:1455668-1464350 GCF_028583685.1 Petaurus breviceps papuanus | reverse complement strand
CCCCCCTCCCCCCCCCCACCCCCCCCCCCCCCCCCCCCCGCCATCCCCCACCCCTCCCTCCCTTCTCTCTCTCCCCCACCCATCACCCCCTCCATCCCTCCTCTCTCCCCAGCCAGCGGTCCCCCCACTCCTTATCTCCACCCCCCGCCTTCCTCCGATGGTCGGAAGCACTCCACTGCCTAACGGCCCATTCTTCTCACATAACTTCAGAGGCCCTAGGGACCTGGCCCCCAAGTCCCAGTGCTACCAAGAGAGCCCCAGCAGTCTGAGCCTGTAGCAGCCGCATGCACCCCAGCCCTCTGTTCCCTCTGCTCTTAGTCCTAAATTTGTAAATCACTCGGTTGTGAACCAGAGGGGGAGGTCACTTGTTCAAAGACGCACAGCCAGAAGCTGAAAGATTCCTAGTCAGTCTTCAGATTGCATGGCCCTGATCTTTATACCAGGAACACTGGGACCCAGGAAACCTCAGGCTTCCCCCGAAGCTAACGCTAATGTTTCTGCCCCAGGGATAGTTATCCTGGGGAAAGGGACACCATCCCCAGATTGACTAGCCCTGAGGCCTTGCAGCACCAGGGTAGGGGGTCCAAAGAAACAATGGAGACCGAAATGTGGGCATGGGTGTGTCTGCAGGCCAGCTAAAGCAGCCCTGACCCCAAGAATCCTGAAGCCACTTAACCAACCTGAACACCGTGCTCCTGGCCCAGGGCTAGACAGCACCCCTGCCCCCAAAAGAGCTAATGTCCTAGGAAGGAAAATAATCTCTGCAGAAAAATAAAGGGGAGGGGGCAGGAAGAGGGGGGCAGAAGGAGGGGAGGCAGCCAGCTCCAGCGATCCGGGCCTCTGCTGGGAGGGAATCTGCCTGTGGGCCCCGCCCCCGAGCCAGAGCTGGGGCTGCGAGCAGGACAGCTCTAGAGGGGCTGAACACAAATTCTGTGCAGGCCACAATTTTACCTAAGGCTGGACCTAGAAACCCAGAAAGACAGGGAGGTGGGGAGAGGGGGAGGGAGGCAAGGTCTCCAGCTGCAGAGGCAACAGGAGGGTGCCGGCCTGCAAAAATTCCATGCTGGGGGGAAGGGGAGAGTGTTGGACTGGGTCCCCTCCCCCCACTTCCCGACCTTGGGCCAATTTCTTGGCCTCTGTTTCCTTTTCTGTAAAAATAGCAATAATGATTCCTCCCCTTGAGATTTGCCAAGCTCTTTCCTAAGCACAACCCCTGGAGAGAAGTCTTCTGGCATGATTATCACCATTTGATAGATGAGGAAACTGAGGTCAATAGGGTGAAGTGACTTGCCCAAGGTCACACAGCTAGTAAGTGTCTAAGGCCATATTTGAATTCAGGCTGTCCTTACTCCTGGCTGGGAGCTCTGTGCACTATGGTGCCACCTAGCGGCCTCTTAAGGAGCATGCATCCTAGCAGAGGTAGATCTGGGTTTGGGCACTGCCTCTGAGGTACCCTGAGTGGGTGACCCTGGACAAGTCACTAGCACTCAGCTGCCCGTTTACCAGGCCTGCTTCTGTGGTGGCCCCAGGACACTGCCTAGGTCATAAATGGCTGGCAAGCCTCCCGTTGGCTCAGCAGGAGAGCCCCCAAAAAGTAGGAGGGCCTCGGAGAGTGGGCTCTGGGCCTCCCAGGGAGTCTGGCTGGTGATCTCTGCCCCCTCCCAGAGGGCCTGGCTCTTTTCTGCCTCCCTGCAGGGCCTTCTCTGGGCTCTGCCCCTGCCGGGGAAGTGCCCTTGGGGGCGGATCCTGGGCAGGCTAACCACAGGGTTCCCGGACCTCAAGTCCAATTGCTTACAATTTTCCTGCTAAATTGCCTCCTGTTAAGCATCCCTGTTTGGCAGCTACTCATTGGAGGCATCCCAGATGGAAGGGCCCTCTGAAGGCATCCCGATGAACTGACTCATCTTCCTGGGGCAGGAAACATCATAGAAGAGTTCTTATTCCTCCCGTCCTTCCCACAGGCACTGACAGCAGCCTTCTGGGGCAGGTGGGGCCATGCCCATTCCATAGATAAAGAAACTGAGACCCCGAGAGGCTAAGCCTGTGCCAGAGCCAGGACCTGAAGCAGTTCTCCTGGGTCCGAGGCTGGCCCTCTTCGGACACCTTGCTGATGCCCTGCTCAGCAAGGAGAAGGCATTTAGCCAAAGCAACCAAGGTCAGTAGAAGACCCAGGCCTAGAAAACCCACCCAGGTCTTTGGACTCTGAGGCTGTGGCCTTTCTGCTGGGTTTTGTTATCAGATTCCCAATGGAGTTGGAAACTGAGGCAGGATGGAGGGAGACAGCTCCCAGGCCCCTTCAGGCTGTGCTGGCTTCAATCCAAAGACTGAAAGGAAATGTCCTGACCTCAGGGAGCTCTCCTGGGAACATAGAAGGGACTTGGACCTGGGCACCCTCACAGGATCTCTGGGTTTGAGTTGGGAGGGGTCATAGAGATCATACCCTACAAGCTTCTGGGAAAAGATTGGGGGTCCCACAGCCAGGAGCAGGGCTTGAACCCAGGCCTTCTAAGGGAGAGATCACCCCCAAGCAGTCCAGCCTACCTCCAGTCCAGCTCCCTCAATCCCACAGCTCTGGAATCTGGGGTGGGGCTGGGGCTCTGGAGTTACCAGACACAATTCAGTTAGTAGGGAAATACCAGGTAAGGCTAGAGACCAGAACCATACTGGAGGGAAAGATGGAGATGGGGTGGGATGGGGGAAGGAGCCAGGGCCAGAGAGAGAGAGAGAAAAGACATAGAGGAGAGGGAAGGGGAGGGGAGAGGGGAGATTCAAGATTCTCTAGGGGAATCAGGGTTCCAAGCTGAGTCTGGAGGGTCTGAGAAGGAACCAGGATTTAGAAAGAGCGAGAAGCTGCCCTCGGTAGAAGCAGCAGGTTTAATGAGTGGAGTCAAGGGAGACAGGTGAAAGTTCTGTCTCCACCACTCACCATCTATGTGACCCAGGCCAAGTCACTTAAGGATCTCCCTGAGACTCAGTTTCCTCAACCTGTAAAATGAGAGGGAGGACCTTGATGATCCTTACCATTCCTCGCGGCTCTGTCTGTGATGCTGAGTCAGATATTTGGGTAACCTGGAGTGAACCGCTCGGCTGCTTGGAGCCTCAGTCCCCTACCATCTTTAAAACCCCTTCCATTTCTAAATCTCATTAAGGCTCAGAGATGCTGGGGATGGTGAGGGAGGAGATTTCTGGAGGCCCTGTGAAAGTGGCGGACAGTGGAAGAGTTAGTGTTAATGCTCTGGTGAAATGGGTCCCAGGGGGATTACCATTAGAGGGCTGTTTCCTCTCCGGACACTTTCTCCAAACCCCGGTAATGGCGATGGGGCGTCTTGGTAATGGTGGAGGAGAGAGGCTGGTGCCTTCCAGACTCAAGAACCCCACCCAACCCTCCCCAGAGCTTCTGGCAGCTGAGCAGACAGCAACATTAGCAAGGTAATATGAGGATGGGGGTGGAAGTGGGGACTGGAGCTGGGTGAATCAGGATGTGGGAAACCTGGCCCTCTTGGGGGAATACCAAGAAACTTTGAAGCCATTTGCCTGGTTCCTGGAATGGTCCAGACCTAGAAGATGCCAGGGATCAGATACAGGTAAAAGGAGTGAGCTGGAGGATGGGGGGGAAAGGGAAGAAGTAGGATCGGGATACTGGAGTGGGTGACTGCAAGCCCTGACCTCATGGATGAGCCCAAGGAAGAGGATTTCTGGGGCTTGGAGCATGGGTAGAAGGGGAGAGCATGAACCCATAGGAGGGGTGGGAAGCCCTAAGCTGAACGGTGGGCCCCCCAAAGGGCTACAGTCGCACTGTCTTTGAACATTAACTAGGCTGGAGTAGCAGGGAGAGGAATAACAGAGAGAGGGGGAAAAAGAGGAATTCCTGCTGAGCTCCAAGATCCAGGGTCTGGACCGGGCTGGGGCTGGGGCTGGGGCCTTTTGGCATGACACTGGACTTATTTACCTGTTGTATTCCCACCAGAATCTAAACTCCATAAGAGCAGAGACTTGGGAGGGACTGGACCCCTAGTGCCTTGCACACTTAACAAGTGCTTGGGTTTTTGTTTTTTTTGGAGTGAAAGTAGGATCACTGAATCCAAAACCATTTTATAGAAGAGGAAACTGAGGCTTAGAGAATTTAAGTGACTGCCCCTGGTCGGCACCTAGAAAGCAAGAGAGCCAGGATGGACCTCAAGGTCGTCAGCCTCCAAAGCTGCACTTCCCCTTCACAAATGATGGGAGTCAAGAAAGCTTCTGCCCTGAATGGGCATGACCTGTCCAGACTACACTCTGACAGGATTAGTCCAAATCCAGCTTCTAGTCCTCAGTTTTGGCAGATTGAGGAGGTCAAGGTCGGTTTAATCAACTGATGGCTTCATCAAGTGGGCTCTGTCCAGGCCCAGTAGAACCTTCCTGGGAACCAGAGGATCAAATGATGAATTTATAATGGGGACTGCAGTGAACCTGGAGAGAAAACCAGAGCTCTGTGTCCAACTGCCTGCCCGGGGCCTACCTCCCGGAGGCTCAGCCTGCTCAGGAGGCCCAACTGGAACCAGAAGCAGGAGGATGCTTAGAAGTAGAGCAAGGGGCCTGGGCTGCTCTTAAGGGACGTTTCCATGCTGCCTGATGTACTGCCCTTCCCCCCTCTAGGGATGCTGCTCTGTGGAGAACAGGTAGAGAAAGGTAGGGGCGGCAGCCGTCTGGCCTGGATTCTCCTCAACAGGCCTGATTTCAGGTATTTGTCCCCTTTCTTCCAGAAGCCACAGAAATGTGCGGGGAAAGTCCATGTGACCCCAACACAGCAGCATATCTGCAAATGTCCACTGCCCACCGAACCCAGTCAGGAAGCACATGAGTGTATGCAGGCCTGGTGCAGAGGACAGAGCTGGGGCCAGGGCCCAGCTCACATCTCAGAGGTTCTTTAAGGGCAAAATCATATTAGGTGGTCTCTAGGCCCCTCCCAGGCCTGACATCCCCTGTTCTAAGGCCCCTCCCAGGCCTGGTGCTGGGGCTCTAGGGTACGTGGTGGGATGTGACCCAAGCTGGCCCTGTGCTCTGGGCCTTGGTGGGACCTGCTGTGAGGAGCAGGGGCAGACTGCAGTTTCTGAGCCCCACAGCTGGGGGAGGAGAGAAAAGGGTGAAACCTCAACTTCTTGGGCAATGCCACCGCTGTCCCCTTCCTCCATGAAGCCTCCCTCCCTGCTCGGGTGATCTTGCATCCCCACAGCCCAGCCTTCACTGACAGCAGAATTCTCATTGAGTGATGCATAAACCAGGAGACAGTGCCATGAAAGTGAGAACACCGGACATGGGTTCCAGTCTTGACGCCAACATTTGGAAGCTGTGACCTTGGACAAGTCTCTCTTTGCCTCTGGCTCCCTGATTGATTCCAAAGCCATCAAATGGGCCTAGTAATCCAGAATCCAGGCCCACACAGCACACAGCCACACCCTCCCGGGGCTTCTGGGTAGACAGAATAGGTGATAGCTGACCAAGTCCTTTGCAGTCCATCAAGTATCTCTGCATAGGTGGGGGGGGGGAGTGGAGGGCACCCCCCCATTCTCATTTCTCTTGTCATTTCTGTCCAGTATATAGTTTGTTCCAGTCATTTGGGAAAACCAGGACCAGCTTCATGATGGCATGGTGGCAAGACCCCCCAGGTTCTGGTTGAGGCCTTTCTGATTAACTAGGACACTGGGAGCCCTAGAGTCAGGAGGGACACCAGGCTGGAATCCTCCCTCTCGAGCTTCTTCCTAGGTGAGGCACTAAATCCACCGGCACCTCAGTTTTCTCCTCTGTAAAATGGGGATTATTCTTGCAAGACCTGCCTCACGGGGAGGTTGGGCGGTTCTGATGAGTCCATGCATAAAGTTCTCTGTATACCTAAAAGCCTTTTGAAACGTCCATTGTGGAGACGAGAGGCCCAGCTAAATAAGGATGGGCCTTGGGGTCGGGAAACTGGGTTCAATTTCTGATTGGGTCACCAGCTTAGGGGCAGAAGACCCACATTTGGACCCCGGCTTACCCACCTACCAGGTGACACTGGGTGAGTCCCACCTCTTCTCTGGGCCATGTGAAATGAGTAGAATACAACTCTGTGCTCCTGTGACCCACTGGGCCCATAGCAAGCCAGAAGTAAATGGAACCTTAGTTGTACTAATAATGAGAGCTAACATTTATATAACAGGTGCTTCACAAACACTAACTCCCTTGTCTTCACAACCACCTCAGGATGAAGGTGCTGTTATTATGCCCATCTCACGGAGGAAGAAACTGAGGCCAAAGTTAAGTAACTTGCCCAAGGTTACACAGCTAGTTAAGTGTCAAAGTTGGATTTAAACTTGGCTCTCTTTACTCCAGGCCCAGTGTTCTCCATGTGTCAGTAGCTGTCTTTACATTCTTCTTGTTTGTTTTTGAGTGGGGGAAGGCAAGGCAATTGGGGTTGAGTGACTTGCTCAACGTCACACAGCTATAGTGTATCAGTGTCTGAGGCCGAATTTGAACTCAGATTCTTCTGCCTCCAGGGCCGGTGCTCCACTCCCTGTGTCACCTAGCTGCCCCAAGTAGCTGCCTTTAAAAAAAGTCTCCTCAATTGATTTTCTTTTTAAATTTTATTTTATTTTCAGTTCTGAATTCTTTCCCCCATCTATCAAGAAGGCAAGAAAAATAAGATTTTTACAAATATATTATATAGTCATGCAAATATATTCCCGCATTAGCCATGTACAAAAAAGAAAGGGAAGAAAAAAGAAAGTCAGGTTCACACTGCCCCCTGGGTCCATGGCCTCTTGGTCTGGAGGTGGACATCTTTCATCATGAATCCTCTAGGATGGTGCTGGGTCACTGTGCTGATTGCAGCTCCTACATCCTTCTTTTCTTTCTTTTTGGAGGGGGGAAGGCAGGGCAGTTGGGGTTGTGTCACAGGGGGATTTGAACTCAGGTCCTCCTGTCTCCAGGGTCGGACCTCGTCACTGTGCGACCTAACGTCCCCGTTCTACCCAAGTCTTTTGAGTTTGTTGGTTGTTCCTGTGTAAATCATTTTCCGGGTTCTGCTCACTACACTCTCCCTCGGTTTCATAGTCTTCCCATGTTTCTCTGAAATCGTCCCCTTCAGCAGAGCCCCAGTAGGTGGCGAGGACAGGCATTTCCCTTGAGCTGGGCTTCCCTCCTGCCCTGATTCCCATCTGTGCCCACATCCTTCTCCTTCCCCTGGGCTCCTGGGCCTCAGTCTCCCTTGGACAGCAGCTGACTTCCTCCTCCTGGATTCTCTGCTTGCTCCCCAGCTGTCACCAAGGACAAGCAGGCTGCTGCCATGGGTCAGAGGCAGGGACTCGAGTAGGGTCATGCATCTAAATCCACGTCAGAAGCAGGCTCCCAAGCTGGGTCATAAGCCCAAATGCAACCTTTACCACTTCTAGCCAAGAGCTCCCTGAAAGAGTACCGAGGCGGGGGCAGGCAAAGCCTGCACAGGCAGCTCCCTCCTCTGGGCCTCAGTTTCCTCGCCTGTCAAACCAGGCCGGCACGTCCTCACCCCAGGCTGTGACCCGTGGTGAGTCGTTCATCTCGAGGCAGCTAGGGGGCGGTGTGCACAGAAAGGCGGACCTGGAGTCCGGAGATCCCAGTGCGAATGCTCACAGACCCTTAGGATCTAACTTTTGCCTGCCTCAGTTTCATCTGTGAAATGGGGCCGCGGATGCAGCACCGGGCCAGAAGCCGGGGAGACTCGACACCTGCTGGCTGGGTGACCCTGGACAAGTGGCTTCACTCTGCCTCAGTCTCCTCATCTCTAAAATGGGGTAGAGACGGTAACGGCAAAAACCCGGGGTCTCTGCCCAGGCAGCCCCCCGGGGGTCACGGGGAGTCCACTGACCAACAGTAACAAGTAGGAGTGACCAGCAGAACCTCCAGGCTCCGGCCGGCTCTGCATCTGCGGACCGAGCAGCTGTCCAGAGGGGTCCGAGGGGCGCAGCCTGGCCCGGGTCGGCGCCCCTCCCCCTGCTCCGCGGGGGGCCGGGACAGGAGTCAGCGTCGTACGGTAGTGGGTGCCCCCCCCCCCCCGGGGGGCCCCGCGCCGGGCCCCCCCCCCCGGCCCCCCCCGGGGGGGGCCCCCCCCCCCCCCCCCCCCCCGCCCCCGTGCCGAGCCCTCGCCACAGGGGTCGGGGGAGCCCCCTCCCGGGGCCACTCCCCGTCCGGGAGGCCCCCGTGGCCCGAGGCCGGGAGCGCAGGAGGCCCGGACCGCGGCGAAGAGGGAGGAGAAAAGGGGGGACCGGGGGCGGGCCCGGGTCCGAGCGCTGGGGGCTGGGGAGGGGGCGGCCCGCGGCGAGGCGGGCCCTTTAAGGGGGCGGGGCGGGGGCCCCCGCGCGTGCGTGCACGTGGCCCGGCGTCCTCGGCCTCGGCCCCGGCCGCGGATGGCGGACAGCGGCCCGGCGGGCGGCGCGGCGGTGGCGGCCCCCGCGGGGGGCGGCCCGGGCCCCCGCGTCTACTTCCAGAGCCCCCCGGGGGCCGCGGGCGAGGGCTCGGCCGGGGCAGAGGACGAGGGCCCGGGGCGGCGCCAGGGCAAGGTCACGGTCAAGTATGACCGCAAGGAGCTGCGGAAGCGACTCAACCTGGAGGAGTGGATCCTGGAGCAGCTCACCGGCCTGTACGACTGCCAGGAAGAAGAAATCCCTGAGCTGGAAATCGACGTGGATGAGCTTT
>NW_027187322.1:1454987-1455568 GCF_028583685.1 Petaurus breviceps papuanus | reverse complement strand
CCCCCACCGCCAGCCTGGGATCCTGTCCCGGGACCCCGAGACCTTTCCCGCCTGCCGGAGGAGCCGGGACCCCCTGCCCCCCAGCCGCCACCTCGGATCTTTTCCCCCCAGGCCCGCGCCGGCCCCCTCTGGGCATCCTCACTTGCGCCCCCTGCCCAGCCCAGGAGCCGCCCCGCCCCTTAGCCGGGCACTTCTCGCACCCCACTTGGGTAGGCGCGGCTGCTCCCCAGGGTGGTGGGCGGCTCTGGAGCCCCCACCCCTCTCCCTTGCTCAGCTCCTGGCCGCCTGGAGGTGTCCGGGCCCGCGGGGCGGGGTCTCAGGGGGTCCCGGCCATTGTCTCTTCCCGCACCTCCCCCAAGACTTTTGGGTTGCTCACGGAGATGACTCAGGGGCCGCGGGTGCGGCGGGGCGGGGGCACTGCCGGGGCCCTGGCCCTGGCATGCTGGCGCGCCCGGGCGCCCGCCCTCCCCATCCCCCGCCTGAGCAGCCCATTGTTTCTCTTTTCGAGGGTCCCAGGCTTCCTCGTGCTGACCTCCGACCCCTCCCACTCCTCACTTCCTCCTCCTCCTGTCCCCTCTCCA
>NW_027187322.1:1425737-1454887 GCF_028583685.1 Petaurus breviceps papuanus | reverse complement strand
GGGAGCCCCCCTCTGCCTGGCCGGGCAGGAAGCTCATGGCAGGTGTTTGGGGGGGAAGAGGGGAGGAGTGAGAGGCAGCTGGCACCGCCTGTGCCCGAGGGGAGAATGGCCCGGCTTCTTGCTCCACTCCCCCGCCCAGGCCCTCTTCCTTATTTTTCCTGCCTCTTGCCTGCCCTGGCTTTGGGGTTCCCCGGCACTACCCGTCTGGCACCCTTCCTCCTTTGGCACTGGATTGGCCCCATTGTGCCCGCTGGCAGGATGCTGCTGATTCTCCTCTGGCAGTCTGTCTCCCCTTCAGCCTGATCTGTTTCCCTTGTTATTGCATTCCCACAGCTGCTGCCCCCTACCTTCCAAAAGAGGTGGGGTGGGCGGGAAGGACCCCTGACTTCTGGGGGGCCAGGGCGCTTGAGGGCCAGTGCCTTTGTGGGAAGCTGCCCAGGAGACACTCCAGCTCTGCCTCTTAACTCAGTCCCTTCTCTGTCCCAGGAAGAAGAAATCCCTGAGCTGGAAATCGACGTGGATGAGCTTTTGGACATGGAGAGTGACAGCACCCGGGCTGCCCGCGTCAAGGTGGGGGGGAGCTGGATGCTTGGTGTTCTGTGTGGCCCAGAAGGCCCCCCAGGTGCAGAGCCCACTCTGGATAGAGCAGTGGCCCTGGAGTCAGGGGAACCCGAGTTCAAATGCAGCCTCAGACATGACATTTACTAGCTGTGTGACCCTGGGCGAGTCACTTAACCCTGATTGCGTCGCAAAACAACTCTGGAGAGTTTGAGGTGGCCTATGCTCCCCCACAGCTCTAAACCCGAGTCGGGCTCGTGAAGGGGTGTCCATTGTGGGGAGTCTGGGCTTCACCGGTGTGTCTTTTTTCCACAGGAGCTGCTGGTTGACTGTTACAAACCCACCGAGGTAAGAGCCTGTGTGGAGGTGGTTGGGGCTTCCCATTCACAGGCCTCTCTCCCCTATACTTGGGACAGTGCTGTAGTGGGGAGATGGTTCCTTTGACTTCACAGTCAGGACACCTGGGTCCAGAACCTAGATCCCCTCTGGTCTCCCCTAAGGTTCAGACCTTCTCCACCCCAACTCACCTCTGTCTCCCACCAGGCCTTCATCTCTGACCTGCTAGACAAGATCCGAGGGATGCAGAAGCTAAGCACGCCCCAGAAGAAGTGAGGCCCCGCCACCCTTAGCCCCCTTGCCTGGGCCAAGAGGCAGGGGCTCCCCACCAGGACAATCGCTGCCCACCTCGTAGCAACAGCAATACTTGAGGGGGGGGCCCTGCTGCCTGGGCCTGGTGCCCCCCAGAGGGCCCCCCAAGCCCCTCTCCCTGCTCCCCCCTGAGTTTCCGTTTGGGGTTTTTTATTGTTATTAAGCTGAGGGACTTTTTGTGTTTTTATATCAACAGCTGTACAGGCCCTTGAATAAAGCCAGGACCTGCCTTTTGTGCATCTGAGCCTGGTCTGTGTGTTCAGGGGGTGGGATTCAGCATCTCCTCCAACCAGGCACCCACAGAAGGGCCCACATCAGGAAAAGTGGTGCCAGCATTGGAGCAAAGGGGTTCTTCTCCCTGTCTTGACCCCCAGAGGCCTCCAGCTTTCCTCTTAAGGCCTCTGTTGCTGTGGTGACAGCCCAGAGCTCCATCCCCAGACTGGAGACAGACCTGGCTGGGGAGGCTAGGGATAGGAAGGCCAGAGGGGTGCTGATGTCAGCTGGAAGGCATGTGCCCCCTTTCTGGCCCGGGCTTCCGGCCTGGGCTCAGCCATGTGGGCACTGTGCCAACTTCTGCCACCCACTTAGGGCCCAAGGAATCAGCTAGGACTTTACCTGCTTTCCTTGGCATGCCCCAGATATGGCTTCTACCCCCTTGCCCACCCTACTCAGCCTAGGCCCTTTCAGCCCTGCCAGTTCCCTTGGGCTCCCACCCATCCCTCCTGCCCAAGCCCCCTGTCGGGGAGGGAGCCCTCAGGCTGGGTTTCCAGTGCCTCCATGTGGTACAATATGGTACTGCGACCTGGAAAAGGAGGCCAGAGTTCCTGGGTTCTGTTCAGCCCAGTGGGAAGGCCTGCTGAAGTGTCTGAGGCTGACTCCCCAAGGTCACACAGGTACAGAGCAGCAGCTGCCTGAGGGGGCCCAGCCCAGAGGCTGGAAGAAGAAAGCAGGAGGCACATACCACTCTCCCTTTGGCTTTTTTTATTTCACTTTTTTTAAACAAAGTCTGGCCCCCCCAAGGGAAGGACATCCTTCCTTCTCTCCCTCCCTCCCCATTCCCCTCCCCAGCCCCTGCACTAGAGCTCAGGTCTTCTCTCAATCTTCAGCAGCTCCACCTCAAACACCAGGGTGGCTCTACCTGGGAGGGCAGGAAGAACAGAAGGCTTCAGAGCACGGGAGAGGCCAGAAGCAGGCCTCCCTCCAGACTGGGGGGTGGGGGGTCAGGTTACCTGGGATCTTCGGGGGGGCTCCTCGATCCCCATATCCTGTGGGGAGAAGGGAAAGGTGCTTTGTGGCCCAGGACTTCCCTTTCCTTCTTACCCAGGGCCCCCCATTTAGTCAGAACTACATGGGGTTCCTAAAAGTCAGTGTCTGTACTGGGGGAGGGGGACCCTCCTTCCTGAGTGAAGTCCTCAGACTAAAGCTCCCAATGCCCCACCCCAACCCAAGGATAGCTTTCAGCTGGGGAGAGGCCGACATGCAATGACATAGCAGGCCAAAAGAGGGGCCCCCAAAAGCAGCCAGAGCCAAGCAGTATAGGCAGAGGGAGGGAAAACAAGCCCTTCCCTCAGTGGGGCTGGCAGTGCCTACTGTGTGCCAGCCCTCTGTGACCTTCAGATGGCCCTTCCCAGCCAGAGGCACCAGGGAGAAGTCAAGCGCCCCCAGAAGAGCTGCCTGGCAAGGCAGGATGACACCTCGGGTAGAGATGGGGACCTCCGGGCCTGTGGACACCACTGTGGCCTCTTACCCAGCTCTGAAGGGATCACCAGCTTCCGTTTCTCCCCCTCACACATCCTGCAGGAAGGAGAGCAAGGGCCTGAGCACAGCAGTCAGGTGTGCTGGGCCCAGCCTCCCACACTACCCCCTCCTCACACTTACCCCAGGAGCCCCTGGTCCCAGCCCTTGATGACCTGGCCTGTCCCCAAGGAGAAGACAAAGGGCTGGTCACGGTGGAGACTACTGTCAAACTCAGTGCCGTCCTCCAGCCTTCCCTGCAGAAGTAGAGGGGGAGGGGAGGGAGGCAGGCAAAGCTCCAACTCACAGTCACAAGGAAGGGGGGACCCCCCCCCCCCCCCCCCCCCCCCCGCCAAGCCTGCTTACTGTGTAATGGATGTGGAGCACGTCGCCCTTGCGGGACTTGAGGGGGCAGTGGTCCACCCGCTTTTTGACTCCGATCTGGAGCTTTCGCTTCCCCTCCCCTGCCCTGGTGGGCAGGACACCCAGGCAGAGGGACAGGAAGACCAGAAGCCAGCTCAGCTGCATGACCCTATGGGCACAAAGTCACCCCCAGGAGCAGGGGAGGGCAGAAGAGGTCACTAGGAGATGGGGGACTTTGCCCCCAAAGCCCCACAGGGTCCCAGGCAAAGAATGGGTAGAGACCAGCCAGGCGCCCACCACCCTTGTAGCAGAGCTTGCCCACCCTCCATCAGTGAATTATCCTTTAAGGACCCCCCCACCCCCCACCAGGCTTCGGCAGCCACACTTACCTGTTCATCGGAAAGGGGGCTTGATCTTTGAGCCCAGCAGCGGGGGGAGGGGACGAGGGGAAGACACAGCAGCCGGGGGTCCTGCCCCAAAGCTGTCGACCCGGATCCCACCCCCCAATCCCGCTCATTCCCTGCCCTGATCCCTCGACCTTCAATCTCCTCCCGCGCCCTTGGCGGCTTCCCCCTTCCGCAAGGTCCAGACCCTCTCCGGCTGCCCCCCTGAAGGGGCCACGGGCACCCCCCACTCCCGCCACACCCAAGCCCCTCCAGCCCAGCACACCCACACCTCTCCAACCGATGGGGGGCGCCCCCTGGGGACCCACACGTCTTCCGGGGGCTCTGGAGAGACCCTGTCCGAGGAGGTGACCCCCCAGGCCTGCCCCCCTCCGCCCCCAGGGGCGCCGCCCCAGCTCTGAGCCCGCGGGGGCCTGCGGGGCACCCACACGGGGCCGAGGTCGGGCGCCCGCTGGTCCCTTTCTACCCACACTACCTCTCCTGGGGGGGTCCTGGGCCGACTGCGGCCCCAGACCCGCCCTCCCCGGAGACCTCCCCGGCTCCCGACACCGGGGCTATCCCCCCGGCCCGGGGCCGGCCTGGGTGCCTGGGCCCCGCCCTTCAGGGGCTTTGCCCTGGGGCCAGCTGCCCCGCCCACCTCCGCACTAGGGTCCGCCCCCTGGCCTATGGCTGGGCGTCTCCGAGGAACAAGCCCCGCCCCCAGGCCCAGGGCCCCGCCCCCGATCACGGCCCCGCCCCCTGTACGTCCAGGCCCCGCCCCCGGGGCGCCAAGGTCCGTTAGCCCTGACCCCGGCCCCTGATCCGGGGCCCCACCTCCTCCTTGGTCAGCCCCCGCCCCTTGGCTTGGGGCCCCGCCCCCTGTCGAATAAGACTCCGCCCCCTGCGGCATCACCCCGCCGGCAACGTCCCCGGGCCCCTCACCCTGCTGCCCTTGCCCCTCGGCGACCTTTGGGGCCCCGTCCCCGTCCCCGTCCCCGTCCCCGCCCCGGGCTGCGGCCCCCCGCTCACCTCCTCACCGCGCCCCCAGAATCCTGACAAGACCCGCCGCCGCCGCAAACACTGCGCAGGCGCTGCCACCACGCCTCGACCGGGGCCACGCCGCCCTCCGTCATTGGTCAGGGAGGCTCGTGGCCCCGCCCCCCCGAACCGCCCTTGTCACGTGAGGTCGCGGGGGTCCGTGTGGAAGAGAAACCTGCAGACCGGTGCCGGAGGTGATGTCACTTCCTCTCCCCTAGCCCCCAGCCGAGCACAGACTTCCCCGTCTTACGGTTAAGAGCGACTTCCGAGCGGGCCACCCCTACTTCCGGCCGGGCGCAACGCGGGTCGTGCCGGCTCCCGCCGCCTCAAGGGCTTCGGCGCCATTTTGCCCTCACCCCTTCCCCACCCCTCGCGGACCCTGCCTCCATTTCCCGTCAGGCCCGGGTCTCAGCCTTCCCTGCCACAGAGCCTCTTCCTGCCCCTGTGCAGGAGTGGGGGCCCTGGTTTGGAGCCTAGGCCCTGGGGACCATGTGACCCTGGGGGACCCAGTGCCCTCCCTGTGCCTCAGTTTCTCCGTCTGGAAGATGGGCGCGTAGTTTAGCTTCCGTGGATGAACCGCACCCTCCCCGAACACGAACTTTTCCCCCACCCTGCAGGACCAGGCGGGGTCTATTCCCGGCCCCCCACCTTCGTTCAAATAGGACTGGACACCCAGCTCCCCTCCCCTTCAGCTGTGGGTTTGCCCCCCTGCCGGAGTCGAAGCTCCGGGGCTTGAGACCCCGGGGCCCGAGCGCTGCCCTTCCAGGGCTGGAAGACGCGTGGGTGACGTGACACTTGCGGAGACTGCAAGCCCAAGGCAGGAGGCCAGAAGCAGGCCCAGGCTGCCGCGGGTCCGGTATGACCTTGGCCAGCGAGGGTCTACCTTGAGCAGAGCTAGAACAGCCCCCAGGAGAGGCCAGGACCTGGCTAGCCTTTGTTGGGAGAAGGAGGCCCTGCAGGCTGGCCCGGAGCCATGCGGGGGGCTGGGCTGGAGAGGGGGGGGCCCTCCGACCACATGCCGATCAAGGGGAGGAGGGCGGGAAGCTGGCGCCGGTGCGGGCCAGGCCCGGCTCTCAGAGCCCCTCCCGCTGGTGGCTGTTTGCTGTTCAGTTACCCGCTTGCCTCGGAAGGATGCTGGGCAAGAGTGACCCACAGCCCGACCCATTTTCCCCTCCAGTGGGGCCTGGCCAGGCGAGGAAGCCCACGGAGGGATCTTGAGCAGGGCCCTGCTGTCTGGAGCTCCCATTGCAGCTTTGGCCTGGCCAGACCGAGTCTTTAGCTCCAGTTACACCTGGTTAGGGGCCCTGACAGGAGGCCCCTGCCCTTCTCACTGTAGGGGATCATCAGCTGCTAGGTGGGGGAGTGAGAATGTTTTATTGGGGAGGGAAGCTGTGGGCTGGGAGAAGACTGGTGCACAGAGTGAGTAGCTCCTTTATACCCACAGGTGCTGCCCTGAAGCTGCAGGGGAGAGGGAGAAGAAGATGGGGCTTCCAAGGCAAAGGCCCGACCATGAGGCCGTCCAGTTTGGCACCCACCTGCCTCACTGGTCCTTCCTCCTACCGCCATGGCCTTGGCCCATCTCCTGGCCATGTTTGTTTGCACAAGGCGGTCTGTCTGGAATGCACTCCCTCCTCACCTAAGAGCTAGTCTTGAGGACTGGCCCCTTACTAGCTGCCTGGTCATCTGTGAATGAGCCCTTTCCAGATCATTTCCTCTCTAAGGCCCTGGGGTTGATTTGGGAAGGGCTTGAAGTGGATGTGAAGTTTTAGGCCTGTTTCTTTTCACTCAGAGTGTGAGAAGGATTCACTAACAGAAAAACACCCCCTTGCTGATGTTCCACATTGAGGCATGGATGGATGGGATCGCTTCCACATGCCCCCCTCCCATGCCTCCCACACTGCACCAGGATGCTGTTAGGCTTGGCATAGTTCCATCTGCTGATCCATCTCTGTATAGAGAGGCATCTAGAAGACGGCTCTTTTAATTTCTTTTATGAGGTTTGGGGGTCACACAGTCCATGGACCAAAGCCAAAAACATCCTTGGTGGCTCTGGAGTCTCCCACCTTTCTTCATCCCATTGTCAATTGGCAGGGGAAGGAAGTGAGGAATTCAGTGACAAGGTGCTTGTCTGGGCAAGGGAGGGCATTAAATAAAGGAGAGTTGAATCCCTTTTACCCCAAACCAGTGGCCTTCCCTGCCTTGCCCAGAAGCTCAGAGTGAGGGGTCACTCCAAGAGCACTAGGGTTCCTTTGTAGCAGCAGCTTCCTCCCCAGCTGTAGCCATTGGTGTTCTGACCCAGCAGGGCTCTGAATGCCATCGAGGGGCCAGGAGCCAAGAAAGAGATGTCCCGTTGGAATCCAGGAAGGGCCAGGTCACCTTCGAAGCTTCTTGCACCTGAAGTAGGGCAAGAAGGTGAAGCTCAAACATGTAAATACATGCATCCTCCCCAGCAGAGAGAGCCTGAACAAGGCCACTGGAAAGAGCTCCTCTGGGCTCTGACCCTTCCGAGGGTAAACTGGCCAAGCACAGAGAGTATTTTGTCTGCATGTGCAGCCTTCAACACAGAAATGGTTTCATAAATGCTTGTTGAATAGGACTGAAATCAGTCTGATGATGCTGTGGTCCAGGATCTTGGAGGAATAAGTGTGGAGTTAGTATGTGTGTGTAGGGGGTGGGGTGCCTATCTCCCCACACTAGGGGAGATGATAGAAAGGAATCATGACAGGGCTGGGAGTGGAGACAGTGGAAAGCTCGTTCCGCTCATTTCACAGATGGGATAACAGACCTGTAAAGGCCAAGTGGAGCCACAGCCATATCCCCTGCTTCTCAGTGACTGTTGGCCACTCCATTGGCTAGTTTTCACCCTCACCATAAGCGTTTCTCAGAACTTCAGGGATAACACTTGATGAACCCCAAGATTTTTTTGTGCTCCAGTTCACAACGTTCAGAGTATCTTGGCCCTTAATTTCCACCCCTGCTTCACTGACTTACACACAGCCAAGGATTGGCCAGGAGGCCTCTGAAGTGCCTTCCAACCCTGAGTTTGGGGGGAGGGGTGTTGCCTGTTTGTAGGAATTAGCCTGTTCCTGTTCCTGTACCTGGAAATACCTTCTTCACCAGACTTGCCCATTCTTTTCTTTGGCCTCCTCCTCCCCCTTTGACCTGGTCCCATTCTACCCACCTGCAGGTGTCTGGGTTGAATTCTAGGCCCCGACCTTGGCAGCGCAGTAAGCTTCTGTGTCTGCAGCGGCAGGTGCAGGTGCCAGGATCGGGGCGCTGTCGTCTCTGGACACATCTGGGACATTGGGGCCTGGGGCTGGCATCAACAAAAGGAAGCCTTCCCAAGGTTAGCTTGAAGCCAAGAAGTGAGCAGGAATTGGGGACAGGGGAGGGCTGAGGCAAGATCTCTTGGGGCATTAAGGCCAGACTTCCCAAGTCCTGAGGCAGGAGCAGGGAAGGGCAAAGGGGACCCCTAAAAAGGCAGGGAAGTGGTGCAGAAGCCATAGAAGGCTCTTCCCATGGCAGCTTCCTGACCCGTGATGTCACGCAGAGGATACAATATGTCTGCAGCCCACAGCATACCCCACAAAGGCCCTGCTCAGGAGCTAGTGCCCGAAGTGGGGAAAGCCAGCAAGGAGCTCACCTGATTGGCTTCACAAAAGTGTCCTTTTTTGGTCTGAAAAGCAGAAAGGGAGGGAGAGGATCTAGGCCCTTGACAGATCTCATGCTGTCCCTCAGCCCCACTCCCAGGGTCTTAGCCTGCCCCCCCTCCTTTTTTGGCCCCCTCCTCAGGTCCTCTCTACCTGCATTCACATTGGCTGTGCTCCACGAGGGACATCTCCCCTAGGTGACTGCTTAGGTATCTGATCTTCAGGATCTGTCCTCAGAATGAAGGGTTGGGAGACAAAGAGAGAAGTGTGGGTGGGGGGAAGGGGGCATCCCACGATAGACCATGGACAGACGAGATTTTAAATCTGGAAGGGATCCACAGTCATTTTACAGATGAAGAGAATGAGGCCCAGTCAAGGGAAATGACCCCCAGGTGACCTAAGGTCATTCCAGTAGCACCAATGGCAGAGGTAGGATTTGATTCCCACATGTCTGGTCCCCAAGCTGGGGCTCTCCACGATGCTAGTGAGCCATGAGAAGGGTGGAGGCCAGCAGAATCCGGGTACCACTCTGAGCTTGCAGCAGGCCAACGTCCAGAGGCTGACGTTGCCCATGGAATGACCAGATGTTTTCTCTGACAGGGCCCCCACCGCTCCCCCCGCCCCACACCACACTAGTACCTGCATTCGGACATGGTGCTGGCGAGTAGGCACGCACTCCAGAGCCTCATCAGGGCAGCAGCCTCCGCAGCGCTGCAAGGTCACGCAGCTAGGTACCAGCCTGTGGGCAACCTCGCCGGGGAACTCCAGGCTCAAGGGCACCAGCACCTCCCGGGGCTGACAGGAGGCTCGACTGAACACCTCCAGCCAGGGAACCACTGGGGAAAGGAGAACTCCTTTTTCCTAAGCACTCTTCCAAAATGCCTCTCTTCCTCCTCCCAGGCCCTGTCCTGCTCTTCTCTTTACCCTTGCTGACACCTAACATAGATGCACAGATCCAGCACTCCCTAGATCTCAGACCTTAGAATTGCTGAGTTTCCTGGTCATAGACTCCCTCCTCAACTTCCTCCTCTTACCTTTCTGGTGGTGGTGGGGTCCCTCCGGTGGTGAGTTGGAAGTCTGTAGGGGAAACAAGACCTTTGCTTATATAATGGGACGTGGAAACTGGGGTGGAGGGGCACCCACAGTCCAGTCCTAGAACTTTGCCAGTTCCTGAGGAGATCCTCAATGTTTCCTAGAGCTTCACCCCTTTTCCAGAAAAAAAAAAAAGGCATGTCACTTCTGTGACTCCTTCCCTGACCACCTTACCATAGTCACTTCTCCCTAACCCCTCAGAAGAACTGCACACCACTTTGGGCATTGTAAGTGATCTATGCATGGATCCAATTCAACTGAATGACTGATATATGGAAAACAAGGCTGCTTCAGCAGAGCGTCAGAGAGCTCAAATCCCCACTTGCTCCCTGTGTGACAGATCTGGCCCTCAGTATCCACACCTGAAAGGAGGGAGTTGGACATGACAACCTCTGAGCTCTGTTCCAGTGCTAAATTCAGACTCCTTCCAGCTGTCAATGACTGTCACAGGCAAGGCCCTGAGAAAATACACAGTAGACTTGGAAACCCTATTGTCTGGAAACTTAGCACATAGTAATAACAAATCATTTACTGAGAGCTTTCAGCCCAGTGCCCTCAGTTTATGGGGTGGACACTGGCACACAGAGAGCTGACTAGTCCAAGGTCACGTAGGTAGCAAGTAGCCAACTACTTCATTTCTCACCCCACCCCCCTCGCCTAGCCCAGTCAATGGTAGGTGCTAGGGGATGGCTCCTCAAATTCCACTGAAATAAGGGCCAGACTGAGCCCGCCTCCTGGTTCCAAATCCAGGCTTTTACTCTCGGTAGGAGCTACTCCTCAGCTAATACTGATGGGTGCCCTCCCCATTCTGGAGGGCACTGCCTTCCCAGGTTCGGTCCCCCAGTCAATATTTGTCGAGGCAGCAATCGATGTATCAGCCCTGCGCGGTATTCTCCAGCGGCCCCTCACCCGTGGGCCCTGTGCCCTCTGGCCGTTGTTGTCCAGCCAGGCAGGGTCAGGGAGGGGCACGGATGGCAAGAGGCCGGATCCTACCAGAAAGAAGAACGTGGTTCCCGCCCCGGGGCTAGTCCAGAGAAGAGGGTGCAAGGGGGAGGGGACCTGAGAGGGGGACAGCCCTCCCCCCAGCCAAGGCTGGCCGTGCCAGCAGAGGCGCCTGTCCCCCGCCGCTGCCCTCGGCCGTCCCGGACGCCCGAGGACTGACTCTTGCGTGACGGATGCCCAGGGCAGCCCGGAGCTGGCACGGGCCCGGACCCACCCCACGAGGGCTCTCGGCCCGCGCCGTGGTCCCACTTGCTTCCGTCAACCTTGGGAGAGGGCAGCGGGGGCGCGGGGCACCTACCTGCGCCGCGGCTCGAGGGGCCAGGGGCGGCAGCAGCAGCAGCAGAAGGGCGGCCAGAAGGAGGGGGCTCATGGTGCCCGCGGGGCTCCCGCATCGTCCTAGCCTGGGGGTGGGGGCAGGCGCGAGGGGAGCCCCATGGTGGGGCCGCGGGGCACAAGCGGCAGCGCAGTGCCCGACGAGGCAGCGGCGGCGGGGACACGGGCGGCCGGGGCTGCGGGGGGCCGAGCCCGGGAGGCTCATGTGACCCAGACACGCGCCCCCCCCCACCCCCCCGCGGCCCGAGGGGGGGGGGCCGCCCGGGGAGGGGGTAAGGGGCGGGGGCAACGGGGGCGGGCAGCCCGCACCCCCAGCCCCGGCCGCTCCCCCTGGGGCTGCACACGCCCCCTCCCTCCCTCCCTTCCTCCCTCTCTGTCTGCTGTCTCTGGGTGGACAGCGCTAGCTCGCGCCTGGGGCTACCGCCCACGTGGGAGGGAGGAAGCCGAGAGGGCTCCGGGCACCCGAACAGCCAGCGCCCTGGGTCGGACCCTGGCCGAAGGCAAGGCTCGGGAAGACCGGAGGCGCGAGGGAAAAGTCAGACACCCACAGACAATGACTTTATTGAACACGAACAGCAAGGGTCCTGAGGGGCACCGCGCCCGGGCGGCCCCTGCCGCTGGGGCCGGGGACCCGAGAGGGAAGAAGGGTCGCAGGTCATTTCCCGGGGTGCGGCTGCGGGCTCTGGGGCTTCTGAAGCCTCTCTTCCTGGAGCCTGGTGCTGTTCGCCCTGGAGGGGAAAGGCTGAGGTGACCCCAGGAGCAGGGAGAGGGCCCGAGGGCAGGCAAAGAGGAGAGCCCGACCTTGAGAGAGGGGCTCCCCATCGTTCCTTTCGACGTGCCTTCGCTCAGCTCTTTCCGAGGCCGCAGCGTGCCCCTGTTCCCCCTTCTTCTGCTAAATTCTTCCTCCCTGTTCTGAGGAGCCCAGGCTCAGTGCCCTTCCCTCCTGTCCCCTTTGTCCATGCCTCCCCCACTCTGGCCCTCCCAGCTCCTGGCTTTGAGAATATATAACACCGTTTACAAGGAGACCCTCCTGGGAGGGGCAGAGGCTATGTCTGTCTTCAAGTTTGTCTCGGTCCCCGGGGGCCACAGGGCTCTGCGCCTAGGGCACAAGGATTCCCCAGGGTCTGTGGGCACGACCCTCCCGCCCAGGCTCCTCAGAAGAGGAGGGGGCAGAGACCTGGCCCTAGCTCTGCTCTCATTGTAGACCGCCATGATAACTCGGTCTTTCTCATCCATGAAACTCCGGTGGACCTTCTCCAGCTTCCTGCAGGAGGAACAAGGTCAGGTGTGGGCTTCTCCCCCAAGGCTGTCACCCCCTGGGCTCCTCCCGCTGGCGGAGGGCAGGTTACCTGAAGGCAACGTAGTGCATTACCATGCCTCCCAGCATCAGCAGGAGGCAGTACCCCAGAACCCGATGGTTTTGTCTCTGCTGCCTCTGCCGAGCCCCGCGATAGTCCTCGGGGCGCACCCTGTGGAACTGGGCCCAGTATCGGGCATCTGTAGAGGACCAGGAGCTGCAAGGGAAGGGGCACAGCCGAAAGAGGGAATCCTTGGGGGCTGGGAGGAGAGCCGGGGGTTGTGGTGGGAACAGGATGGTGGCACATGGCACAGGGAGATACAGACAGTGGAGGGCTGGGACCTGGGGAGTCTGGCCTTCACCTGGAGGCGGAGGCAGAGGCAGGGCCGTGGCTCTGGGAGGGAGACTGGGAGGTGTGACGGGAAGGTGGCATGGAGCCTCGAAGGTGGAGCTGGCTGTCATAGTCTCGGCGGCTGGATTCCTTGCTCAAAACCCGATAGGCTTCGTTCAACTCCACAAACCGGTTGTGGAGAGCAGGGTTCTTCGGGTCTCGGTCAGGGTGCAGCTAGGGGTAGGGGTGGGGAGAAGGAGAACTGAGACGGGAGTCCTCCCAGCCTCTCCCACTCCTCCCCTAAGCCTCTGTCTCCCCATAAATTCTTCACAATACCTTCTAATCCCAGCACAAACTCCATGCCATATTTTGGGGACTTAGGGGGGGGAATGATGCCTGTCTCCAGCCATTTTTTTCCCTTAGCCTAGCAGTCTTCCTCCATGCAGCCTCTCTGGGTTTCCTCAGGCTACAGGGCTCTTCCCCCCCCCCCCTCCAGTGTTCCCAGTTGTACACTTCTCTGATGAATGGACTTGGTAATTCTGTGTATCAGTGATCTGGAGACTGTAAGCTCCACGAGGGGTGGTTATTGGTCTTGCCTAAACTTTGTGGCTCCCCAGTACATGGTTCAGTAGGGGCCTAATAAACATTTGAAAGAGTGAAAGAATGACTGAATTTTGTAGGACAAAGGGGATAGAAATGGCACAAAGACTGCTTTCCCCCCAGCCTTCCGGGTATCCCTAGCGAGGCCCTTGCACTTACCACATGCCCCTGCCTGGCTCCAGGCCCAGACATTTCTCAACCAAAAAGGCAGGACAGGGAAGGGTATTCCAGGTTACTCCCATCCTCTGTCTTTCCTTGTCCCCCTACAGTCTTATCTGAGACCCCAGAATCCCACTGATCCTGAGGGCCAGGCCTGCCCATGGCACTCCTTCCCACTCATCAGAGGCTCTGGGACAGACAGGGAAGGTCCTTGCCCAACCTCCCCCAAACCTCATAATGCTTAGCAAAACGACTTCCAGGGTCTTGAGTCCCTGTAATGTCCAGGAATTCAAGCAGAGAACAGTTTTCACACTCCCTGCTTCCCCAGGGCCCACTGGAGCTAAGGTTCCTGGAGTCTTTCCCACACCAAGCCCATGACCTGTCCAAGATCACAAAGCTCACAAGAGACACAACTAAGGTCTTTTGACTCCGAGCCCAAGGCTCCTTCCCCTACATAGTGCTTGGAAAGAGACAGAGGGTGAGGCAACGGGGGTGGGGTGGCAATGGCAGCTTCTCTGGCCAGCCGTCAGCACCTCCCTCCTTCCCCTGATCCCAAAGCTCCCACTGAAGTTTCCTGGCCCAGACACACCTCTTTGGATTTGGCAAAAAAAGCCCGTTTGATGTCCTTCATGCTGGCATCTGGACAGATCCCCAGGAGTTCATAATAGTTACTTTGTCTTGCCCTGCACAGAAGACGGGGGACTGGAGAGCTCTGGGAGTCCCCAGAATAACGGGATCATACCCAGTCACCCCAGAGATGGGCAGGGGCTGGGGAGACAGAGGGGCCCTGAGCAGATCAAGCCAGCCTCCCATACAAGAGACCTCAGAGGTCAGAACCAACACCCTTATTTTAGAGATGGGGAAATGGAGGTTCAGAAAGGGAACCTGAACCCAGGTCCTCAGTCCCAAATCCTGGGCTTTCTGTGGAGCACAGAATATGGGAGCTGGGAGGGGACACAGAAGAGAAGGTCCCCTAGCCAGTCTCAAAGAGGCCATTACCACTGAAAAGGGATGGCCTGGAGACCATGTGGTCCAACCCCTTTATGATACAAAGAGGGCAATGGCCCTGGAGAACCCAAGGTCGAAGACAGGACCAGGGTCAGGGTCTCTCCCTCCCCTGTCCAGACTCACCTCAGGCAGAGAGTGGAGCTGAGGGACCTGGCAGAAGGAGGGCATCGGGGGCACAGCTGGCAGAACCAAGGGAGCAGGCAGAGGAGGGGCATTTCTGTTCCTGGGGGGAGATGGGCAGAACACAGAGAAGTCACCCAGGCTGGCACTTGGCTAGATGGTCTCTAACCTCCCTTGGGTGGGCCAGGAATCTCTGGCAGTGGGGACAACCTTGGGTGGGCTTCCTGAGAGTGGGGATGGGGGGATGAGCTTCTGTCACTGGGGACCCTGGTAGTTTGTTTTCCATTGGGGGACACCAAGGGGCTCTCTGATGCTAGGAAAACTGGGGACATGACATTGGGGACACTGGGGGGTCTCACATTGGGGTCACTGGGGGAGGTCTCTGACATTGGGGACACTGGGCATCTAACATTGGGGACACTGGGGGTCTCTGACAATGGCGATGGGGACACTGGGGGTCTCTGACATTGGGGACACTGGGGGTCTCTGACAATGGCGATGGGGACACTGGGGGTCTCTGACAATGGGGACACTGGGGGTCTCTGACATTGGGGGACACTGGGGGGAGTTGGGGGTGGGGAAGGAGAGGCTGGCAGGAGGAGGGGGGTCTGCCCGTGGGGGCGTGCTGGCGAAGGGGCACATTCTCACACCTCTGAGGGGAAACTGAGGCAGAAGAAATTTACCCCCAACCCGGGGAAGAGGCCCCGCGTCCATGCTCCGCAAATAAAGCCGGCGTCCCCCCACCCCCAACCTTGATTTCAGGGGAGGGGCCGGGGCTCTAAGCCCCGCCCCTCACGCAACGCCTCTGCCCCCTCCCCGCCCCCCCCACGCCGCCCGGACACTCACGGGAGCTCCGGAGCCCGACGCCCGCGCCGCCATTTCCTTCTCCCGCTTAGGCCACGCCTCTTGCCCGCCCCAGGACCTTACAATTGGCCCGCGCTGCTCCTAGCCCCACCCACCGGGCCCTCAGAAACGGTTGACGTCGCCCCACCCAGCACCGGTCCTCAGGTGCTCCCATTGGCCTTAGAGCTGTTAGGCCCGCCCATCAAGCGGCGGACGCGAAAGGAGCGGTCCGGGCGTTAGTGGAGTCCCGCCCCCGTCCCCTTCCTCCTAGCCCGCAATGAAGGGGACGGGGTGGGGGGGGGGAGGGGTGTTGGGGGGGGCAGGGGGCAGGTTTCTCTGAGCCCTTCTCACCCTCCCCCTTGTCTTACAGAGGAGGGAACTGAGGCCCAAGGAGGTCAAGTGACCTGTCCAGGGTCACCTAGGGACCCCACCCTGTTGAGGGCGCCGGATGAAGCAGGACTTCTTAGCCTGGGTCTCCAGGAGGTTCTTTAATGGTTTGATAAGGTTTCAGTAGGAGCCGTTCCTCATTCCTGTTATTTTATTCATCCAAAGCGTGTGCTGAGGAGGGGTCCCCGGACGCTCTGTGGGGGGTCCCGCCTCCCTGTCCGGCCGTCCCGTACAGCGCGTCCTTCTACAAGACCGAGGGGAACACAGCCTCTCGTGCCGGCGGTCCGCGGCAGGGGCTGTGCTCAGGCCGGCCGGACCCGGACCAGGTTGTAGAGCAGGATGGCGCCCTTGGCCGAGGGGCAGAGCTCGCCCCAGGCTTCCGATTCCTCCTGCAGGCGTCCGAGCCTCTGCGCAGAAAGACAGGCTTGGAAGCGGCCCCCGCGGCCGTCCTGGTGTGAGGCAGGCCTCCGAGGGCCTCTGTCCATCCGCCCTCCCTCCCTGCCCTGGGTCCCCTCGCCACCATGTCCGGCAGGGAGCCATGCGGCTGTGCTTGGAGACCAGCAGGGAGGGGCAGCCTCCCGCTCCTCGGGCAGTGTGGGCAGCCTGAGGAATCTAGTCCTCCACCGCCTGTCGGCCTTCACGGAGGAGATGGCCGTGGGATGGATCCCCCCCCATCCGTCTCTTCTCCAGAATAAGCATCCCCTTTTCTTTCCACCACCCCTGGCTGTGACCGGGAGCTCCTTCCCCATGTGGGCCTGCTCCAGACGGGCTTCCTTTTGTCAATGCTGTCCTAAAATGCCATCTTCTCTGCTCCCATGAATGCAGGCTAAGCCAGAGGGAGCTCCCAGGGCTGCCCCAGACTCTCCCGGAGCTGGCCATCCACTCAAACCCTAGGACCTTTGACACAGGAACTAGCATGGTTCACACCCAGCCCTGGGGCTTAAGACATCCGTGGTACAGATTCGGGATTGCCCATTGACCCCCTCTAAAGTTTCATCTGGGCCTGGGAACATCTTAAAACATTTTTACTTTCTGCCCATGTGATTTGGGGCAAACCCTCTCCCTTCCAAAATCTCAGCCCCAGCCCTGGCTTACTATATCCCCCATCCTGCCCGACCTTTCACTCACTCCCAGCATCCGCCAAGGATCCAGGCATCCTGCCTCCCAGCTCTCACCTGTGTTTCCATGAAAATGATGCCAGTGGACTCATGGGCTTCTGGTCCTCCAGTCAGATAAAGGGTCCTCACCTGCTCAGAGGTCAGGCTACAGCTAAAGAACAGGAGAGACAACTTCTGGAAGCAGGGCAGACCCACTCTGGCCAGGCGCCCCAGAGCTCAGTCCTGCTCTGGGGCTCCAGGTGCCCAGATCTTGGTTCCCCAAGCCCAGGCCTCCAGGCCTCTTGTAGAAGGCCAGGAGCAAGGTGGTGGGAAATGAACCCTTCTGTGGTTCTGTCCGCCAGGGAACTTCAAGTTTTCCCTGAAGAGTGGGATCTGGCTGATTGCAGAAGAAAGCCCAGGCCACATTTTTAAATGTTTGTGCCCTGGTTCCCTCCCTCGTTTACCTACTCCTACTTCTGATTCCATCTCTCAGAAGAAGGAAGCACTGTCCCCCAGAGGATGCCCAATTACCTGACATAGAATTCAGCACTGGCCCTTCCTGCACTGGTCTCGTTCCGGGCAATGCCCAGAAGGAGGGGACGGCTCAAAGTTGACAATGGCACATTCACCTGGTGGGGATGGGGTCGGAGGTTAGGGGGCATCACCTCAGCTTCTGCTCTCCCCACCTTTCACATACCCCCAGTCTTGGGCTCAGGCCCCTCACCTCATCCCGGATCTCCTGTAGGATGGAGGAAAACAGCTCCGGAACCACCAGGTCCTCAGGCAGATCCTTGTGCTGGGGTGTCTCTCGTGGAAACAGAGCCTACAACGAGGTAGCCTCAGCTCGCTCCCCTCCCCAGGGTAGCCTAGCCTCTCAGGCTCCAAGAAGACTTGCCAGGTGGACCAGCCTGGCTCTAGTCCCTTCATCCCAGCCCCACTGAAGCACATCACACTGGGAAAGGAAGAAAAAGGGCCATGGGCTGACCAGAAAAGAGTCAAGCTCTTGGGACCAGGAGACCTGAGACTCCAGGCCTGGCTCTGACTTTGGGTTCTACATCCCCTTCCTTTATAACTCCCTCATCGGCCATTGGTTCCAGGCCACAAAGAGTCAAAGGGATAGAGAATGACCCTGGGATTTCCTGGTTGAAGGAGCTCTCACAAGCAATGCAGGTGTTGCCTTCTCTGCCACTAAGAGTCTTAGAGAGCTGCCATGACCTGCCCAGGGCCACAGCCACAAGGGCTCTTTTCTACTCCAACCTCAGCTCTTTAGTTATTGACTCATCAAATGAAGAAAAATCATCAGTTTAGCAAAATGAATCAATATATGAACATATCAGATGATGGATGCCATGTTCCACACCCATGGTCCTCTACCTCTGCAAAGGGCCGATCATGATCCAGGTGACCATGCCTGGAGGTTGGCCTGCCTGCTGTCTCCTCTGTCTTCACTCCCCCTGTCCTTGCTGCCTGCACACCTCCCCGGGGCTGCCGTCCTTCCAGAACCCTCCCCAGATCCCCCCAGCCCTGCCTAGATGGTCCTAGATCTCTCCTCCCTTCTCCCCTGCTTCAAACCTCATCACTCGCCCCAGCCCCTCTCCAGCCCTCCTGTCCCTTATTGGACATGTCCCTTAGGAAGCCAGTGCAACATGTCCAAAATGGAACTCATCACTCCTCTAGACCTAGCCCTTTTCCCAACTTCTAGCACTTAGCATGATGCCTAGCAAACAGTAGGTGTTTAAGAAATACTTGTCAGGGGCAGCTAGCTGGCGCAGTGAATAGAGTACCGACCCTGGAGTCAAACCTAACCTCAAATATTATCTGAGACCCTGGGTAAGTCATTTAATCTGCCTGCCTCAGTTTCCTCAATGGCAAAACTTCTAGTTTTTGTCTTGCTTGAGCTCTAGAAGCCCAGTGGCTGTCTGCCTGACTCTTCAGGACGTGGGTCCTCACCTGAGGCTCAGGGTGCCCCCCTGGCACATCTATCAGCCCAGGGGCCTCGGCCACCCTCAGAGACCGGCGTAGAAAGACCAGGAAGCCATCGGAAGTGCCCAGCATGGCACCCACTCCCAGAGGGTCTGCCAAGTAGGCCTGGGCATCTCCCCAGTCCTCTTTCCCCTGGCATCGCAGCCTGCCTGCCGAACTAGCCCAGTTGGTGCCTAGGAAGTCCTGGTAGGAGGTGAGGCCCATCCGAAGCGTCAGGCAGGGCCCACCAGGCTCAGGGGGCCCCAGCACTGCAGAGTGCAGTCGAAACTTCGGGGCGTTGAAGAGCCAGGGCTGGGCCTGCCGGCGGGCATTCCAAGCAGTGATGATGGAGTCCTCCCCTCCGGGCAGCGGGCGCCTATCATAAGCGGGGCTCAACTCTGCCCGCACCTGCTCTTCAGCCAGCCCGCCTGGTGGGCACTGGACAAGCAGGGAGACCTCGGGATCCATAGCATGGAGGGCACAAGGCTGGCAGTGGGGGAAGCCAGGTCTGGAAGAGGGAGATGGGGCAGAGTTACCACCGCCCTGCGGGGCATCTCCTGCCAACCGCTGGCCTCTTGTGGTGTCCCTGATGCCCCCGCCCCAGCCCAGGACTGACTCTGAGGGGAGCTCGGAGCTGTGGCAGCTGCCGCTGCCCCTCCTGCCTCTGCCCCTCCTCCTGCCGCTGCTGCTGCCCCTTTTGCCCCTCCTCCCCCAGCTGCTTCCGGCCTCCAGCCCAGCTGGGTCTGGCTCCTCCCCTCCCTTAACGAAAGCGGAAGGAGAGTCTCACTCCCTGTGTCCCCACCTATCATTGGCCCGCTCTCTGCCCAGGATCCGGTAGGCAGGCACCTGGCAGGGGCCAGTGAGGATCAGCCCCTTCTAGATTTCTGGGGCCCTTAGGGGTCATCTCTTCCATCCCCCTCTCTTTGTAAGTGAGGAAACTGAGGCCCTCAGGAGCGTGGGCCTTGCCCAAGGTCAGACAGGAGGGAGGCAGCAGCCAGCCGCAGTCAGACGCTCCTTCCTCTGCCACCCACTGTTGGGCTTGACCCTGTTGCCTTTCTGATCCCTGGGGTCTCTGCCCTGCCCAGGGCTCCACCGCTGAGCTCCCCCCAACTCACAGCTGGGGCACAGTGGGAAGGGGGGAGGGCAACCCCCCATCTCTCCCTTCCATCCTGGCACCAGGTAGAGCTGAAATGGCCTTGGATTGGGAATCCTGGACTCAGTCTTTGAGTCTTGGCTGTGCCCCAAATGACCTCTGTGGCTTTGGACAATTTCCTTTCGTTTTCTGGGCCTCAGTTTCCTGTTCTGTAAGATGGGGTAGGCAGACCAAGTGTCATCTGAATTTCATAGCTCTGAATCCTATGTTCCTAGGTTCCTAGGGGAGAGGAGCATGAACACCCCTGGGGGACAGACCTCCCAGCAAGCTAGGCCCAGGGGAAGAAGGACTCAGAGACCCCGAGAACAGGTGAGAACCCACGGGTTGCACTGGAGGGCCCAGCCCAGGCAGCTGAACTGAGGGGAGCCATTGGAGGGGTGACTTCTCTGCCCTGTTTTTGGGGGGTGGTAGATTCTCAGAGTTGGAGTAACTGGCCCAATAGACCTGCCTTGGGGGTCCAGCCAGTTCACCCCCCCCCCAGCTCTGGGTCACACAAGGGGGCCTTTCCATGGTTACTGCTGCCCAGCAGATTTCATGGGGAGCAGGAGGAGTTAGGCACCTTTTGTGGGAAAGCGACAAAGACCTTATTGGCCTTTGGGCTATTTCAGGACCGGGATGTCTGGCTGTCCAAGGCTCTGTCCTATGCCCTGCGTCATGGGGCCATTAAGATGGGGCTGCCTATAGGCTCAGGTAAGCAGGAGCAGGAGGAGGCTATGGGCACAGCCCCAGGGTCAAGGAAGGCCCAGGAAGTGGTGGTCCCCTATAAGGGCAATAGTGATACAAGCTGTCAATAGAGAGGAATCCTGTTAGACTGTAAGCTTCCAGAGGGCAGAGATTGTTTTACCTTCATGCCTCCCACTAGGTGGCAAGGTCCAGACTAGGAGTCAAGATGTCCATTCAGAGTCTTCCTTTAGACACTGTGTGACTCTGGGCAAGTCACTAGCCTCAGTTTCCTCCTCTGCAAAATGGGCACAATTCCAGTACCCATCCCCAGGGCTGCTTGGAGGCCGTGCTCTATAGAATGTTAGTGTTAATGAGTACAAAGGACTAGGAGCCTCAGAAAGGCCTGCTCACTTACACTGAGTCCTTAGGGTCACCCCAGGCCAGCTCTGGACCCCCTCATTGGCCCCTCCAGCCTGTCCCTGGCTCAGCCAGTGAGGAGGGGTGATCCACTGAGCATTCATTAGACACCTTCTCCGTGCCCATGGGGGCTTAATAAGTGTGGATTGATCGATTGTGGGCCCAGCTCTGGGCATGAGCAGGACTTGCATCATTCCCTTGCAGATGGTTTTGTGCCCTTGGATGCCCTCCTGCAGCTGCCCCAGTTCCGGGGCTTCTCCTTGGCGGACGTCCACCGCGTGGTGGAGACCAATGAAAAGCAGCGGTTTGCCTTGCGCCACGGGCCCCCGGGCTCCTGCGGCTCCATTCGAGCCAACCAGGGTCATTCCCTACAGGTAATGCTCAGTCTTGGGTGTGTGTATGTGTGTGTGTGTGTGTGTGTGTGTGTGTGTGTCTGTGTGTGAATGTGTGTGTGTGGCGTGTGTACGTGTCATGTGTGTGGTGTGTGTGAGTCTCTGTGTATGTGTGTGTGTGAGTATGTGCGTCTCTGTGTGTGTGTGTGCGCACACATGCACAAGGGGCAGGTTGGATGGGGGGCAGGGGAAGAGGGGAGATGGAGCAAAGAGGCAGAAGGCTGCCAGGGAGGGGAGTGGGGGGGACCAAGTCCTGAGGAGAGGCTGCTGTCCTGCCGTCCAGGAGTCAGGAGGGCCAGGCTGACACTTCTTGTGACTCTGGGCACTCTCTCACTCTCTGTGCCTCAGTCTCCCCCCCTGCACAGACAGAAGGCTGGACTCCGTGGGCTCCCAGGCCTCCTTTAGCTCTGCATCCTGGCTCAGAGACTCCCTGCATGAAGCTGGCAAAGCCTCTCTGCCTCAGTTTCCTTATCTGTAAAGTTTTGGCAGGAATCCCCACACTATGTACTTCCCAGGACTGTTTCAAGTAAAGTGCTCTAAGATGGCAGTTATATTAGGGGGAATAAGGAAGTGACCCCCTCCTCGTTCCTTATGGCAGGTGAGCGACCTGGAGCTGACACCCCTAAGAAGCCCCCAAGACCTGCCCCCTGTTCTGGTCCACGGAACGTACCGGCACCACTGGCCCTCCATCCAGCAGGAGGGCCTGTCTCGTTGTGGGAGAACCCACATCCACCTGTCCCCCGGCCTGCCTGGGGACCCCCAGGTCCTCAGTGGTTAGTAGACCGCACCTTGGCCCCTTCCTGGAGTGCTGGGAGACTCCCCTGGGGCCTGGGTGCCACCCGTGACTCTGTCCTTTAGGCATGCGGCAGGACTGTGAGGTGGCCGTGCTCATCGACGGGCCCTTGGCCCTGGCTGGTGAGTCTTGCGGGCCAGGAGGGGGAGGGGGAGGAAGGCGGACGCAGCCTGAAGTCTGGTCCTCCCCACAGAGGGCATCCTGTTCTTCCGCTCAGCCAACGGGGTGATCTTGACTCCAGGCGATGCCAGGGGTTTCTTGCCGCCCAAGTACTTCAAAGAAGCCTTGCAGCTGGGCTCACCAAGTGAGTACCCTCCCTGGGGGCTGCCTGGCCCCCAAGGCCTGGCTCTGAAAGTGGGCAGCTGCCTCTTGGCCTCAGGCCGCTCTCTCCCTGCTCCTACCATCTCCGTTTCCCCACCTTGGCACCATTTCCTCTCTGCCCTTATCCCACCCTTTCTCTGCCGCAGGGAGGCCTCTTTCTCTGGCTAAAGAGGAGACAGAGGGTCAGAGTGGTTGCCAGGGTACCTCTACCAACAGCTGAAGAAAGCGTGGGGAGCGTTCAACTATGAAATATTTATTTATAAAAAGACAAATAAAAACTAATAAAGGAAACAAATCTCCTTTTTCTGGCTGTGCCCGAGCATCTTTGCAGGCCTGAGTCCAAAGACTGCCCTGCAGTGTGGCAGGCAGAAGGCAGTGGGGTCCTGCGGGCCTTGCTCAGCTCCAGAGCAAGACAACGCTGATGCCCTAGGTAGGTGTGAGCAGCCCCTGGTGGGGGAGGTCTGGGACCCCTCCAGAAGGGTGCTGGGGTGCTGGCCGCAGAGTGAGGGCCTGTGTGTGCGTGTTGGGGGAGGGAGTGAATGGAGTGAGGGGAAGCTTTTGTGAAAGAGCCAGGAGACAGTGGGGGGACGGAGGAGACCCTTGGGGGTCTCAGAAGGCTTCATGGCCCCCAGTAAGCTGCAGGAAGAGGTCCTCGTCCAGGTCCTCGCCGCGAGCACGCTCCCGAGTGGACAAGAAGATGTAGCCACCAATGTATTCGTGCAGGACACGGCAGCCGGCGGACACGCAGCTGAAGGCCACATTGATGTGCTCGTCAAATTCGATGGCCACCTGTGGGCAGACCACGTGTATGACAGAGCAGAGAGCGGGGGTGGTGGCCCGGGACGGCCCCTCTGTCCCCCAGCCCTCCTCCCACCTGGCGGATGTCCCAGTTGACATTCCACTGGCGCATGTTACTGAACCGCCAAGTCTTTATGACGTCGCCCACGGCCAGGTCGATGCGGATCAGGCGATTGTTGGCAATGCCCAGGATCTCGTCCTTCCTGCTGCCCTTAAACCTGGGAGTGTGGGAAGGGGGGAGGGAGCTCTCTCAGTACCTGGCTGGAGGAGGCTGAGAAGGTCACATGAGACAATCACAGACCCTCCGAGCTGGAGGCGCCTTGGCATCTGGCCCGACCTGTATCACAGTAAGAATTGCCTCCCTGACCAACGGTTGTCTGGTGTCCGCTTGAAGACCTCCAGGGATGGGGGGCTCACTACCTCCCCAGTCAGGCCACTTTCAGATAACTCAGTTGGAAGTCTCCTGCACCCCATGTCCAATACTGAGCCCCAAAATCTGCCTTTTGCAGCTCCCCGACTTTGTCCTTGGCTTTGCCCTCTGACCCCTCCTCCCCTATCAAGTATGTGAAGGCAGGGGGCTATCCCTCCACCCCCAGGCTTCTCCAGGCTCCACACCCCGAGTTCCTTCAGCTGATCTCTAAGGCCCTTCATTCTAATTCATCCCCTTTGGACATCCTCTAATTGATCTAATTGATCTAATTCTTCCTAAAATGTGGTGCCCAGAACTGATCAGGACAGATTATACTGGTACCATGCCCTAAAGAGTCCTGGTTATTCTCCCTAGGGTCCCATAAGTTTTCCTAGAGCCCCACTGTTGAATTGTATTGAGCTTGCAAACCTCTGAGACCCCCAGATCTTTTTCTCATATCAACTGTCCCTTCAGACGAGCCCATGCCACAGAACCCATAGAGTGAGAGTTGCAGGTCTTGGAGAGGGCACCCAGTGTCCACTCAGAACCACCCCAGGCACTTATAGACCATTGGGAGTAGAGGAAATTTGGCCCAGGAACCACCTGCTTAGAGCCTCTTGGAGAAGAGGCAGCCAGCAGCTGGAGGGTAACCCAGGTACCTGACAATGAAGTAGGAGATGCCGAAGTCGGGCAGGGACTGCCAGGCCTGGATGAATCGGAGCTTGGCCTCTGACAGAGAGAGCTGGGCCACATTCTGGTGTGCCTCCAGGATTCGGGGGGTCAGCTATTATGGGGTTAAATGACTTGAGAGCTAGAAGAGGCCTTAGAGGGTACCATGTACAATCCCCTCTTTTTACAGATGAGGAAACTGAGGCACAGGCTAGTAAGCCTTTGAGGTTCTTGCCTCCAAGCCCAGGGTCCTGTCTACTAGGCCACCCTCCTACCCCTTTCGCTGAGTCTTCTGACTCTAAACCTGGCATTCTTGCCACTCAAGTTTCCCTGCTGCTATCAGCACGTTAGTACATGTGGGATCTTCACTTCCTCGGGCAAAGGTCCATGGCTAGGATTGTGGTGTTAGGGGGAGTCAATAGTTGGGGGACTTTTCTTGGTTAATTCTCCGTGATAGACTGGTCCAAATCACAGTTCCACCAACAATGCATGAGTGTGTCTCAGGCACTGATTTCCTCTTTTTGCCATCATTGTGGATGGATGCATGGGTGGAAAATGAAACTGCAGAGTGGTTCTGATTTGCATCTCTCTGTGATTTGGTTCATTTTTCCATGTGGTTAGTAATGGTTTCCATTTCTCCTCCTAGAAACCATTTGCTCCTGTCTTTTGTTCACTTTTCTCCTGGAGTCCCCCACCCGCCTTTTGCCTGCCTCTTCCCTTCACTCCCTGTCCTCTGGGCCATGATCCTCTCTCCAGAGCCAGACCCCTGACTCCCCTGGGTGCGCACCTGTTTGGCCTTTAGCTTCCGCTGGAATCGAGGGGCGACGAGGCCGTGTGGGTTGAGCATCTCCCCGCTGGCATCGGGGCCCTGGGGGTTGGTGGGGCCAGCTCCTCCCCCTCCCCCGGTCCGCTGCAGGCTAAGGAATGCCAGGATGCCCTGAACTTCACTCTGGTAGCTGCTATCGGCCATGGTGCGTCCCTTAGAGGCCAGCCGGCAGCCAGCCATCCACTGGGCATACTGCTGCTCCTGGAGATGGCAGGGGTGGTGAAGGACTGGTGAAACTCAGGCCCATGCCCCTCCCTGCTTAGCATCAGCCCCATCTGTCCCACTCACGTCCTGGCAACGCAGGTAGAGCTCACTCATGCCTTCTGGTGAAGGCACCAAGAGTTTGATGCAAAACTTCTGCCCAGAGACGTTGACATCTGGCACGACCTCACAGCCTGGGCAGAAAAGGAGAGTGGAGAAGATGAGAGGCATAGCCTGGCAGGGAGCAGATTAGAGGACCAGACAGCCCAACCCCTTCATCTCAAACACAAAGAGTCCCAGGAAGCCCAGAGAGGGCCCGGCCCTAAGAGGCGAGAAGGCAGGCTGCAGACCCAGGCCTCTGACTGCACATCCGGGGGGCTCAGCTCCAGACACTCCCAGACTTCCCCAGTTCTGCTCAAAAAGCCTGAGCTAGAGGCCTCAGAGTCTCCTCTCTCTCAGTGTCAACATCCAGGGCAAGTTAGGGATTAAACATTTATTAAGCACCTACTGTTTGCCAGGCACCCCACAAATATGGTCTCATTTGATTTCCACAATGACCCTGCGAGGTAGGTGCTATTATTATCCCCGTTTTACAGCTGAGGAAACTGAGGCACCCCCTCCCCAAGATGCTTCAGTCACTGCCCATTGCCTTCAGAACAAAATACATAATGTAAGGATCACCCAGGCTGGGCCTCTGGGCCTCGAACACAGCCTGTCCCTTCTCCTCTGTGCTCTGCAGGGCCCAGCTCAGGGGCCACTGATCCCCCATGCTCTCTCCTCCTCCAGTGACCCTGTACATCTTCATCTGTTAGTGACAGACTCTCCCACCTCCCCCCATTCCCCTGGTCTTTGCACTGTGGCGCCCCTGGGGTCAGCTCACCCTTGAGATGGAGCTGTTGGATGGGGTCTCCGGGGGCCTCCTCTTGGCTCTTGTAATAGGAGAGGGTAGTCTCCTTAAACACAACCCAGTACTGGCGGTATCCCTTCAGGGTGAGCTTGCGGGGCCTGAAGGGAGAAGGGAGGCAGGGATGGGAGGCCTGCCTGGGACCACAGATGGGGTGCACCAAAGCAGCCCCCCATCTCTGGGCCTGGAGCCACCCTCCCCCAGGGCTGGGCCTCAGGGCCTCACCGGAAGATGCGAAGGTGGTCCTTGAGCTCAGGGATGGCTGTTAGGCTGTCCTGTGGGTCGAGGGGGACATTCAATGCAAAGCTAGCCAGACCCCTGGAGCCTCAGCCCCTGGCCCTCTGCGGCCCCATCTCCTCACCAGCATGTCGGTGGGCGCTGAGCCTTCCAGCTTCACCTCCAGGTTATTCAAGGCAGCCTCCAAATCATCCAGGCCACTGCTGCCTGAGGGCTCATCCAGATCCCCACTCAGGGCCAGCTTGTTAATGTGGTACTGGGGGGACAGGGAGTGAGATCTGAGGGGTCCCTGCTCCGCTCCCCCTCCGATGTGGCACTGGGGGGTCCCTGCTCCGCTCCCCCAGTCTTCTCCCACCTGACCTCCATAGTCCCCTCTGCCTTCTCTCCCACCATCTAGAAAGGGCTTAGTCCCCCCACCACTAATAATCGATGACAATATTGCTGCCCAGGGCCAGGAGCAGTCAGGGCAGACTTCCCAGAGGAGGTGGCCCTTGAGTTGGGGGAGCAGCGGCCCCTACCTGCAGTGCTGCAAAGACCATCATCTCCTCCTCCGTACAGTCTGTCTCCTCTAACAGCAGGTCCCAGCGAGCCTGTTCATAGAGCTGCGTGAGGCGCACCGGGTCTGCCTGGGGAGGAGGTGGGCAGGAAGGCAGGGGCCAGGTCAGGTAGGTCAGTTCAGGAAGCACCCACTGGGTTCCCAGCCCCCCATGGTCCAAGAACCAGCAGAGACAGCCCTTGCCCTGGGATCCTCCGGCCATGAACCATCAAAGGTGAAAGGAGGTACTAGACCAAGGTAGCACCGAGCCCAGGTCCCCTGCTTTCAAACCCTGGGCTCTCTCTCCAGTGCAGACAGGTCAGCTGACAGGAGGGTAGTGGCCAAAGGCCCTGGGAGCCAGTGACCTGGGTTTGCCTGACCCTTACCTTGGTAGGGCTAGCTCCCTTCATGAACCTCAGTTTCCCTCTCTGAAATAGGGGCATAGTAACCTTTCTGCTGCTCCCTCCCTAAGGATGAATCCTTCAAGCATCTAGAGGCGGCCAGAATGCCAGACCTGGAGTCAGGAAGACCCAGATTTAGATCCCGCCTCAGACTCCCTGGGGCCCTGGGCCAGGTGACCTGAGCTCCTCCAGGCTCCTTCCGCATCTCTGTGAGGGCCAGGATAGGGACCATGCACGGAGCTACGTAAAAGCTTTTATTATCACTCCCTCTCATTAATCACAACTGCCCTATGGCCAACAGGAACAAAGTCCCGCTGGTCTCCAGCCCTCACCAGTCAGGAAAAGCTCTGGGGAGGGGGATGTGTCGGCAGGCCAGGCTGGGGAAGGGAGGTTTGATGGCTGAAGCAGCCTCAGTCCTCTGGGCAATGGGGAGCCCTGGCAGGTCCATGAGTAGGGGAGGGAGGGGAGATGTCTTGTACTTGAGGGTGTGAGGCTTCCTTCTGGTCCTGCTCATGCTCTTCCGCTGAGCCCCTCTGTCCCCCCACTGCTGGACTCCCCTGCCTCCCCAACTCCCCCCGTGCCAGCCAGGCTGCCCTCACCTTGGGGTCGAGGTCGAAGAAACTGTAGTATTTGAAACGCAGCCAGAGCGTGTCCCCAGGTTTGACTCCTTGCTGCATTAAGCACCTGGATGAGTCCAGCCACCTGGGGGGGATGTGGGAGGAGGGAGCAAGGACCCACAAGTCAGTGCGCCCAGGGGCTTGGGCCTGGGTTCAGATCCCCGCTCTCCTCCCTACCTGCTTAGGATTTCGAACTAAGGGGCTCTTTTTTACAGATGAGGAAACAGGCTGTGAGGGGGGGTGTGGGAGGCCTTCAGAGAGCTGTGTGACCAGGACAAGTCATCTCCCTTCTGGCCTCATCTATAAAATCAGTGAGCTGGACTGCGTGGCACCCCAAGCTCCTTCCAGGTGTGACTCTGATCCTTCTCTGGGCAGTAACAGCTGCCCAACTTTGCACAGGGCTGGTCTTGCTGTGGCATTACCTGGGTGGCCTCAACAGCCCTGGGAGGCAGATACAACGGGCACTAGTACCCCCATTTTACAGACCAGGAGACTGACCCCTCTGGGCCTCTCCGGACCACCCAGCCAGGGCCTGCTCTAAGCACTCTCCTGGGGGCCGCCCAGCCTCGGAGGGGGTGGTGGCAGAGGCCCGGGAGGCACCCGGGGGTGCAGGGCTCACACCTGCTGTGCAGCTGGGTCTTGTCGGCCAGATTGCTGGGCCTGGGCAGGCGGAGCAGATGGGCTGGGTCCGGGGGAGGCTGGGGAAGGCTGAGCATCCGGTAACAGGCCTCGGTCTCAGGGCTGTCAGAGAAGTGAGCCGGCATTCCCCGGAACTGGGCTGGGGCCACACCTGAGGTGGGCAGGGGGCTGTCAGGCCCTGGGCTGCCCCCACAGGCCCCCCCACCCCATCCCAGCCGGCCCCGCCCTGCAGCTCACCGGCAGCCAGGACGACCTTGGTCAGGTCAAAGACTCCCTCTTCGGGTTCCTTGTCCTTCTTCTTCTTCTCCTTCTTGTCTGGGGCCCGGAGCAGGGACAGCTCCTCAGGGTGACGGATGCCTGTAGAGGAAGCCCCTTAGCCGGGAGGCAGACCAGCCTGCTGGCACTGTGCGGCTTTGCTCATCTGTGAAACGGGGGCAGCTCCCACCCAGGGCAAAGGAGGGAGGCCACATGCGGAGCTTGGTGATCCCCCCTCCTGGGCCAGGCCTCCCAAGGGCGGGGTGGGGTGCTGAGGGGGCAGGGTGCTGGGATAGGGGGCCCTGAGCTCAGTTC
>NW_027187322.1:1419118-1425300 GCF_028583685.1 Petaurus breviceps papuanus | reverse complement strand
CTGAGGATGCGGCATATGGCCGCCACCGTCCGGAAGAGGGGCTGAGAGAAGCTGGCGCGCAGGCGCAGGGCCCGGCGGTTGGGCAGCCGGAGGGTGACGGGCCGGTGCTGCGGCCCGAAGTACAGCCGGGCGTCGGCCAGCACGCCGTACTTGTCCAGCGTCCAGTGGGTCTGCAGGAGCCACATCTTCTTCTGCTCCCACCACAGGCCGTGGTCTGACCAGTCCTGCTTCCGCTCTGCCAAAGGGAGGGGGCAGCTGAGGCCCGGCGGCCTCCTCCCACCCCCGGGAGAGTCGGGAGGGCCCGGGTTCGAGTCCTGCCTTCGACCTTCCCCGTCAGGGGACTTGGGTGGGCCCGTCACCCTTTTCTGGCCTCAGGTTCCTTTCGCTAAAACGGGCTGGTTGGACAAGATGGCCTTGGGGTCGCCTTCATGGATGATCCGAGGCTCCCTTGCCTGAGGCCTGCGCCAGCCAGGGCCCAGAGGAGGGGGCTGGGGTGTGGAGCTTTCGTGGGAAAGGGGGCGTGAGAGAGGCCGCGTCTGCAGCCGGGGCAGCCCGCCTCCTTCCAGCCTTGCCGCGGGCATCGGCGGAGGGGCTGGTTCCCGGCCTGCAGCCTGCGCCAGGGGCCGGGAGCCGAGCTCACGGGGCTCCGGGCCTTCCTCCGGGGGAGGCCGCCTCTCTCCTTAGGGACCTCGTCCTCTGTGTAACTTCCCCCAGGCTGCTGCTTCTGCCCTGCCTGGGCCTCCCCACAGCCCAGCAGCCTCGGGCCCCGCGCTCTGACTGGCGGCGCCCCGGTTCGGAGGAAGCCTCCAGCCCGGGACCGGCTCCCAAGGCCAGGCTGGGCCGGGCTCAGCACCGGGGCACTACGGAAGCGGCCGGGCAGCCCTTTGGGGGGGACGTGCCCAGAGGGCAGCTCCCGGCCAAGCCGAGCCCCCGCTCCTCGCTCCTGCCAGCTTCTCTGCGCCTCAGTCTTCTCCTCTGCCGAATGGGAATAATCATCCCAGCTCTGCCTCCCTCAGAGGACTTGACATGACAGATGCAACAGTCCCTTAGGAAACTGGAAAGCCTGGCGTGGCTGCCAGCCGCGGTGACGCAGCGTGTGCGAGTGAAGGGAGGCCGGCCGTGGGGCAGGGCTTCTCCGGGCCAGAGAATTCCCCCTTCGTGGGCAGCTCTGAGAGCCGACCGGGCCAAGGAGACCCACCCAGAGAGGGAGGCCCCGGCTCAGCGTCGGCCCAGCGGATGGCCGCGAAGCCCTGGGAAGAGGGACAGCTAGCAGAATCAGGCTGGTGACTGTAGCTGTGTGTGGGACAGAGGCAGCAGCAGGGCCGAAAGCCTGGGTTCCGGCCCCACGTCTGACATGACATGTGCTCGTGGGGAGGGTGCCTGGGGTCTCTTTCTTTTGTAATTCATGCTGGTCATCAGGGGGGCTTTTCTAAAGCATAGACTGACCCCCTCCTCAACCACATTCAAGATTAAGTGGGGAAGGGGAATAAGCATTCCCTTCTATGTGCACGAGGTACGCCTGCTTATGTGCCAGGCCCTGGGCCTGGCTTTTCCAATGAGCTCATTTTGACTGATTGGGTAAAAATTTCAGCTCCTCTGTTTGGCATTCCTGGTTCCTCTTCCCGTTTCTAGAGGCTTCTCACCCTTAACCCGCCTTGCTCCTGGGCACTCTTACGTCCTCACACACTGGACTACTTGCATTTCCTGGACTATCTCACCATCTCCCAACTGCAGGCCTTTGCCTTGGCTGTCCCCGATGCCAGGTATGCTCTCCCTTCTCACGTCTGCCTCTTGGCTCCCATTAAAACAGCTCAGGTCTTGCTTCCTGTAGGACTTTCCTAGCCCTTCCAGATAATAAATACAGCCACCATTCTCAGAAAACCTTTCCTCTATTCCAGATAACTCTCCTTAGTATGTTGTCTCTCCCTCTTTGGATCCTCGGCCCTTAGCACAGGGCCGGGCACACAGTAAGTGTTTAATAAATGCCTGATGACTGGCTGACCCTGGGCAAGTCACTTCCTCGTCAGTGGGACCCAGGCAAATCCGCTAAGGGCCCACAGCACCTACGTCGAGAAATCGCAGGTTTGGACGTGTCTGAGTGTGTGTATCCAGACACACATACATATACATGTATGTTATTTCTACCTGTCTGCCATCTAGATCTATACACGGGGAGATCACTGGCCCCAGGAGTCCAAGGCTCTGGGTCTACTAGCAGTGTTATTCTGGGTAGCTCATTTACCTGCACTAAGCCTCAGTTTCCCCACCTGTAAAATGGGGGCAACAATCCTTGGATGCCTCAGACCAGTTAAGTAATACGGGCCGGGGAGGAAGTTCCACTGAAGGTCCAAGAGAGGGCATTAGCTTGGCGAGGTCCCACCCTGGCCCGGGCTTCCCCTTTGAGGGTCTCATCTGGTGCTTGGTGCCCAGTTAAGCTCCCTGCAGGGCCTGGGGGAGATGCTGGTGCCAGCCCCTTCTAGTGGTGACATGTGCCCAGGGGGTCACTGGGCTGGTGGAGGGGAGCTAGGGACAGTGGAGAGACCCTCCCCTGGGATGTGGGGCCCATCAGCCTGGGGCTGGCTTCCAGAGCCTCTGGATAAGACAGCTGCTGCCCTGCCCAACAAGGGGGCCCAGAGAGTGGGCATGGGGAGCACCCCATGCCAGGCCCCTGCCCCCCACAGTACCCAGCTGCGCCCCTCTGATACCACAAGCCACTCTGCTGTAACTTCCTGTGGGGGCAGGGAAGGGCCTTTCCAGCCCCGACAGCTTCCTTCCGTCAGGCATTTTTTTCTTTTGGGGGAAGTGTGGGTTGGTGAGGGGGTAGAATGAATAAGCAAACACCCACTCAGCTGGGGGCTACCCCATGCTGCTAGCCCCACAAAAGTACACGTCCCCAACCCCCAACCTTGCGTTGGGCCCAAGGGTGAGTGGACCCTCTGCCATCCTGTGTGGACCACTAGGTCTGGGATCCAAGAAACTGGGAATTTCCCCCAGGCCCTTTGCTCTGCTAAGCACCACTGACTCGTAGGGCTCCCTGCGGGGGGAACACAGCAGAACAGACTGAAGGGGGGGCTGGAGATTTGGGGGAGCGGCAGGGGGAGTTGGGGTAGAGCCTGAGTCACTGGAAGGGCCTTATCACGTGTCCCAGAGTGGGAGAGGAGAGCAGGAAAAGCTGGGGTCCGGGCTGGCAGAGATAGGGGCGCTGTGTGGGCAGCGCTGGCCCTACTCACTGATCTCCTCCACGATCTTGAGGATGACACCGCCGATGTGGGACTCGCCAGTGACCCGCAGGGTAACAGACTCCTCTTGGGCTTCTTGGTCCTCCACAAACACTTGCAGCTCCCAGGTGGCCATAGCTGCCGTCTGGGTCCTACAGGGGGGACAGCAGGCACTTGGAGAGCCACCTCCAACGGCCTCCCTGGGAGCCCTGGTCTTGTGGGGGGCTGGGCCATCACCAGCTAGACTGGTGGGAGCAGAGGGACCCGTGTAGGGCGGCCAGCCTCCTCAGTTCCCCTCTGCAGAGGGCACGGCTGGCTTGGTTCTTACACCCAGCTAAAGAAAACAGTCCTGGGGACATTGCCCGGTCCCTCCCTCCTGCCGCGTTTCATCTCCACCCTTCCAATCGAGGCAGAGCTAGTCTCAGGGTTGGGCACATGGTGGGACGCCCAGAGTCAGGGGGATGGCATTGGGCTGGGTCCCAGAGCCTCTGGGCCCCACTCACCTGGCCCCTGGGGAGCTGATCAGGCAGCTTCTGCCCCTCTGCTCCTTTTCAGGCCTGGACACCAAGGTCTGCCCTGGCTGCCCCTTCCCTCCAGGTCCTGGGTGTGCTTTCTCTTTGGGGCTGCCCCCAGGCTATGCCTTATCTGCACTAACACCAGCTCCACCCCTTGGGGAGGGAGGCCCCTGGGTCCAGGAAACCACCAAGTGCCTGTCACTCACAGCACCCAAGGCTCCAAGATACAGGGAGACAAATGGAGAAACCAGTGGGAAAAAGGGGTCAGCCCCTGAGATGAGTGAGATACCCTTGGGCCAGAATCCTGGCTCAAGGGGGGGACAAGCATTTTGGGGAAAATGGGCATCGCTAGCAGTTTTTAAAGAGGAAATGAAGGAGCTTGGGGGAGTAGAATCAGAGATGTAAGGCCAGAGAGGAGGCCCCCCGAACCTGTAGCGCAGCACTGCAGAGGGCCAGGCCTGAAGTCAGAAGCCTTGAGTTCAAAGCCAACCTCAGCCTTATTTGTTGTGTGCTCTGGGCAAGTCACTTAGAACCGCTAGTTTCCTCATTTTAAAAATTGGGATAGAATGGGGGTTCAGTGGATAGCGCACCAGGCTTGAGTTCAAATTCAGTTTCAGACACTTACTGTGGGACCCTGGGCAAGCCACTTGACTGTCTGCCTCAGTGACCTCACCTGTAAAAGGGGCTGAGGAAGAAAAGGGCGAACCATTGCAGCGTCTCTGCCAAGAAGCCCCAAATGGGGCCACAGAGAGGCAGCCCAGGCTGAGAAGACTGAATGGCTAAGCAGCCCAAGATCACATGGCATGGCGATGGGTGTTCTAGAAATGTTATGCTGGTGAGGCCCTTCTAATGCACTGATTCAGTGCCCGCCTTGTGCCAGACACACTGCTGGGCCTGCAGGTGCAGACACAGCCCACAGCTTCACTCAACAGGTGTGGACAGCCATGGGGCACGTCAAGAGGCCAGCCTGGCCCTCTGAGCCATCACCCAGCTGATGGAGCGAGACACCAAGTGCGCACAACAAGCCAGCAGGGCCCATGGCAGCTTCTTCCTCGGCTGGGAGGGGAGCAGGGCTGGCTTCAAGAAGGAAGTTCTCCGCCACCCCGAGACTCTCACTCATCCACCCAGCTGACCGCCAGGGAACGCCCTTACCCTCAGAGAACTTGGATGGGGCTGCTCGGCCAGGGAAGAGGGGAGAGGGAAGCAAGATAAGGCCTCATCTCTCCTCCAGTCACCTAGGACAACCTGGAGGGTGCTGGCTGGGTGTTCATCCCTAACCCGTTAAGGCCACAATCAAAAGGTGACAGCACCCCCTAGTGACCAGGGACCCTCTTTCCCACCCTAGGCCAGGCCTGCAACTGTGCATCATGACCCTCATCTCTTCTCTGTGCAGGTCTGCCCTCCAAGGTGTGCAGACAAGGGAACACATGAAAACACCGCCCCCCCCCCCATCCCCCTGCCGATAAAAATAATGAATAAACTGCCGATAAAAAATGAATCAAAGCCACAGCAACTTTTAACCACGCCAACTGGCTTGTTTTATTTGAAGGTGATGGGGGCGTGGATTTAACAAGCAGCAGGGGCAGCCGGGACCCGAGGGAGGAAGGGGTGTCCCTTCCCTCCCGACACACCCACTGCCCCGAATAAAAAACCAAAACCAACTAAGGGGAAGGAGAGCAGCTGGGACAGCGATGGGGGAAGGGAGGCCACGGGCCAAAGGGGCAGCAGTGAAGAGACCATGCATGTGCTGGGGGAGCCGCAAGTCGGCGGCAGCTGCACAAATGAGGCGAGTAAGTCTGTGTCTTCCACATATATATGTGTGTATATATGTATAAATAGAGAGACAAGGGGTGGGTCTCTTCTTTCCCCTTCTCTGCTCCTGCTGCAGTCCCAGCTTCTCTTTCCACAGATAAAGGGGAAGGGACGGGGGCTCAACAAGTCATCACCGAATTGCAATAAGACCCACGTCCATCAGCTTCTGGATCTTCTGGGCGATGACAGGGTTCTTTAAGTGTCTAGAAGGAAGGACCAAGACGTGACTGCCTGGGGGCCCAGCCTGGCTCTGCTCCCCTCCCCCAGCATCCCCAATCTAACTGTCCCGGGGAGGAGCAGGACCAGCACCTCCTCACCTGGGCTCTGTCCATCTGCTGTCCAAACACTCACACCATTCTATGGCACAACAACTGGTTTCCTTTGCAACCTGATGTATTTTCTTTGATGCCTTTAAAGGCCTTTTACTCAAAACACATTTTAATATTTCATTTTCTCCAATTACAAGTAAATACAATTTTTAACCTTTGTGTTAATTCTGAGTTCCAAATTCTCTCCCTCCCTTATTGAGAAAGCAAGCTATTTGATAAAGGTTATACATGTGCAGTCATGCCAAACATATTTCCATATTAGTCATGTTGCTGGGCCAGCCCTGCCCACATGCGTCCCCCCCCCCCCC
>NW_027187322.1:1413050-1419018 GCF_028583685.1 Petaurus breviceps papuanus | reverse complement strand
ATACTCGCTGAGCGCCTGCGGGTCCTTCTGCATCTGCTCCAGGATCAGCCGCATGGCTGGGTCGCTCATGATCTGCTGTACCTCAGGGTCAGCCATGGCCCGCCGCTTCACATCCTCAGGGTTGTCATGCCGGTTGTACTGGGCCATCACACAGCGCTGGTAGCCCTCTGCTGCCTCCTATGCTCTCAGGAAGGAGAGGGAAGGGCAGACTGTCAGCATGAGCAGGCCCAGGGGACGGGATGGAGGAGGCAGGGGGCTGCAGGAGGGCTGGGGCTCGGGGCTGAGGGCAGGCCACAACCTTACAGTTGGAGTCCAGGTCTAGGGCCTTCTGGTAGACGTCCATAGCTTTTGTATAGTCCTTCATGGCTTCAAGAGCGGCTGCTTTCCGGGTGTACCCTTTGACTGTGGGTAGAACAAGGGAGTTGGGCTGGTGCTAAAGGCCCAGAGGCCCAGACCCTAAGGGAGGCCCTCCCTGTGTGAGTACCCTCCCGACTGAGGCAGGGGGAGGGGAGGACATGATGACCCTCCCTCATGCCACGCTGTGCCAGGGCTGGGGCACAAGCTGCCTGTAGCCTTGGCAGCCCATCTTCCCAGAATAAGTAAAGACCCAACAAAAAAAGTAAGACCCCCCTCCCCCCCAAAAGCAGTGTCCGCAGTACTCACTGAAGGTGGGCTCCAGCTGGATGCACTCCTCACAGTCCTAAAGGGAAAAGGCCAAGGTCAGTACCAGCCTTACCAAGGGCTCGGGCCCCCAGCCTCCTAAGTCCCACTCCCTCCCACCCCCCAAGTGTGGGGCACCTAAAAGCTCACCAAACTAAGAAACAGAGCCAACTACATTACCTCATGGCCAGGGTTTCAGCTCATCTGTCCATGGGAACGGAATGGTGCCAACCTTGTGCCCCACACCTGTGTCTGGGCCTGCAGCCCTGCCTTAGGTGGGAGAGCAGTAGCTACAGGGTCTCCCTGTCCTTGTGGGCACAGAAAAAGTCCCTTGCCCTCAAGAGCCTAGCAGCAGAGAGGTGCAGGGCTTGGCCTTGCCCTATACCTGTCTGTCAGCTTCCACATGGCTACCAGAGACTGGTAGTCTCCACTGCTTAGCCCATGAAGGGAACAGAGCATGTTCCTCAAAGGTGTGCACAGGGGGCACACAAGTGATCAAGAATAACAGGCCCACTAAGGCTACATGGTACATTGGGCCCTGAATGAGGCAGCCTCCCTGACCCCTCCCCAGCTGCAGGGCCCCCACCCACGCCCCTTCTATCTGACCTTGAGTGCCAGCTGGAACTCCAGAAGCTTGGTGTAACAAGCAGCTCGGTTGCTGTACAGCTTGGCATCCTTCGGATTTCTTTTGATGGCTTCTGTGTAATGTTTCATGGCCTGAGGATAGTCCCCTGTGGGAGAGAGAACCTGAAGCTAGACTCTGCCAGCAATGGGAGAGAAAAGCAGCTATGGAGAATCTACGAAATAAAAACCTATTAAATCTCTGAGGTTGCCATGGGGTGTCCAGGTTGTAGAGTGCTAGACCTGGCAGTCAAACCCAAGTTCATCCAAACCCTGGCAACTCGCTTAACCACTGTCATCCTCTGTTTCCTCCTCTGTAAAGCAGGGACAGAATCACCACCTCCCCCCATTGTAGCTATCTAATGGACGCTCCCTCAGGGCCCAGGCCCACCCTCCACCTTCCTACCTTTCTGAAAACACTCATTGCCTTTGTTCTTCTCCTCTAAGGCCAAATCTGGGTTGATATAAGCCAGCCTCTCCTGTTCCTTCAGGATTTTCTCAGCCTGAGGGAAGACACCCAAGTGGATGTTTGGAATGACAGCCTGGAACCCTCCTAATAGAGTCGTGCTAACAAGGCAACACGGAGGCCTTGGCGTTTCAGAACGATGGTTAGTTAAGTCTGGCATTTGTTCAAGGTTCATGTAAATGTGACACTCTTTATTAAGCTCCTTATGAAGAAAACAGGCCTCCAACCCTATGCGCACCTGTCCCCAAACTGATCTATGAGCAACACAACCTGACACTGCCGTGGTTTTGATTTTGAAAAATTCTCAAACAAAATGTCACTGGCAATGGACAGAAAACCACACGAGCTTTTCTGTAAGAAAATTCACACTGGAATACTTGGAATGTAAGGCTGCCTTACGTAGACACTGATGGCTGCATGTGAGGCCCTGAACTCGGCACGGAAGCTCCATAATTTGCCATCATTAGTTCCCTCTGAAGGTGACAAGGTGGGATTTGGGTCCTCCCCAAGACCCATTCAGTTTCTACTTAGTTATTCTCTGAATGAAACCCTTCTAAGCAGACAGAAGTCAGGGACAACATGGTGTCTTGCTCCCACTGACCTGCTGGCATTTCTTGAGCACGTCTGGAGTCCTGTGCTCGGCCAGAGACTTGTTGTAGAAGTGGATGGCGTCCTTGTACTTCTCCTCTTTGAAATAGGAGTTGCCAATTCGGGCGTAAGCTCTGGAGGAGGGAAGTGTGGGATGGCTCAGCCAGGTGCCAGGCCCCCGGCTGGGACGTGCCCCTCCCCTCCCTCACCCATCCTGGCCAGGAGGCACTCACTTTGCAATCTGCCGATAGTCCTCTCGATTCTCTCTACCCACTTCGATGGCCTTCTCACAGAGCTCTCGGCACTTATTGTAGTTACCCTGTTCAAAGTATACCGCTGCCAAGGCAGAGAAGTCAGGATGCTGCCAAGTGAGGTCTGCCCGCCCAGCCCAGAGTCCTCCACTCTTCCAGGCTGCTCCCCAGGCACTCACCTGCCTGATTGGTGATGTAGGTCATGTTTGTAGGGTCCAAGTCCATGGCTCGGTCGTAATGCTTCAGGGCTGTGGCAAAGTCTTTCTTTTTGTACGCATCGTTTCCCAACTCTTTTTCTTTTAGAGCCTGGAGAAGGATGAAAAAGGAAGAAGAAGAGGTCCATCCGATGAATGGAGCAAAGCCAGTTCAGGGGTCTCAGCCAGCTGGAGGGCAGGTGTTGGGGCCTCAGGGATCCTGCTTCCCAACCTCCCCTTTCCTGTACTCCTCTCTGCAGCTCCCATCGAGAAACCAAGGAGTGGAAAGTTGGGCCCTACTCCTCACGTCCCCTCTGCTTAGTCTGGGACCAAGGTTTTATTTCTGGCTCACGGCTGCCGGCCACCCACACTGCCACAGGATCCTGCTTGTCAGGGAACAATGATCAAGGGGGTGGTGGGAGGGCTTGGAAAAAGGACTGGAAGCCACGGCAAGAGTGATTAACTCACTCCTGTGGGGCTGTTACCCCAGCTCGGAGACACCCTGATGCAGCCCACGCGAGGCCCTGTTTGCTGGCTGCTAAACTTGGGAGCAGTTGGTCGGCTGTTACCACCAGCAGAGAAATGGTGAGGCGTCCCAGCACATGCCGAGTTGGAGCAGACGCTGCTGTGAAGCCACACTCCCTGTCCCCAACACTGCTTTATCACGGAGTTTTAAAGGCAACAAGCAGAGAAAGCCTCACAACTTTCTTCCCAATTGAGGCAGGGACCATGTCACACCATGTCCCTGGTCACACCCAAAGCCAGACGCCAGTGACTTTGGAGGGCTGCCGAGAGCTTGAGTGTAACTGTCCTAGAGAGGAACAGCCACCCCCAGAAGGTCTTGGTCTGTCATGAACACCCCATACGTCCATTCATTTGCATGCTTTTAAAAGCCAACAAAAAAATGCCCCTTCTTGAAGGGGGGGCCAATTCTGAAAATGGAGCCCTCCAGCACATACTTGCCAGACCCCCTTCAGAAAGACAAGGCCAGCTAGAGAGGAGTAAGATGGGGAGGGGGATGACAGTCCTGGGAAGCCCATACCTGCTTTTTGTTCTCAGGAAGATCCTCCTCCATGGGCTCAGGCTTGGTCTCCTTCTTGGGGGGAGGGGGTGGCGGTGGTGACACCACCTCCTCCTCCTCATCCATGCTGCCCAAGTCCACGCCAAGGAGCACACTCAGTGTGGTCATGACACGGGGGTCCTGCAACTTCCTGGAATGTGGGCAATACAGAAGGGTGGCCGCTGGTGTCCCCAAATGACCCACCTCCCATTCCCAAAAGCCCCTGGTTCCTCCTCTCCCCCAAGTCCTCAGTCTGCAGAAAGGCAGCAAGCCTGGTAGTGTGGCATGCTGGACAGAGAGCGAGCCTTGGGAGAGATCTACCAGGCCCAAGCAGGCCCCTCAACCTTGGTGTCCCCAAGAAATGGGAAGATTATGATTTAAAAGAGTTGTCAATCAGCTTTGGTGGGAGGAACCAATGAATTGACTGCTTACCAACAAACCACAGGTTAGGACCGAGAATTCAAAGAAAAAGGGTCTAAAAGGGGAACCTGGAGGGGCAGCTAGGTGGCTCAGTGAGTAAGAGCACTGGCTCCAGTGTCGGGATGACCTGGATCAAATCCGGGCTCAGATACTCAGCACCACATCCAGAAATAACTGGCCGTGTAACCTTGAGCAAGTTACTTAACCCCGATTGCTTTAAAAAAAAATAAAATAAAATAAAAGGGGAACCTGGGCAGGAGCAACTGCTGAGGGTCTGACAAGCATCTCTCTCACTGGGGACCCATGAACTGGGCAGCCCTCTCTCAAGGGGTAGGGCGGGCAAAGAAGCCCTTACTTACGTGCCCAAATCAGAGGGTTTATTGCGGAGCTGCTCAATCAGCTCCTTGTAGCTGGGGTCATTTAGCAGGGCCCGCGTCCGAGGGTCATTCTCCAACTTCTGGTACAAGTGGGGGGTGTTGAAGGGGTTCATGAACTTCCTCTCTGCACCAGACACAGCAATAAAGCGCATCACTATCTGTTACAAAGGGGCCCCCAAGGGAGGCCGCGGACGCACAAGGACAAGGGGAGAAGGGACGGCGGGTGACACCCACCAGCCAGGCGGGCCTCCATGTTCTGCAGCCCCTCCTTGAGCTGAGAGTTGCTGGCCTCATGCTTCAGACCCTCCTCGTAGGTCCGCTTTGCTTCCTCAAAGCGGTTCAAGAACTCAAGAGCGGCTGCCTTCCGGGAGTAGCCCTGAAAGCAGGGGAGGAGAGCGGCGGTGAGAGGCAGGACCCCCACTGCACCGGCCGCAGCCGTAGCGCGAGGCCCCTTCCCGGCTCACCTTGCCCCATTCTGGCTTCAAGTCCACGGTCTTGCAGCCGTCCTCGTAAGCTCTCTGGTAGTCTCCCTTCTTGGCGTACGCGGCAGAGCGGTTACTGTACAGCACGTGGTTCTGGGGGTCCAGCTTGATGGCTTCCGAGTAGCATCTCAGCGCATCTTCGATGTTGCCGGCACTCAGGGCCTTGTTGCCCTTTTCCTTCAGCTCATTCACCTGAGAAAGGCGGGAGGCCCGTTGTCTGCACTCCTGCACCAGGCCCTGCACGCGTCTGGAGCTTTCCCACAGAGAAGGCGGCCTCCCCATGGAAACCTGCTGCCCAGCGGGGCTCCCCCCGCCGAGCTCGACGGCCCTGGGAGTGCCACAGGCAGGAGCCCCATCTCACAGGTGAGAACGTGGAGCCTCCGCACCAAAGCGCGGCGAGGATGGACCCCGAAGAGCCGCAGCGGAGACTGGGATGCTCAGGCACAGAGAGAGGCCTGCCCAAGGCTCCAGCAGGGGCCCCGAGATCGCTCTGGGAGGTGACTCACCCGCTACCCTCCAGCCAGAGGGACACGCGGGGCGGCCCCTCCCCCCTACCTCAGAGGCAGAGCCCCCACGGGGCCAGCAGACCCTGAGGACCACCGGGGGAGGGAGGCCGGGGGGGCAGTCCTGCTGCTGCTTTCCTCCCGGGCCCCCCGGCCAAGGGGCCAGCCTGGAGGAGGGGAGGCTCGGCTCCGCCCCCTCCCCGGACAGCCCCCCCACCTCAAAGCCTGGCTTCCCCCGCACTTACCCCTGCCAACGGCGCGAGAGGCCGCCCCCCCCAGATCGATCCTGCCCCGGAACCCCCACTTACTTCCTGTCTCTCACCCCGGCTCCTCAGGCGACCCCCCA
>NW_027187322.1:1401520-1412950 GCF_028583685.1 Petaurus breviceps papuanus | reverse complement strand
CCCCCCCCCCCCCCCCCCCCCCCCCCCCCCCCCCCACTCCCCCGCCCGTCGGTTTGTCTCTCCCCCGCCCCCAAGAGGGATCCCTCTTCCCCCCCCCCCTCAGATTCAATCTGCCCTCGGCGGCCCAATAACCGCCCTCTGCCCCGGCCGGGCCCCGCCGCCCCTCCCTGGGCGCTCCCCCCGTCCCGGCTGAGGCCGCGGAGAGGTTACCTCAGCGGCGGCCCCGGGCCTGGCCCTCCCCGCCCCCGGCCGGCTCACCCTCCTCCCCTGCTCGCCCGCCGGTTGCCGGCCGCCGCTCACCTGCTCCATGGCCCGGGCCGGAGCCGAGGCAGCCGCGAATCCGTCCACCCGCCCGCTCGCGCCCAGCTCCCAGCCGCACGCGCCGCCTTCTGGAACCTACTAGAAGCTGCCGGGACTCCCGGCTCCCGCCCCTTCGTAGCCGCCCCATTGGTGGAGTCTTCCTTCTGAGCTCCGCCCCCTCTTGCTTCGAGAGGCTAACTCCCTCGCCACTCACGAGTATCTGCCTTTCATTGGACGGCGGACGGCAATTCGCTCTGCCTTTAACCTTTTCTTCCTCGCCATTGGGCGTGCCTCGGCACGGCCCGTCCCAAAGCCTGCTTGACGACTGGCAGAGGGGCGAACGTCTCCCGCACTCATTGGTTGGCGGGAGCGCCGGTCTGGCTGGCGCTGGCCGCACCCATTGGTCCAATTCCTTCTGGAAATTTCCACCTTCCCCATTGGGTTGACGGGCACGGTGACGCCAGAGCCATCGATGAAGAGCGATGCTATTGGGCGCAGGGTCTCCAGGCGCCTCGCTCTGATAGGTCGCCCCTGCTGCCATTCGAGCGGCTGTTGCCACGGCCTTGGCCCTTACCACCCCCCCACTCCTTCCCTTAATTCGCCAGGGGTGCCTAGGCTTGGGCCGGGCGGGCTGTGTTCGCTTCCTGCAGCCCGGGGGTTGCTGCTGCGCTCTTCTCTCCAAAACTGCGCAGCCTCCCAGAAAGAAGCTGGGCTGGGGGATCCAGCGGGTGGGATCGGCCTCAGGCTTGCTGTCAGTGAAATGGGCTGCCGATCCCCATTGCTTCAGAAGCATTGGAGGTGGAGTGCGGGGAAAAGAACTAGGAAGGCCCTTCACCCCCGACTGCCTCAGTGCCCCCCAACTATAAAACGGAGTCCGTGAATATTGTAAAGCACAGTGCCTGCCACACAGTAGGCGCTTAATAAGTGCGTATTTCTTTCCTATTCGGAACAACTGGCTATTTCTGCCACTTTGGGCAAGCCAGTCACGCTCTGAGCCTCAGTTTCCCCTTTGTAAAATGGGAACCATAGCAGCATTGTAGATGTGAGCCAGTAGAGGGTCACTGACTCTCCGGGCAGAGGGGGCACTGGCACCAGGGAAGGATTAGTGGGCGTTTCTGTGAGGAGGGGATGAGGACGGGAGTCCATTTAGCCCATCCCCCTCACTTTACAGGTGGGGAAACTGAGGCCAGGAGCCGTGGCCGGGTCTACCTGAGGACAACCAGGTCACAGAAAGGGCGGAGCTAAGGTCCCAGCCCAACTCTCTTTGCACTCTGTCCCAAGACCCGAGTGTGAATGCCAATCACCAGTGATCAAGTGCCCTGGCAGTCGTGGCCTGGGTTTCCTTACACATCAAAGAGAGATAACAACATTTGTACCACCCAGATCTAGGGGCGATGGGGACTTTTGCTAACATTAGGGTCCTCCAAGGTGATTCTGGCCAAGGGTTCTTACCCTCTTCCTTGTCCTGAACCCAGGGAAAGCCTGGAGATCCTTTCTCAGAATCAGGTTTTCAAATGCATAGGAGTGTAAAGGAGACCAGCTCTATGGGAATGAAGGGATCAAAATACTGAGAAGCATGGACGGGGCCCAGGCGCCACACACAGACTTGCATGCATATGCTGCTATGTAGATCTATACCCAGGGCGTCAGGCCGGTCTGAGCCCAGGATCCTGCCACACCACGAGGTCCCCGACACTGGACATTCCAGCTCTGAAGCAGGGAGCAAAATAACACGACCATTTAGTATTTTTTTTCTCTGTAATTAACAATCATTTTATTAGGGATGGCTGTTGGATAATTAATAAAAGGGTCATTTGGCTGTCTCTCCTAAACCAAAGATGGACCATTTATTATTAGATGAAGAACAACTGTAAAGCCTCACACATAGCGGGCACTCTATAAATGCTAGCTAGCATTATCATCATGAAGTTGCCTATGTGAGGGACGGCTTCAACACCCTTCCTCTGGGGTGCTTTATAAAACACCCCAGTAAAGGGAGATGGAATACATCTATAAAGCGTACACAGTGTATAAAGAGCATATATATATATATATATATATATATATATATATAATGTATGTACACGGCATGTAGAGAGCACAGTTGTGCACAGTAAGTTGAGCACAGTAGTGCAAAGTAAGCAATATGACAATGGCTCACTTTTCTGGGGGCCCCTCTCAGGTCCCCCCAAGGCACTCCTGTGATGCCCATCAGGGAACAAGGACCAGCGCCTCACAGTTCAGTTCTGGCCACCAGTGACGGAAAGCCTTGGCATTCATATGAGTTTGAGAAGTGTTTAGCTACTATCTAAATCATTAATATCTGCTAAGTACCTACTGTGTGCCAGAAAGACACTATTCTAGACTGGCTGGGGGCCCTCAGGGATCTTACATTTTACCTCAGGAGATCACTGGTACGTACATAAAGCAACACAAAATAAAGGCATAGACAAGGTTAATTGGCAGGGTTGGGGAGGACACTGGCAGTGAGGAAGGCAGCAGAAAGGGCCTCCAATGAAAGGTGCAGTTTTGAAGAAAGCAAAGGGATTCTAAGAGGAGGGATGGCATTCCAGGCAGGGGGTACAGCCAGGGCAAAAACATGAGGTGGGAGAGCCAGCAAGAAAGCCAGTTTGGCTGGACCAGGTGGGGAAGCTAGCTTGGACTGGATGGTTGAGTTCCCTTCCAGCTTTGACATCCTGTGATCCCCCTCTCTCTGGGAGAGAGTCAGACCCAGCTACAACTCACTGCTCTCATCTTCTTGTAGGCTCCTAACTGGCCTCCCCACCTCCAGTCTCTCCTCTCTCTCCAAGCCATCTTTCACACAACAGTCGCTGTCTATGTTTTGCATACAGTAGGAGCTCAATAAATGCTTGTTGCTTGACAGGCTGACTGAGCTGTCTGCTGCATACTTTCCAGGAAGCTTGAGAAGTTTGGGACTCATCTCTCAGACTGGAAGGTAAAGGAATTCATCCTGAATTTTCTCCTTCTCTAGGAGCTAAGCTGCCCCCAGACCCCGAGGGAAGGACAGTTTCTTCTCTGAAACATCTCAGATTTGTTCTTTCAAAACAAAATGAACATTTCATCATTTTATTAAATGCTGACCTTGGGGGAGCCATAGAGCCAATGATTTTTACTTAAATTTTGATTCTCTGCTACCTATTTCCCAGGACTCCACCCGCCCTGGCCCTTGGAGGCACAGACCCAGTGTGGGGCTCCTCTCTGGGCGATCTCGCTTTCCGTGCTGCCAGCCAGGAGAGGAGGGGTACAGAGGACCAGCGATGTGAGACAAAGTCTGATTCAAGGTCAGCTGGCTGGTCACAGCTTCGGAGCCTGGCACTTCCTTCATTTTCAGGGTCCCTTCCACCTCACTGCCCCATCCAGTGACCCCAGGTTCTCCCTCCCAGCATCCTCTCTGGCTGTCCCAGGCCTGAGCCCGGTTCCCTCCCAAGGCTCACCTGCCTGAGCTTTCTTAAAGCCCTGCCTTGGGCCTGCTCCTTCCAGGACCCCCCTCTGTTAACTACTCCTATTTATCCTGGCTAGCCATGGGCATTTGTTTGCACTTTGTTTCCTTAAATTGAAAGCTCCTTGGGGTAGGGGCTGTCCTCAGACTCCTTTTGTATTCCCAGTGCTTAGCCTTGTCCCTGCACATAGTAGGTCCCCTTTCAGTAAACCTAATTATCACTACATCCTGACGACTATGTCTTTATTGGACTTAAGTGAGGAGAAAGGGAGAATTTCATGCTGGAAAAGTCAGAGGTCATCTAGGCCAACCCCACTAATTAAACAGAGGAAGAAACTGAGGCTTAGGGATGGTAAGGACTGGCCTAATTCCCCACCCCCAGGAAATGGAAAAAACAGATTCAAACTTAGGTCTTATGACCGGGAATAGAACAGCAGCCTGCCTTCTGTGGTGAGCAGCCCTGAAGACCTAAGGGGAGTCCTCTGGAGCCGCCTCCAAGTAGCGTCACACAGGCCAGTGGAGAGAATGCAGGACTGGGGAGTTGAGACTGCCAGGCTTCCAATCCTAGCCCCCCCTTCCCAGCTGACAGCCCCTTTGACAGGAAAACTCTTCTGCTACCCCTCAATTGTATGTCCCCCATTATCTCCCACTGATCCCGTCTGGCCTGTCTGTCCAGTGGCCCCCCATTAGCTCCTAGAGGCAGGACTAGTCCCTAAGGAGGTGCTTGTCACTTGATTGCCTATGGGACACTGGGCCAGTCCTTTCCCTGGGCCTCAGTTTCTGTGCCAGTTAAAAGCCAGGTTGGTGGGGTGGCCAGGTGGCACAGTGAGCAAGAGCATCGGCCCCAGAGTCAGGAGACCTGGGATCGAATCTGGGCTCAGATACTTAGCACCACACCCAGAAATAACTGGCCATATAACCTTGGGCAAGTTACTTAACCCCAATTGCTTTAAAAAACAAAAAGCCGTGTTTGGCTAGATGATCTAGGACCTCCTTCTGCACATGGACTTCAGTCCCATGTTTTGCAAACTCTAACGTGTTATATAAATCAGTTTTTATTCTTTGTGTCCCAGAAGGAAACATGCCAGGAGAGGGTTGGCTGGCAACCAGATTCCAGGCCCAGCCAGGACTGGCGGTGTCCTGGCCACCCCAGGAGGCCCGGGCGCAGAGCCTGGCTCCCGATCTGGAAAGAGTCAAGGCAGGGGGGGCAGGCGCTGGGGCAGGCAGCTATTTCTAGCTGAGTTTGGAGTCCAGCAACAGGTGATGGGGCCAGAAGCACATGGCCCCGGAGTGAACGGCTAATTTGAGAGTTTCCAAGTGCCCTGGGAAACTGGAGACGGACAGGAGGGGGAACGGGGAGGAAGGGCAGAGGGGAGGGCTGGGACTCAGGATGCTGGGAGATGTAGTCTTGAATTGGGGAGGGGAGGAGAGGGGGGAAAGAGAGGGGGAGACAGGGGAGGAGAGAGAGAGAGAGACAGAGAGAGAGAAGAGGGAGGGAGAGAGAGAGGAGAGAGGGAGAGAAAGGAGAGAGAGGAGAGAGGGAGAGAAGGGAGAGAGAGGAGAGAGGGAGAGGTGGGTGAGTGTGTGTATAAGTGCGTATGTGTATACACAGATATTTCAAATGAACCAAACCGCCTTCTGTCAGCAGGCGTCTGACAAACCTCAAAGCACTTGCCCTCAGTTTTATTACTCATGCCCCCATACCTAGGGTTCACTGGGACCCCAACATTGGGAAGTCAGGGCGGCCTATAACATTGTCACATTATGAGACTGGACAATTGTAATGGAGGAGGCATCAGGTCCCCACACAGCCAGGGAACTGCTCTGGGGAGAAGCAAGGAAGACCTCCACACCCTTGGGAGGACCTTCTTGGGGCTCCTGCAGTGGGGGAGGGATACCTGTAGCGCAGAAAGCAGGGATCTGCTGGACCCTGGGGCACCCCACACCTGGGACCCTCAGGTTCAGATTTTGCCGGCTGTTCTCTCACAGGATTGAAGATTTAGAGTTGGTAGGGCCTTTGGAGGCCTTCCCCTCCAAACCCTCATTTTACAGATGAGGAAACTGAGGCACAGAGTGGGGTAACAGGACTAGTAATTGCTGGAGGCTGGGTTTGACCTTGGGACTTACTGACTCCAAGTACATGGTTCTAGTCTGAGTTTCCCTGCACACACGCCTTCTTAGACCTTCCCTGAACTTGAGGGAACTGAAGTGGACCTGGGTTCAAATTCAGATGTGGCCATTCGCCTCAGTCACCTTGGACAAGTTCCCTGCCCCAAGGTCTCCTGGTCGGATGAGAAGGTTACACAAAGCCATCTGAGTCAGAAGTCAGGTTAGACGCTGGACCCAGAGACGCTGCTATAGAGAACCCAGGCCCCGGTCTCAGCCCAGGGTGTCCTGCTGCCTCATCCAAGGACTATGGGAAGGTGGCCACCTATCCTGACGCACCAGTTCTGGTTACCAGAGGCCTGCCGATCCTGAGAATAATCAGGGCAGGGCAAAGGCAAACAAACAAATGCAACCAGGGTGTGTCCTCCCACCTGGCTGGGAGGCACCTGGGAGACTCCAAGTGCAGCCTGGGGGACCTGGTAACCTTGGGTGAGTCACAGCTCCCTGGGGTCCTCCTGCAAAATGGAGGTATTGATCAGGTAGTCAGCTGTGGTCACAGACCCAGAGCTGGGAGGGGCCCGGTGCTATTTTCTAAGAACAGTAACTCATGTCCACTCTATCAGTCTCTCACATTTGTCTGTCTCTAGCAGTCTGTGCTGTGGATAAAGTGCCAGGTCCGGAGTCAGGAGGACATGAATTCAAATCTGGCCTCAGATACTTCCTAGTTGTGTGACCTTGGGCAAGTCTCTTCACCCTGCTGGCTTCAGTTTCCTCATCTGTAAAATGAGGCAGAGAAGGAAATGGCAAACCAGTTCAGTATCTCTGCCAAGAAAACCCACATGGGGTCACGGAGAGTGGGTCACAACTGAACACGTCTACCTGTCCTTCCTCGGTCTGCCAGTCCTCACATCTTGGTGACATGGAGACCACTCTCCTCTATTTGTTGTTCGAATGTCAGCTCCCTGAAGTTTTGCATCTGTAGAAAGCCACACTTCCACTCACTCAGGCCTGGGAGGTGGATTTTTTCCTCCTCTGGCTCAGTCTGCCTGCCTATGCACAGGCTGTGGCCCCAAGTCAGCTGGGCTCCCCCTTCTCACCTCTTCCTGGTTTCCTGCAGTTCTCAGCTGTGATTCCACCCCCCCCCCCCCAGGGTGGGAGGCCTTTCATCTGCTCTTTTTAGAGCTCTATTTCCATGTGGTTTCTCCCTCTTGCTCCCTGAGAACAGGGGCTGTTTTTGCTTTCTTTGTATCTCCAGAGCTTTGCATAGTACCTGGAACCCTTTAAGAAAGACTTGTTGATTTTTGCTGATTACCCAGGGTTACAGAGCTAGTAGATTTCAGAGGAAGGACTTGAACCCAGGAGTTTCCTCACTTCAAGGTCTGGTGAGTTGCCTCTGCTGTGTCCCAGCAGAGAAAACTGGGGTTCTGAGATAGAATAATGTTGTCCAGGGTCACACCTGTCAGAAGCCATGTTCTCTAGAACCCAGACCATCTTTCTCCAAACCCTGGCCTCTATGCCTGCTATTACCATGGCCAGAGGAGGGGAGACAAGACAGCAGAGCTGAGTTAGAGGAGCTGTGAAGCTGCCCAGACGTTCTTCTATGTGCCAAATGTGCATGCCCTTTGACACAGCACTACCAGTACCAGGCCTATATCCCAAAGAAATAAAAAAAAAAAAAGGAAAGGAAAGGGCTCCAACGTACAAAACATTTATAGAGGCCGTTTTTTCCCCATAGTAACCAACAGAGGGTGTCCCTATTAACTCAACAAATCCGTGGTCTGTAAATGTAAGGGAATGTTACTGTGCCAGAAGTGACTGAGCGGACGTTTTCAGGGACTCTTAGGACTCATGCACAGCCAAGGGACGAGAAGCAGGGGCAGTATTTCTGCAGTTGTAACCAGCTTTTAGGGAAAAGGGATTAGAAGGGTTTGCAATGACCAGACAGACATCCTGGAGACCGCTCAGACGGGGGCAGGGAGCGAACGAGACCACTTTTGAGAGGCTTGGCCAGGGCGGGTTTGGCTTGCCTGGGCAGCCTGTTGGTGCATGCATGCACACACGCGGGGGGTGGGGGAGAAGGGGTTGGCTCGTGTCAGTGTTGGTGCAAGCACTCACTCGGGGGGCTGGCACGTGGGGAATTGCGGGCTCGCATTAGTGCATGCATGCACACACGTGGGCGTTTGAGGGGCTCTGCTGCGGCTTGCACGTGGGGAATTGCGGGGCTCGGCTGGGGCGCACGTTGGTGCATGCATGCACGCACGCGGGGGCTGCTCTTCCTCGGCGTGGCCGCAGGTCCCTGGCGCGTTCTGAGCACCCAGTCGGGGAGCGGGGAGCGGGGAGCGGGTGCGGATCCAGGCGCGCCTCACCGCCTGCGCCCAGTTCATTGGCGGCAGCGGCGGCTGGGAGACGGGCGCTTGGCAGGCAGGACTACAAGTTCCAGGGTCCCCAGCGGCGCGTCCCGGGATCGGCCGCCCGCTCGCTCTGGCCGGGCCCGGCAGCGCTCCCCAAGTCCGCCCCCGTCCGGAGTGGCCGCGCGCGGGCGCCCGGATTAAAGCGCGCCGAGAGGCCCCCGCCTTCCCCATGCTGTGGAGCAGCTGCGGGGCCGGCCGCGGGGCTCGGCTCCTCAGCGCCGTACGGGGCCTCTGCGCGCGCCTCGTCGCCCCCCGGCGCCCCCCGAGCGCGCCCCCGGCGCCCCTGGGCGGCACGTGCGGCTGGCCCCGGGCGCCCCTGAGCGCGCGCGCAGCGGCGGCAGCTCCCCGGGCGCTGCCCTCCTTGGCACCGCGCCGCCTCTGCCGGGCACAGGGACCCGGGCCGGCCGGCGTGCGGACTTGGGCAGCCGCTCCCCCTCTGGCCATGGCCGCCAAGGTGGACCTCAACACCTCCACCGACTGGAAGGAGGCCAAAGGTAAGGGCGCCCCTGGGACCACCCTCCTTTCGGACCCGGCCGCCCCGGGCTGTCCGGCTCCGAGTCCGGGCACCGGGCGGCCGTGATCGCCGGGACAGGAGCCCCTCCCCGGGCACGCGGAGGCAGCTGGAGCCCCGCCGTGCCTTCAGGAGCGATTCGGCCGCGGGGAGCCCCCAAAGGCGCGGAGGCGGGAGCGCCCCTCTTCTCCCGGCGCTCCTGGGCACAAGCCCCCGGTGCGCTCCGGCACTCTCGGGGGGTGAGCCTCCAGCCCCGTGCTCCGAGGGCAGCGAGCCCCACGGGCGTGCCGGCCCCGGCCCCCAGCCCCTGCTGGCGGAGAGGGGCGCCCCCTGGGTCCCTGTCCCACCTCACTCCGTTGGCTTCAGCCCTCCGCCCCGGAGTTGGCTCGGAAGACCCGGGCTCCCGCCCCTGTTCTCACTGGCCGAACTTGGAGCGGGTCACTCCTCCTGTAGCACCCTCGGTTTGGGCCCCGCCGGCCCTTCTGACCCACCTGGGGCCCCCCTGCTCTTGCCGTTACGGGTGGGGAAACTGAGGCAGCCCGGCAGAGCCAGACCTGGATTTGGGGTCGGGGAATCCGGGTTCAGATCCCAGCACTGCCCCTTGGTCATTCGGTGGTGACTCCGGCCCTGTTCTGTGACCCCTGAGCCCCGGAGCCCGGGCTCTGAACGCCTCGTGTGTTTGTACTTGTGTATGCACATACTTGTGTGTGTGGGTTCAGAGAGCTTTGGATTTGGGGGGCGCAGGCCCTAGGCTTGAGAGCCAGCGCTGCCCGGGGCTAACCCAGGACTTAGAGAACCCTCCCGCCATTTACTCACTTTTCTGTTTTTTTTTTTCCTGCCTACAAAGTAGTCTCTGTGTTTCCTTCTGTCTCTGACATGCTGGGAGCTTAAGGTCCATCTTTGTGTTAAAGGGAATTCATTCCTCACGGTGGAGTTTTAGGAAGGCTGTGAGTGTGTTGGGGGTGGCTATCTCCTGAGCTTCTGGACACTGGAGGCATTCCCTGGATAAGGCCAGCCCTGCTCCCCCAGACTTGTCCCTTCACCCCTGGGCTCCCCTCTTGGCATAGTGTTAGCTGACCCTGCCCCTCTGGTTCTCAACTAGCCTGGCAAGCTGCCCTAGCTCTCCCTCTGCCCTTGGGCTGTCTCCCTTTCTCCAGGCCCAGATAGGGCGGGAGAGGCCGGGGTCGGCTTGTCCCTGGCTGCTCTCCCAGTCCCTGGAGGGAGGCAGCCTGGTGAGGTGGGAGTCTCCCCAAGCTCTGGTCTCGCATCACCAGCTGCCTCCTGGGCATCTGGGACTGCTGTCTTGTGACTATCTCAGGCTTAGCATGTCCCAGACCCAACCCCTTCTCTTTCTCCCCAGACCTCCCCCCCAAACTTTGCTGTTCCCCCCATCCCGGGGCCCCATCCTTGCAGCTTCCCAGGACTGAGCTTGGCTCTAATTACTGTTCCCTTGGTTGCTAAGTCTCACCTCTTCTGTCTCTACAACATCTCTCCTGTGTCCGCTCACAGCCCCTGCCCTTGCTGGGCTCCTTTCCTAGTTGGTCTGTCTGCCTCATGTCTCTCCCCTCCCTAAAGCACAGGTCTGACCCCTTCTCCACAGACGCCCCTGGCTCCCCATCAACTCTACCCCTGGCACTTTCAAACCTTTCCTGGCCTAACCCCCTGCCTCCTGTGGGCCTACCTTTATTTGGGTATTTCCTTCCCTGTCCTATGAGGTCTGACTTTGTGGATATCCTCAGGCTTCTGGACACACGCCTTCTACCTGCATGCCCATGCCCCTACCTGGTCTGCATTCCCTTCGAGTCCTTGCCATTCCCAAATCTAATGTGTGCACACTTAGGCATGCCATGGTTTACACCCTGCTAGGACATCAGCTTCTTGAGGGCAGGGGGCTGTTTCACTGTTCTCTTTGAGTCCAGGGTACTTAGCAAAATGTGGCCACATAGTAAGCCCTCAGTGGATGCTTATTGGTCTATTGAAAAGGCCTCAAATTTGGAGTCAGATTCTGGTGTTTATTGTGGGACTCCACAATTGTGGGTTTCCTTGTCTGTAAATTCAGAAGGTTGGCCTGGATGCCCTCCAAGCTTCCTCTTGGCTCCAAATCTGATTCTCTGGACAGTGGGAGAGGTCTGGGAGTGGGCTGCACTGAGTTGACCTTGGGGTTGGGAAGAGCTGTGTTCAGATCCTGCCCCTGACGCTTGCTGAGTCTATGACCCAGGACTAGTCACAGAATCCATTTGGGCCTCAGTTTTCCCATTTGTAGAATAGATAAAACAGGAGTGCCTACTTCATAGGGCTGTTGGACTTAAATCAATGACAGGATCAATTATAGCCACAGAGTGGGCAGGGACCTTAAGAAAAGGGCCCAGAAAAGTGTAGTGAGCTGCCCAAGGTCACACAGTCAGGAAGGAGCAGAGCCTGGACGCTTGGCTCCAAATTCAGCTCTGTCAAGAGTTCTTGTCAAAGATGAGGCAGTGGGTCCTTACTGTGGTCACTCTGCCTGGGGGAGGGGCATGTGATGGGGGAGGGATCACTATGGCTGTGCCTTCTCTTCAGGATCACAAAGTCCTTGGCTTTTTCATTTCTTATTTTTCTTTTCCTTCCTTCCTTCCTTCCTTCCTTCCTTCCTTCCTTCCTTCCTT
>NW_027187322.1:1354344-1401420 GCF_028583685.1 Petaurus breviceps papuanus | reverse complement strand
TCCCTCCCTCCCTCCCTTCCTTCCTTCTTTCCTCCCTCCCTCCCTTCTTTCTCTTTCTCTGTCTTTGTCTCTCTCTTTCTTTCTTTCTCCTCTCTCTCTTCTCTTTGTCTTTCTCCCCCCCTCTCTTCCTCACTCTCTTCCTCCTTCCCTCCCTCCCTCTCTCTTCCTTCCTTCTCTTTCTCTCTCTGTCTCTCTCTTTTTTCCCTTCTCTCCCCCACAGTTATTTCTGCAAGCAGACTAGGCATCTGTCACTCACTCAGGACTTGCTGGCAGAGTCTGGAGATGAAACTAGGCAGGTGGTGGGGCTGCTGGCCCAGAGAGCACATGGGGCTTTTAGTTTCCCAGAACTTCAGGCATCGTGTCAGCTGCCCCACCTCCTCCTCATTTTTCTCTGTATTGTTTTTGCCCATTTGTAGGAGAAACATCTGAGAAATAGTAACATATACAAATAACTCATAATTGTACGGCGTTTAGCGCAGTGTCTGGTGCACAGTCAGTGCTGTGTAAATGTTAGCTATTATTAGCTATATTTAAATAGCACCTTGGGTTATATGTTATGTTTTTTCTATAGCACCAAATGGTATTTCATTTGATCCTTATACAAACCCTGAAGAGGAAACTGAGGCAAACAGGGTGAAGGGGCCTGCCCAGGCTGGCATAGCTAGGAGGTCTCTGAGGCCGTGTTTGGACTTGGGTCTCCTGGCCTCCCTCCCATGGATCGCTGGACCGCAGCAGCTCTGGAGCTGGAAGGATCCTCCAGGGGCAGCCGACTTATCCTTTCCATGTTACAGATGAGTAAAGCAAAGCCTGAGTGCCCTCATGTATAGTTCAGACAGTGCTGTGGGTGGTTTTTTGTTTGGGGGCTTTTTTTTTGGTCTGGGGGGAATGTGAGTTCTTACAACAAACATTCCGGTTTCCCAGAATGGGACTCTCCCCGCCCCATCTCTTGGACAAGCTCCTCAAACACATCAGCACGGTTTGCCCAAGATACAGGTCCTGATGAACAGCTGTCCATCCCACTGTGTGTCAGTGCCATCAGGCATTTTTCGTCCACTTGGCCTTTTTCATGTGGATGACCAGGTCAGACTGTTCTGAGTGCCCATAAAGCTCATTCAGAGGCTCCATAAGGTCATGGAGCTGTTAGAGATTTTGTTTTTTGGACTAAACCAGAATGTGTCAGTGCGGTATAGAGCATGAGCTCTCCAAGGAGAGGAACTGTTTTATTTTTCTCTTTTCTCCAGCATTGGGAACATAGCAGACTCTTAAGAGATATGTGTGGATTGATTGGAAACTCCCATGAAACTCCGAGAATTGCCTGGAGCCCTGAGAGCTTATGTGACTTGCCCTGGGTTCCATGACCTGTCACTTACTAGCTGTGTGACCCTGGGAAAGTCAATCCTTAATAAGTGCTGATGGCATTCCATTTTTACTGATGGTCCTTCCTCACTATGGAAGGACCCCAAGTACTCCTTGCCCTGTTACAGTTTCGGCACCTGAAGCAAAGACTCCATTGGCCCACCATGGTCACAGCTTTGGTCCTGGAGTAAGGTCAGTGGATGGGCCTGTGATGTCATCCCGATGTGGAGGCGGGGCCTGCTGCCTGCCTGGCTGCGGAGATCACTTAACTCCAAATGTGCCTTTGGGGAGGGGTGCTCATTTATCAGCTCTACAGGGCTCAGACCAGATCCTTTCTTCAGGAAAAAGAAATGTCTTATAAACAATATGGAAACCGGAGTCATCAGCAAAGGGTTGGGAGAAAAGGGAGTGCTCCTGGTATGGGGTGGGTCTAAGTAAAGAGTGGTGCTACACTGCGATGGGATTTACTGCTGTGCTTGAGGCCCAGTGAAGGAGCTGGAGTCCGTGCAGGGGCTCAGTCTCCATCCTAGATGGTTCTCCCAGTAAAGCACTGTCCAGAAGGCGAGGAAATGCACTCCCCTCCGTCCTTTAGGTGGATGTGGGGGCCTGCGGGTGTGGAGTGGGGCATATTCCTTCTAATTCCTTTCCTTTTTTTTATCCTTTGCTACAAGGGGGAGGAGGAATCTATTTAGAAATGAAGGCTCAGGTTATTTTTAACAGGGGAAAAAAGTTGATCCAGGGAATTAGATGTATCTTGAATCTTTTTGTATCTAAATAAATTATATTTATCCCATAATAATAACTGTCACATCATCTCTGGTGCGTTCAATCGGTCAGTCAACATCTAGTAAGCAGCTGCTATGTACCAGCGGTTTTGCTAAGTGCTAGGGCTTATGCCTATCACCTTACTTTAGCATTTCCAGAAGCTTGGGAAGAAGGTTCTGGTATAACCCCCATTTTATAGATGGGGAAACTGAGGCACAAAAATCTCAGTGAGACTGGGCAACACTTGTCCAGATTCCCAGAGCCAGTGAGTGAGTGAGGAAGGATTTGAACTCAGTTCTTCCTGAAAACAGGCCCAGTGTGTAATAGGCAGAGTGCTTCTCTGTCGGCTGTCTTTCAAGAAATATGGCCTCAGTGGCCTCTCCCTTCCCCTGTGTGAACAGCACACTTCTTAAAACAGATCATTTAATTCCCATTTTTATGGTCCTAGCTGAGCTGGCTCCCGTCTCCCGGCCTGAGGGCTTCTCCGTTCCAGGCCCATCAACAGCTGCGAAGCCCTTCTGAGGTCAGGCTCACTCATCAAAATTTATAGTGAACATCTTTTTATACCACCTGTTTCAGTGAACTGTGAAATACCCCATTCTCTCAAGATAAAAAGCAAAAATGTCCGTATTATGTCTTTTATGAAGACATGAGCTCGCTTGAGCTGCCCTCTGAGGCTGGAGAAGGAGGGGGTGGCACGGATCCCTCCCTGCCCTTGGCGGCGAGCCCTTTCTGGGCCCCTTCCTCTCCATCCTGGGGTGGCTGAGCCTCAAGGTGTTGGGGGTCCCCGAAGGGAAAAGGGTTGCCTCTGGCTGACTGAAGAAAGGTCTGAGGAGGGACAGCTAGGTGGCGCAGTGTATATTACACACCGGCCCTGGAGTCAGGAGGACCTGAGTTCAAATCCAACCTCAGACACTTAACACTTACTAGTTGTGTGACCTTGGGCAAGTCACTTAACCCTAATTGCCGTGCCTTCCCCCTTCCAAAAAAGAAGGGTCTGGGGAGATGGTGGAAGGCAGTCTCATTGGCTTGTTCCTCTTCTCCATTAAATCCAGGACTGTCCAAGCTGGAACGGGACGTAGGGGACCATCCAGGCCAACCCCTTCCTTTTATAGACAGTGAAGCCGAGAGGGAGATTAAGGGGGTCAGCGCAAGCCCAGTAGCGTCGTGCAGGGAGTAGGACCTGGGTGACCTGGCTTTGAGCACTAGGCTCTCTCCACTGTACCACACTGCCTCTGAGACATCAAGTCACCTTCTTGACCCTAGGGAGGAAAGGTGGCCAGTGGCTGCCCAGCTTGGGTGCTCCTGTAAGGTGGTTCTGTGAACAGCTTTTGGTGAACCCTGGACGGTGCTATGTAACAGGGACCCCGGGTCCTCAAAGGCCGAGCCCTACCTGAGGACAGTGACCAGGTGATGGGGATTTTGGTCACGGCAGCCCATGAACACCTGCATTTCCCCCTCATTTGTTAGTCCCTTTCCCCGAAAAGAAGGCAGTTAAATGTGGGTAAATAGACATATACATGGTTATCTGTAAACATACTCATATGCACATACACATGTATGTAAGACTGCACTGTACAATTCCCCCATCACCTGTTGCCCAGATCGGGGAGAGCATCTTCCTATGGGGCCTGGGCTGGGAGGAGGAGCGTGGGGGGGCGGCCCAAGGACAAGGACAGCCCCCATGGGGCCTGGGCTGGGAGTGTGGGGGCGGCCCAAGGACAAGGACAGCCCCCATGGGGCCTGGGCTGGGAGGGGGAGCGTGGGGGGGCGGCCTAAGGACAAGGACAGACCCCATGGGGTCTGGGCTGGGAGGGGGAGCGTGGGGGGGCGGCCCAAGGACAAGGACAGCCCCCATGGGGTCTGGGCGGGGAGGGGGAGCGTGGGGGGGTGGCCCAAGGACAAGGATGGCCCTCTTGGCAGTTCTCCCCACCCGACTTTGCTCCGGATCTAGGAGGCTCCCATTCAGGTCCTGACATATGGAGACCTTTGTGCTCAGACAGTTTGTCCAGGAGGTATCCATGAAGATTGTCTTCTCCTTCTGAGGGCATTCTAGGAGGGCTCAAAAGTAGAACCACTATTTCAGAGACACTCAGGGCCTCCCCAGCTCCCACACCTGCCTGGTCTTTTGGACCCACCCTCCTTTTCTGCTCTTCCCCGTTTAAAATGCAAGTTCCTTGAGGGCAGGGACTGTCTTGCTTTTGGCTTATATTTGCATCGCCAAGCACTTAGCAAGGCCAAGATACATGCTTGTTGACTGACTGAGACCTGACTGAAGCTGTCCAGTGAGGGGATCTCACCATCTCAGGGGCTGTTACACTATGGGACAGCTCTCCGTTCAGGGATCTGTCCTGGCCTCAAACTTCACTTTGCCTCTTTGAGATTCCCCTCAGTGGCTCCTGGCTCCCTCTTCCACTTGACAGACTTTGGAAACTTCCCATAGTTCTTTTCTTCCTGAGCCTCCAAGTCCCTGGACCTTTCCAACAGGCTGTCTGTGTTTTTGGATTAACCAGCTCCCCATGTCTTCCAGCACAGCAGGGTTCCAGGCTGGTCACCTCCTCTCTGTGAAGGTTTCTCCCAGGTTTCTGCTCTCTTTCTATTCTTGATGATCTTGATTTTATTTACACGAGAAATCTTAAATTTTAAATAATCACAATTAGCCATTTTCCACTTCAGCAATGCTCCCATCTCCTGGTACAGTTCAAGGTCTGATGCAGCTCAATCTCCGTCCTCTACATTGTCCCCAAGTCTCTTTAAAACTCTTGACCTCTGGTTCTTGCAGATGATCTTTGTTATTCTTTTCTAGCTCAGTAAGATCATTTTTGGTGATTTAATTGGGATAGCGCTGAATAAATGGATTAAGTACAATGGCCATTTTTGATCGAATGCTTGACTTCTTGGCCTCCGTCGGCTTGTCTGTAATATGAGCGTAGGAATGAGGGTACCTGCCTCCCAGGCTCTCGGTGAGGCTTAAATGAAAGCATTCTGTGAGTACTGGGTATTCTGATGACGAATATTGATCATCACAAGATCGGAATGATTCCATTTGTAGAGCAGCTGGATGGCACAGTCAATAGAGTGCAAGGCTGGGGGCTGGAAGGCTCTTCCTGAGTTCAAATCCAGCTGCAGACACTTACTAGCTAGGAGACCCTGGGCAAGTCACTTAACCCTGTGTGCCTTAGTTTCCTTATCTATAAAATGAGCTGGAGAAGGAGATGGTAAACTCCTCCTGCATCTCTGCCTAGAAAACCCCAAATGGGTCAGGAAGAGTCTGACGGACCATAGTCGCCATTTTTATTGTTATTAACCTGTGGCGGGTGAACTTGCCTTTATAGTTCGATGACTATTCTGTTGTAATTGTTTGGTGTTGTCTTCTTACCTGAGCACATCTAAAAGCCTCGTTCTGAAGAGGGTCACCACACCACCTATGGCATCCATGACCCCCTGCCTTCGGGAATGGTCTGAGGTTAAGGGACTTGCCCAGGGTCACTCACGCAGACAGGATGGGTTCCTGACTGTGAGACCAACCTTTACCTCCCTCCTAAAGGAAGAGAAGTCTTGGCAAACGTTAGGCAGCGCCTCTGCCTCCCACCCATGCTAAGTGGTTCAGTCACTCCACCAGCATTTGCATTACACACCTGCTGTGCTCTGGGAAAAGTGAAAGATCCTGAGTAACAAGGAACGTGGAGCCCCCAGACTCAGGGACTCTGAAATAGAGCCTTCTCCTGAGGAGGGGGCTGGCCCATCTGTGCCCTGGGTGAGAGTGAGCCATAGGGGGCCTCGGGGGCTTCGTCCAGGCGGGCTGGGGGCAAGGGGCCAGGGGCCAGGGGTCTGGGGGCCGGGGAGAGGCTGGGTCCTTCTGCAGGCCTGCTTGGTGAGGAGCCCGAGCTCTGGTGGCCGGAGTGTCTCTCCTTGTGTTTACAGCCAGAGATTTAAGTGTGTGTGTGTGTGTGTGTGTGTGTGTGTGTGTGTACGTACAGGTGTGTGCATCACACACACACACATAAACATGTGTGTTTATGGATAGTCAGGCCTGGGGACACTGCTGCCAGGGAGGTGGCTGGCTGTTCACCCCTGGTCTATAAAACCAGGGGCTTGGCTTTCGGTTCCTCTGAGACCCCTTCCTTGTTCTCAGCCTGTGAGTCTACACTGCAATTCCCTGGACCTTTGCAGATTACGTCCTCTCCGCGGGCCTCAGTTTCCCCATCTGTAAAGCAAGGGGCTAGGCCTGCTTGGCCCTGAGGTCTCTTCCCCTCCAGGTCTGGGAGCCTGTGGTCTAATCTCAGAGTTTGTTTAGTGATCTCATCTATTAAGCCGGGAGTCTGGGCCGAGGAGGCTGGCGCGGGCCTGGGACGGCCTCTAGGTGGTGCCGCCGAGCTGTCTGTGTGGGCTGCTGCCCACCTGCCCAGCCTCTAGGCCCTTGGAGCTCAGCCCCCCTGGCCCACCCCAACTCCCAGCTCAGCCCCCAGCCCAGCTCCCAGGGCCCCCAGCCCGGCCCCCAGCCCATTTTCTGGCCCAGCCCCTGGCCCTCTCTGCTGGCATAGTCCCAGGCCACCTGGTGTGCAGGATGAGGCAGAGGGGCACGGGGAAGGTGGACACAGGGAGGAGATCTGTTCGGGTTCAGAATATCAGAGCATGTCCCAGGATGTTGGGACTTCAGATTTTGAGCAAGCCGCATCCACAGGGACCATGTGGTCTGGTCCTTTCATTTTACAGATAGGGAAATGAAGGCAGATCAGGTTTCCGGGGAGAGACCAAAGCTCTGGTCAGATGAGGTGCCAGCGATTGGGGGCACGGGCAGAGGACCCCCGTGGCAGCCCGTGCCTGTCCTCCGGCCCCCGCAGGGGAAGAAAGGACCAGAACAGTCTCCTGGTGCTGGGTCTGCCGTTCTCCCTACACTGTGTGGGGCCGTCCGCCCTGGCGCTGCCCGCTTCCTGGCAGCGGGCTGGCATCATGTGCCTGCCAAGAGTGCCAGGCCACCCTGAGCCTGTGTGCCTCAGTTTCTCCATCAGTGCAGTGGGGATAATAGCAGCCCAGCCACTGTGAAGGTCAGATGAGGGAATGTGGCGTTTTTATGTAGAGTTTTTACTTTGAATTTTCCTTCTCCTGCAGCCTTTCTGAAGGGCCTGAGCGACAAGCAGAGGGAGGAGCATTATTTCTGCCGAGACTTTGTCAAGTTGAAGAAGATACCAACCTGGAAGGACGTGGCAAAAGGTAGGAGGGCCCAGACAGGGCCCAGCGTCGCAAGCATGGGCGGATGCTGGACGCTGCTGCCCGTCTGTTCATCCAGGAGCGTTTATGAAACCCCGGCTGCGTGCCAGCCCTTGTGCTAGGGCTAGGGATGGGTCTGGGCCTGCGATTCCATTGGTGTGGGGAACTCCCAGGTGTGGAAACTCCCTTTACCAATGCACGTTGACACCCTCTTCCGCCTCGTATAGTGAGACGTGTTTAAACCATGGAGAGGTGAAGTTGTTTGCCCAGGGTTGTGCCCTGAGGGCCTGCTCCGTGCCAGGCACTGTGGTGGGCACAGGACTCAGTACAACCCCCCCCCCCCGCATGACACTCTGCAGGAGGAGGCTGGGTCTGCTTGCGGTTCTTCACAGCTGAATGGATACAAGTCTGCACAGGGTAGTCTGGGGGGAGGCCCCAGCTGTTGGGGAGTGTCAGAAGAAGCATCCGTGAGGCACGGGGGAGAGGGGTGGGCATTCTGGGCATTGGGGACTGGCAGGACATCTGCTCAGCCTCCAGCTCCAAGGCCCGGCATCGGCCTCTGATCTACAGGTGCTTCCCCTGCACAGATGTTGGGCACCGCTTGGCACCCCATGGGTGGGGGCGTGGTCGGGGCGAGGGGAGGCCCTGGCCTCCTGGCCACGGCCTCCTCTGACTCTGTTTCAGGGGCTGCCACCAGGGAGGAGGAGCCCCAGTATAAGAAGGACAAGGCCCTGAATGAGAAAATCTCCCTCTTCCGAGGGGACATCACCAAGCTGGAGGTGGATGCCATCGTGAATGCCGGTGAGTGCCTACTTTCCTTGTTTTCTGTTTCATGCCTGGGTTATGGGGCACAGGGGCCCTGGGGGAATCATTGCGCCTTGTCAAATGGGTTTCTTGGTTGCCGGGGTGGTAGAAGTCTCCTGGCCCCCCGGCACTCGCCTGCTGGCTCCAGTCCAGGCCCATCCCTGAGAGTTGGCCAGAGGAGGGGTCCCCTCTTCCCCTGGGCTCTCCATGGCAGTGTTAGGGGCATAAGTTGGAGTTGTGTGGATGCCTGCTTGTGTTAGCCAACAGAGCTGGAGACCCCTGCCAGGGAAGGGGCATTGTCTTGGACCTCCCGTGGGATGTCCCTCTTTTCTGACTGTCTGCCCATGGCCCACCCTGGTTCTCTTGCAGCCTGGGCAGCATTCAGCGTCCCCGGGCATTGCTGGGTCAGACAGGTCTTGGTGATGGGAATGGTGGGTTCTCTTCTCTTTTGCCAGGGAGGGACACTGTGTTGAGGCACGGGCAAGGGGCAGATGTAGCAGCGCCTTCCTGGCCCCCAGGCTCCCACAGAGGAGAGGGGGCACCTCTGCTGGCAGAGACTGGCCAGGAGGTCTTTGGTTAGTGTGAGGGGCAGGGGAGGCTGGGAGAGTTCATGGTATGCCCCAGTTAGAGAGCAGAACTAAGAGGGAGGAGGAGGGAGGGCAGAAATGGCCATAATTGGCACCTCGATGTGGAGGCTGCCCCCTCCTGGGGCATCCTGCTCTTCTCAGCTGGGGGTCTGTGATGCTGCTTCACAGGACGAGGAGGTGGGGGTGTCTTGGCTGGCCCCAGTGGGGGCCGCTCAGCCCTCTCTGAACGGTCTTATCTCTGCATCTTCTCCTGCGGCTTCAGTTCCATCAGATTGGAGCCCTGCACTGGCCCTGGTGGCTGAGGCCGGGGAGCCGTCGCCCAGAGATGATGGAGCTGGCCTTTGGCCCTCTTCTGGGGCATGGTCGAGCCTGTGCCTCTGGATTGGCTGGGGTCTGGATACCTCTTTCTGGGACCCTCCTGGGGAGGGTGCGAAGGCTGGCACCAGCTCATCAGAGGAGCTTGTGGCGGGGCCACTCCTCTGGTGCTCCTGCCAGGGACCTGTCGAAGCTTGACAGTGGGGGGAGGAGGGAGGCTGCGCTGGCCAGGTGCTGGGCCCTCAGTGATGGATGTCTCCTCCTAAGTGCCTTCCCCGAGCCAGACGAGGCGTCGTAAAATCTGGAAGCCGTTCCTTCGCCCGCTAATGGGCAATGTCCTCACCTCTTTTTATGGTGCATCTTTCCTCCCACGCTCTGGGGCTGGTCGCCAGGCGACTCACTGCTGTGAAGTAGCGGCCCCATCTGCCCTTTTAGCGCCTGTGTTCCTAGGGACCCACAGGGCTGGGAGTTGCCATGGAGGCATTGAGGCCAAGCCCCTCCTTTTATAGAGGAGTAAACTGACGCGCTGCCTCAGGCCACCCAGGTACTAAAGCGTTAGGATTGGAATTTGAACTCATGTCCTCTGACTCCAGGTGTTGCCATAAACCCCCAGGTGCTGTGAAAAATGGAGTCAGAGGTTCTGAGTTCAAATCTCACCTCTACCTACTTACTACTTGAGTAACCTTAGCAAGTCCCTCTACTTCCAGGGGAGGGAACTGAGGCCCCTGGAAGTAGAGGGACTTGCTAAGGTTACTCGGTTACTTGCCTCAGTTCCCTCCTCTGTAAAATGAGCCTTGGGGTAATGGACCTCTGAGTTGCCTTCCAGCTCTGAGTCTCCTACAACAGGTCCAGTTTTAAGGCTTCCTCTTTCCCTGTCATTTCCGGCTGCCTGCCTTGTTCCTCTCTCTGTGCCACCCTCTTTCTCCTGAGGGGCCCTGGTAATACCAGACCAAGCTTGGATGGGTTGGGAAGCATGTAGGGTGACACTAGGCATCCTCTTCCCGGATCCACAGCTTCCTGAGCCTCCTGGGTTCTAGGCTGAGCCCCCGGGTTCTGGGCTGTGCCCCTGGGTTCTAGGCTGAGTCCCTGGGCTGGGTTGGGGGCTGGGGAGCAGTCACAGAGTTCTCTCTAGGCTCTGCAGCTGCCTCAGCTCCTGGTCCAGTCCAGCCCCTCACCCAGCCTCCCACCAGGGGGCGCCAGCGATCAGCATTGCTAGCGGCCTCCTTAACTCCCCAGCCAATAAATCAGCCTGTTTATTAGTGAAATAAAAGTCTTAAGTAACAAGGGGCTTTTGCCGGAGCTCCATAAATCTGATTCTGTGCCTCATGAAACCCATATGTGCTTAATTCATATGTAAAGTTTCAAGCAGGAATTTCACACGCTTGCCCATTAAATTCTATTTGACTTGGTGCCGTTCATGAGCCGTGCATAATTGGCCTCTCCACGTTCACGGACCGAACTGTGATGGCCAGAAAGGAAAAAAAGAAAGGGGACAAAGGACAGAGCTCTGGGAGCCTGGCTTTTTAAAATGAGGGCTGGGGTCTTGGATCTGGGTGTGGTGGCCTGCAGGGGGTGACCGAAGGTTACCAAGGGGCACCTGCACGCCCCGCGTGTGGTTCTCATCACCGGAGAGGAGGCAGGACCCCCATCTTCCCCTCTGCTGCGTGGTTCTAGCCCGTCAGGCAGTCCCGAGGCCAAGGATGGATAGGCAGGGGTGAGCAGGGCGGAAGGCCTCAGGAAGAGCTGGGAATGGGCAGTGAAGTCCCTTTCTTTCCCTAATTTTAAGGCAATAGATCCACTTGATTTTGGTATAGTAGGTACCCACCTGCCTCCCAGTCCCCAGACGTCTTCCCTCCCACCACAGGGCAGAATGTGCCCACTTCCCTGAAGCTCCTCTAATGCTTGTTAGGCTCTTTTCTTGTCAGTGTCTAACAGTGCAGAAATAGAACTTAGCAGCCTAGAAGGACGGAGAGTTCGCAGGTCTATTAAACTGAAAAAGCCCCACAAAGTAGATTCCCTGACAAAAGTTGATCTGTCCATGGGGAACACAGTAGCAGAGAGGGAGGTTGTCTTAAACTTGACCCTGGTAACGGGCCGGGGTCATCGCTGCCTCTTCTCGCCCTTAGACTCTTGGTGACCCCTCTCTCTGTTACTCTCCTGGTTCTGCCTTTCCACCTCCTGGTCAGTTCAGAGCAATCTTCCCATGCTTCTCTGAATCCTTCACTTTGAGTAGGGTCAGCTCCGTAGGCACCTTGTACGTTGCCTTTCTTTTTCCTGACTCTCTGAGGACTTTGACTGTCCTGTCTTTCTCTGGGGGGGGGCGGAATCCCCAGCCTATTTGTTTTCTCCTGCCTTCCCCTGTGTTGGGGTGCTTTGGTTTTCTTGGCTTCTCTCTTGTTCAGAGTGGAGAGGGGTTGGCAATGGGACTGCCACCAGCCTGTGCCCTGTGCTGTTTGTCTGCCCTGCTGGTGCCCATCTAAGCCCCTTCCTGACCCCCTTCCCATCTCTCTCCCTCTCCCTCAGGTGCAAATGCATGGTTGTGTCCTTGGCTCCTTCCGCTGCATTGGAAGCCCCTTGGGAGCAGACCCTGTGCTGCCCTGGCCCAGGCTGAGCGGGGGCGGGGGGGAGCGCGCAGGGCTTTGCCCACAGTAGGTGGTTCATGACTGCTTGGTCTGTATGAGCATCTCTGCAGTCCTTTTAGGTGCATTTAGTACCCCCATTTTACAGTTAGGAAAGTGGAGGCTGGAGGCCTGAGTCAACATGGACAGGTATGAGGATCCCTGGATGACTGGGGGGAGGAGATAAAGACTGGGGGACCCTGACAGGGGATCCATGATATGGGAATGCAGTCTGGCTGGTTCTTTCAGGTCTGGGACAGGCAGGTTGCCTTCCTGTTGCCTCTCCCCTTCCTCGCTGCGGAAGGCTGTGATCCCCGAAGGGGTACAGCTCTGCCCACGATAGCCTCTGTCTGGGCTTTTGGAGTGTGGTGGGCTCCCGCCATCTGTGCTGGACATAGCTCCTGACCGCTGGGGCGTACAACATCGGTCTTAATTAAATTAAGCTGCCAAGCTGATGAAATAAGACAGGAAACCCCGGCGTAGGCCCCTAAGTTGGAGGAAGAGGTGTTGCTGCAGGTGGCCATGGGGAGCTCTTGGCTCCTGACCCCAGCTTGGGGACTGGTGGCTCCAGGGGGCTGTGCCTGGCCGTCGTTACCCGGGGCCATCCATCATCCTGTTCAGCCGTTCCCTCCAGGTCATAGCAAGGGCAGGGAAGGGAGGCTTGGGGGTCTGCACACAGGAGTCCTCGTTGGGCATTCCAGAGCCACTTAGCCTTCATCTCCCCTTGTTTCCTTCTGTGCTGTGACCTTGGACAGGTCACTTATTCTCTCTGGGTTTCTGGCTTCTAATTTCTGAAATGATTGGCGTGTCTTTTGCTGGACGCCCAGGCTGGAGCCAGAGGTGCAGTAGAGAAATAACTCGGGTGGCCTGGTGGAGCTGAATCAGCACTGGGACTTTGGAGCCATAAGACCTGGGTTCAGATCCTAGCTCTGATTCTTGACTTTCCAGGCTTCAGTTTCCTCATCTGTAAAATGGGGGAGCTGGAAGAGATGGTCATTGGAGCTTCAGAGCTTTGACTTGCCCACAGTCCCACAGCCGGGAGGGGGATTTCCTGCCTTTAGCTGCTTCAGTGGGGTGCCTGGAGGAAACTGAGGCCCAGAGGGGAGGTGGCAAGGCTGGTGAAAGGTCCTGCTAAGAAGCCTGCAATTGGCACCCAGGGTGAGCTTTCAGAGGGATCATTTGAAGGGGTGCTGGGAGCAGAGCAGCTGCTCAGAGTAGCCTTTCACTCACCTTCCTCCTCAGGTCGGGCTCCCCAGATCTCGGGCTCCTGGGGAGGTGCTCCCTCTCCTGCAGATGTGGGACTGTCAGTGCTGTCTGGGTGATGGGGGGGCCTGAGAGCCCGCTTATTGTGACCAGGGTGGTGTGTGCTCGGAGGAGGAAGGGGGGCATGTGGGAGATGGCGGGGAGGAGGCTGAGCCTCGCAAAGGTCTTCTGGTGCTAAGCCATCCCCATAAATCGCTTCCTCTGTCTTCTGATTTGAATTTGTTTCCTGATGCTTGCCACTAGCAGGGCCAGCAAACATCTTTCCATCAGGTGGGTGGATAGGGGTGCTGCTCCTGCCTGAGCTTGGCTGGGAGGAAGGGGGCCCACTGGCCCTGCAGGAGTTTGGGAGGCAGAGAGTGCTAGTTAGCAAAGCAAGGTATGGTGGGTGGTGGCATCCTGTGTTGTGCCTTGGGAAACAGGGAAAGCCCCACGGCTGGTCACATTATGGCTGGAGGAAGAGATGAAGGAAGGGAGATCCTCTTCCTGGAGGATGAGGGCATCTCTCTGTCTCTGTGTGTGCGTGTGTGTGTAGTCATGGGCATTGGTGGGTTTCATCTGTATTGTTAGAGGGGGTAGTCACATCAATGAGATTCCTGATCCATAACAATCTTGGGGTGTGGATGTGAAGGGGAAGAGGGAGAGGGGCAAGGGGGAGTGAGACTCTATCCTTGCCTTTTTTTCCTGAAATATTTAGCCACTGGGGAGACTGGCATCCGTCCTTGTTACTTGCTCCTCACCAAAGATATCCTGCCATGCACAAGGAGTGGAGAAAGAGCAGTCTGTGACCAGCGGATCCCCTTGGGGAGGGAGTTGGCTTCCCATCGCTGGAATCTGCATGCTGAGCACGCTGAGTGATGGTTTGTCAGGGAGGGGTCTGGAGGAGTCCTGTTGAGGTTTGGGTGGGCCTAGCCTGAGATTCTGCTCTTCTGATTTTGATAAGGACGATTGGTTTGTTAGTGTGGGCGGAAGACGGACCATTTGGGGCGTTGGGGATTCCAAGGTTTGGTTCTTGGCTCCTGTGTTCTCTTCCCCAAGGTAGTCTGGAGGAGGGCTTTAGGCTAGTACTTTGCCTTGCATTGTACTAGAATGAGTGTATCTGGATGCCTGAGTGGGCCTGTTATTTTTTTCCTTTTTTTTGTTGTTTTTTTTTGGAGCGGGGGAAGGCAGGGCAATTGGGGTTAAGTGCCTTGCCCAAGGTCACAGCTAGTTTTTGTGTTAAGTGTCTGAGGCTGGATTTGAACTCAGGTCCTCCTGACTCCAGGGCTGGTGTTCTATTCACTGAGCCACCTAGTGGCTGCTTCCTGTGAGGGAGGAAGCATTGTGTGATGGAGAGGGGCCTGACCTTGGTGCCAGAAGACTCAAGACACTTGGCTTTGTATCCTGCCTTCCTTATTTACTGGCTGTGGGATCTTGGGCGAGTCCCACCTGGGTCCCATCTTCCTCCTCTAAAATGAGGGAGTTGGATGACAGGATCCTTAAAGAGACTGGTCCTACATGAAGTCGTGGTGTTTCCTTTTCTTCTGTTTCAGTCACTCAGTTAAGAATTTCTTGAGTGTCTGCCATGACCCAGGGCCTGTGCTGGCTGCTGGGGATATAACGACAAAGGAAAGCGGTCTCTGCCTGGAGGGAGCCATTTTCCTTTTGGAAACGGAATGTGCTTTGGCGGCTGGCTTGGACGTCGTGCTTCCAGAAAGCCCGCCGTATTGATCCCAGTCTCAGCTTCACAGGGGACTCATTCTGTGCCTTTCTCCTGGGTCTCAGCATTTCAGTCCCACACCAGATACTTGTTAAGGACCTACTGTGTGCCGGCCATGGGCTAGGTCATAGGGTCACAAAACCAGAACCGAAGCAGCCCTCTCTGCCCTCACGGAGCTTACGTTTTAATCTGTGAGAATTGCAGCCTTGTTGCCTTGTCATTCTTGTGCCCCGTCCTTCTGTCCTTCCTCAGCAGAGGCCTCACCCAGCATGCTGGAAGCTTTTCTCTAGGTCTTTCAGTGTCATCTGGGCACCAGTGTGGCCCTCGGGGGGCTCTCGTTCTCAGTAGATGACCAGCCTTTTCCAGGTGCATGTGTCCTGGTTGACCTCCTCTGTGCACGGCCATGTTGCTTACAGGCTAACATGATTTATGCCCCACGTGAATCTTTCCAGACCCCCTTGGGTTACCCCTGATTTTGAGTCTTTGATTCCAAGCTGTCTGGCATTCCTTGGAGAATACTGGGGTTCTGTCCCTTAGTGATAGGTGAAAGATTGGCTAACCTGTCTGTCTTCAGAACAGGTTTAGAGTCTGGTAGGAATGCTTTGGAGAGGCTATGGTGCCATTCATTGGTAACCAGGAGGAAGGGCTTTGAATGCCAGACAGAGGATTTTATGTTCGATCTCGGGGGTGAGTTTACTGAATAAAGGGATGATGTGGTTGGACTTGGGCTTTCGGAAGATTATTTTAGTGGCTGAATGGAGGGTGGACGGGAGTGGGGAGACGACTTGAGGTGGGCAATCTGTTCCATGCGGGTGTGCTGGTCCAGACGTGGGGGGATGAGGGTCTGCACCAGGCGCTTGGAGAGGAGAGGTGTGGCAGAGGAAACCCTCAGGCCTTAGCGCCATGTTGGATATGGGGCTGGTGGTGAGAGAAAGAGTGAGGGGTCCAGGCTGACCCCTAGGTTGGGAGCCCAGGCTGTGGTCCTCTAGGGACGGCAGGAGGTGGGGAGGGATCAGGGGAAAGAGGATGAGCTCCACTTTGGCCATGCTGGGTTTACGATGTCTACTGGACATCCATTTCCAGATGTCAGAAAGGCGATTGGAGATGTGAGATTGGAGGTCAGCAGGGAGGTTAAGTAGATTTGAGAATCATCAGCGGAGAGATGGTAATTAAATCCCTGATAGCTTATGAGCTCACCCAGTGAAGTAATAGGGAGGGAGGAGAGGCGAAGGCCCAGGACAGAGCCCTGTGGAGGAGGGGTCCAGGCCCCTTCCATCTCTCTCAGCTCTTCTCCATCTTGTGGGCAGAGGCGCTTTTCTTTTTCTTTTGGCGGTGAACAGAGAGAGTGGAGCTTGAGTCCTAGGACCTGAGTTCAGATTCTGGCCTTTTCACTTACTGCCTGTGTGACTCTGCTTCTTTCTGGGCCTCTCGGAAGTGAGGGGGTTGGTCTTGAAGGCTCTGAGGTCCCTTTCAGAGCTAGACTGGGATCCTGTCAAGGAAGATTCCAGTCAGGTGGTTTTTAACGTCCAGTCTCCTTGTCCTGCTTCGCCCCATGGTTGAATTCCCCCCTCCCCCCTTCCTACAGCGGCCAGAGCCCTTAGCTTTTGTATGTGCGTGTCTCTGGTTTTCAGTTAGTGGGAGAAAATTAAATTGAACACGCGTGAAAAGGGGCTGGGCCTGGCTCGGGGTGACATCATGCGGTGGGGCCCCATGCAAAGGTGGGGCGGGCGAAGGCTCCCCACCCGCAGTCAGTCATTCTGGGCCGGGCGTGAGGGGATGTCCAGCCCCCAGGCTTTATCAGGCCTCCTCCTTGGTGCCCCGCACTGGGCCATAACCAGGGGTACAGGGCCATCGGTGGGGCCGGTTCTGCCTCCTACCTGTTAGCAGAGGCAGCATGTCCAAGTCCATGGTCTAGAGAGTCCCAGTGCAGGTGGGGGAAGGGGAGGGGAAGAAGCATGTATGTAGTGCTCACTGTGTGCCTCATTTCATCCTCACAACAGCCCTGCAAGGAAACTGAGGCAAACAGATTAAGTGACGTACCCAAGGTCACTGCTCCAAGCCTCAATTTCCTAATCTGAAAAGTGGGAACGATGCTGCTTGTGGTCCTTTCTTCCTCAGGCCATGATGGTGGCATGGGCTGATCTCTGTAAAGTGTCTGGCAAACCTTCCTGCCGCCCACCCGCTGGCTGCTGTTCTGAATCTGAGTAGCCCCAGGGGGCGCGAGGGGTCGGCATCTCTCCTCTCTTGGTTTGTAATGGGAGTGCTGGCTTGGCAGAGGATTTGAAGGATGGAGATTTGGGAAACATCCCCTCCCTTTCTGGACAAGCTGGGGTGACATCAGCCTTCCCCCTCCCTGGGTGTGTAATTCAAGATGAAATCGAGCCTGGTCTGCCCGTTCCGGGCAGGGCAGGGTGAGACTGGCTGTGTCTGGCATTTCTGGCTTTCTGAAGGGAAGGGGAGTACCCAGGGGACTGGGGCAGGCAGGGGAGGGTGAGGAAGGGTGGTGGCTGCCTGTAACTGGCCTGCTCCTGGGAGGATGCTGGAGGGCTCGGCTTTCACCCCGGTGGGGCCTGCGCGCAAGGCCTCCCATCACGCCGAGGCCCCAGAGTCCCTCTCTCCATCTTCTCTTCCTTCCTCTCTTCTGGGGCCCCCAGTGTTTCAGAAACTCACTTCAGGACCTCATTTATCTGTCCATCCATCCATCCTTCCAGCCACCCCTCTCCCTATCCATCCTTCTCTCTGTCTCTCCCTCCTCCCCCTCTCTTTGTCTAATCTATCTATCCATCCACCCCTCTGTCCATCCTTCCATCCACCCCCTGTCTATCTAGCAGCGTCTTCTCTTGGGCAGCCACCGGTGGCAGCTGCTGTTTACCATAATGGGCCGAACTTTCCCGGTGGTGACCGAGCTGTGGCAGACCTGATTAATTACCAGGGAGAAAGGACGCAGATGCTGGGGTGACTGTCGGCTTTTAGCACAAGCATGGCCTAGGGTGAGAGCATAGTGGGGTGAAGGGCATTGTGGAGCAGTGGCTGGAGTCCTGCACTCGGAGTCCTTGAGGCATGGGTTCGAATCTTGCCTCTGCCACTTAGTAGCTGTGCAGCTGGCCAAGCTCCTCCACCAGCCCAGGCCTCTGTGCACTCCCCTTTAAAAGCAGGGGGTCGGCCTCTAGAGCCCCAGAGGGCCCTTCCAGGTTCACATCCATGATCATTAGTCACAGCAAACCCCTTCAGTGTCTTTGCCGAGAAAGACCCCCAGCAAGGTCAGGCTGAATGACTGAGTGTGGCCAGGGGATGGCTGAGGGGCACGGGTAGTACACAGAGTCAGGAAGACCCAGGCTCAAATCTAACCTCAGACCCTGACTAGCTGTGTGACCCTGTGTACCTCAGTTTCCTTATCTGTGACATGAGCTGGAGAAGGAAATGGCAAACCCCTGCAGTATCTCTGCTGAGAAAGCCCCAGACGGGGTCATGAAGAGTCAGACGCCGTTGAACAGCATCCGTCTGTCTGTCTCTTAGTCGCTGACCATTTATGAAGCCCCTGCTGTATGCCAGGTGCTGGGCTGAGTGCGGGGGGACACAGAGAGAGGCAGAGATCGACCCCTGCCCCGCCAGGGAGCTCCCCAGCACACCGGCGCACTGGTGGACAAACAGGACCTGTAGAGTGTCCTCAGGAATGTGAGCCGTCTTTGTCTCTGGTCACTTGCTTGGCCAGATCGCTCCTAGAGACTTTGGGGACACTGTACACAGGCCCAGGCATCGAGGGGACAGCCAGGGCCTCTTGGAGGAGGGGGGGCGGCAGTAGAGGCTCTGGGGAGGCTGGGGGGCGGTCCCATTGAGGGGATGGGGTGTCTCACACCAGCCCAGGAACAGCCAGGAGGCTGGTGTCTCCTCATGAGTGTGTGGCTGGGGTACGGTGTAAGAAGACTGGCTGCCAGTCTTTCAGTATTTATTAAACTCTTACTGTGTGCCAGGCCTCGGGGCAGCAAAGACACAGTGGGTCAGTCCCTGCCTTCCGGGGGTTAACGTTCAGTCAGACAGCATTTATGAAATGCTGACTCTCCCCCCTCCTCCTCTTCTTCCTCCTCTTCCTCCCCCTCTTCCTCCTCCTCCCCTCTTCCTCCCCCTCTTCCTCCTCCCCCTCTTCCTCCTCTTCCTCCTCCCCCTCCTCCCTCTCTTCTTCCTCCCCCTCTCTTTCCTTCTTATCCTCTTTCTTTTCATAGAATTATGGATGCAGAGGTGGAAAGGAACCTTTTCATTTTATAAAATGGGAAACAGTCTGAGAGAGGAGTAGACTGGCCCGGGGTCCCCGACTGGTGAGACCACTGGCTCGGCCTCTTGGGCAGAGGGCAGTCTGGGTGACCCCTCTCTTCTGGCGCCTGGTGGGGTCTCTCCCTGGATCCTCCCTGCCACACTGTCCCTTCCCAGGTGAGGTTTGCTACCTCCTTGGGTGGACGTCCTTCTGAAGGGCCCCAGTGGCCTCATGGGCTGTGGGGGGCTAGCGCCCTGCTCCCAGGAGCGGGTGGGGTGGGGGCTGCAGTGGGGAGCAGGGGCAGACTGGGAGGGGGTGGAGGTGGCCCAGGGACTGGAGCAGGGAGGAGGGGATTGAGCTTTGTTATTGTCCCTGCAAAGTAAGCTGATTACTGCTAATTAATCCCCTTGACGCCCCTGAGCTGGAGCCAGGCCTCATTATCCCTCCTAATAATAAGGAGGGAGGGAGGCTCTTCCCTGGAGAGGGGGTGCCTGGGGCCCAGGACTCCTGGGTTCCTGCCTCACTTTGGGAAGGCAGCCGGAGCCAGGGAGGCAGGTGGTTCAGGCCCAAGTTCGGAGGGGGCTTGGGAGCTGGGCGTGGCTGCCTGCCCCCGGTGGGGCCTTCCCCTGCCCTGCTCTTTCCCTTTGCTCCCTGGGGATCGCTGGTTTAGGGACCCCCAGGCTTGGAGCCAGAGATGTTGTCATGTTGGGGGGGGGGAGGGGAGGTAGAAGGACAGGGCCAGGTCCTGTGACTCCAAATCGGCCTGGTCCCCGCGTCCAGCCCTGCCTTGGGACGTCCGCTCATTAAACACCTACTTTGTCCCCAGCTCCAGGCTAAGTGCTTTACAGATATGACGTCATGTGAAGCTGAGGATAACCAGGAGGCCTTGGCTAGTGGCATTCCCATTTTACTCTAAGGCTGAGAGAGGCCCAGAGACATTCAGTGACCTGCCTAGGGTCACACGGTCGGATTTGAACTCGGCTCTTCCTGACCCCGGCAAAGTTGATACAAAACATAGCGACATTTACGGAGTCTCCCAGGGACTGGGGCTGCCCTCGGGGAGCTGGGGTTCTACGAGGCAGACAGTGTTCTGTTCACGGTGTAAGGCCGTGCAGAACCCATACGGTTCCCAGTCGTTCTGGAAGGGAAGGCAGGAAAAAGCCAGCAGATCACGGGAGGCACTGCCAGAGACAAGGTGGTTTCTTGAGCTCAGCCCTGAAGGAAATGCTGGAGGCTCAGTCAGAGGAGAGGAGGGACAGCTTCCAGGAGGTGGCTACAGCCAGTGTAGACACAGCAAGGAGGTGGGTGTGGCTGGATCTGAGGGTGCCAGGAGGGTGAGGACCAGAGGCAGAGGTCCTTCAGGGTTCTGGGAGTGTGAGAGGAAGGGGTCCATGGCCCAGGTCACACCCGTAGCACTCAGCGTGGCCCGTGGTGCCTCAGAGTTGATGGAGAAATGTCGCTGCTTTATTCCCATTTCTTTTTGGAGTCCCCTTTTGTCCCCCATTCCTCCAGGTCCTGAAGGCTCTGAGGGCCACATAGGAGGAGCCCCATACTTCTGCCCCCTCTCCGCTCCCCAGTTAAGTCTTTGATTATGAGCCACACAGTGTGCCTGGCCAGCCGCCAGACTCCTGGATCCTCCCTGGGGCTGTCGGACATTGGGCAGGCTGTCCTGCTGGAGCCCCACCGCACAGTCCCTGCCCTCAGAGGGTTTCCCTTCCACTGGAGAATACAAAGTAACTCCTTTACAATTTCTCATTCATAGTTTGTTTTCTCCTTCTCCTCCTTTCCCTAGAAAGCCCTTCCTCCACTAACAGAACAAGTATAGAATGTATAGAATAAGAAGCAGTTCAGTTGGACTAAGCAGGCCTGCTTTGTATGCGGGGTTACACACCCGTGGTCCCCCACCTCAGAAAAGAAAATGGCGGGGGTGCCTTTCAGAGCCAGCTTTTGGGGCCGGGTCGTGATCATCGCTAGCATGATGATGGAACCTACTGTGTTCCAGGCACAGGACTCAGAACTTTGCAGAGATTGCCTCATTGGGTCCTCACAAGGACCCTGGGAGGGAGGCGCTGTTATGATCCCCATTTTACAGGTGAGGCAACAGGCAGAGAGCGGTTCATTCATTCCTTCATGCATTCGTTCAGACTCCCAGGCCAGGAAAGCTTCCTCTGCTACCATACACTGATGTGGGTCTGTCCTATACTTGAGACTTTGCTGGGGTCCCCATGGCTTCTCTCTTAGCACCTGACCCTGCCAATCCCCCCTTCTCTCTTAGTACCTGGCCCTGCCTCCCCCCCCTTTTCTCTTAGCACCTGGCCCTGCCTCACTCTCCCTTCTCTCTTAGTACCTGGCCCTGCCTCCAGCCCCCTCCCCCTTCTCTCTTAGCACCTGGCCCTGCCTCCAGCCCTCCCTTCTCTCTTAGTACCTGGCCCTACCTCCCCCCACCTTCTCTCTTAGCACCTGGCCCTGCCTCCAGCCCCTCCCTCCCCAGTTGCTGGGTCAAAAATGCCTTCCTCCTCTTTTTCCTGCTCCCCCCCAGGCCGGGTCACAGAGAGTCCTCGTTTGCAGAGCCCCTGCAGGGGCCCTCCCAGCATCAGATGGAAATTCCATGCTGGATGCAGGCCTTTGATTCTTGAAAGGGGCTTTGTTGGCGGCCCCACCCCCTGCTGACCCCCATTCATCAGGAGCAGGGCCTTCTTGGATGCTGCAGCACCCCTGCTGTTGCCAGGGAGCCCCCCTCTGGTCTTTCCCAAGATCATCTCCTCTGTGGGGAGTGACCTCTGGGGGGACCTCGGCCGTAAAGGCCAGAGAGGGCCAGGGAGGGGGTGCTTGGGAGGATCTGGTTTCCATCCCCCCTCCAGGGAGGAGGGAGCTCCTGACCTTTTCCAGGCTTTCGGAAGGGGGTACAGAGAAGCCTGGCCTTTGGGTGAATGTGTGTTAAATTCATATGCACTTAAACTGTACAAGAGAGGGGCTCACATTCAACATTCCGCCCCCCTTTGCTCTGCTAACTGCATAATTAAAAGGACAATTTAAAGAGGGTGGGGGAGGGAAGCAGCTCAAGGAGCTGGGAGGGGCCGGGCCTGGGCTGAGGGAGCCCGAAGAGTCTCAGGTTGTCTGTAGTCATCTGAGCTGCAGCCGCCCAACCCTGGTCCCTGGGGTGCTGTGGGGCTAAACGTCTGCCACATGGCAGCCTTGCTCAAGCAGCACTCCCAGCTGGCAGAGCCAGGCCGCTACCGCAGCAAAGGGGGGCCTTTGGTTGTCTTTTTCCCTGACTGTTATTGCCTTTATAGGCTTGGGGAAATCAGCTTTACGACCAGTGCTGTTTGCCTGCTGAAACATGGAATGTGTTTTATGGGAAGTAAACAGGAGGCAGATTTCCAGCCTCTGGGGTGAGGGCAGGGAGAGTGCTGGGGCAGAAAAACCCACCTGTGTCCCCCAACATTGTGATTTTTTTTCTTTTTGGAGGGGGAAGGCAGGGCAGTTAGGGTTAAGTGACTTCCCCAAGGTCACACGGCTTGGCTTGTAAGTGTTAAGTGTCTGAGGCTGGATTTGAACTCAGCTCCTTCTGACTCCAGGGAGGGCCAGTGCTCTATTCACTGTGCCACCTAGCTACCCCAAACATTGTCACATTGTCATTTTTAAAGGGACACCTACTGAGGCTGGCGAGTCCTGAAGTGAAAGTATGGGATTAGAATTCTTGGGGTCTGGAGGTACAGCCGTAATGAGGGTGAGGTGGCTAGGGCTTTGGCCTAGGGTGCCAAAATTGAGAGGGTGCTGATGGCACTCTTTCAGCAAGGCAGAAGCAATAGTGCTTCCACTGCACTACCTTTTCTACTAATTCTTTCCTGATTTTTTCTAGCCCCTGGTGCACCCCCCCCCCATGACTTTTCTATATACTCATATATGAGCATGCGTCTCCCCTGGTGGAATGTAAGGTCCTTGAGGGCACAGACAGTTTCCTTTTGGTTTAATGCCTGGCACATAGTAGGTTCTTCATCCACGCTTATTGGTTGTTGATGGATTCATTGACCTGAAGTTCAGAAGCCTTGGGTTCAGATATCTTTTCACATGCTTTCCAGCAGTGTGCCCTTGGGCACATGACCTGATAACCTGTCTGAGCTTCTGAAAGTCCTCCCCTCTGTAAAACAGGGGTGATAGTAGCACTCCCTTCCAGGGCTGTTGTGAGTATTGAGTGAGCTCACCCTGGAGTGCAGGGTTGTTCTGGAGAGGCCTTTACTTCCTGCCTTTTGCCATCTAGAAACTTCCCATCATTCTTCATATGGATTCTAGAGCTAGAAGGGAACTGGGAAGGCCATTTAGTTCACTCCTCTGCTTGGACAGAGGAGGAGACCGAGGCTGAGAGGGCTTAGGTGTTTAATCATCAGCTTTTTGGGTTCTGGGGGTGGTGGGGGCTTCTCTCCCTCAGGTCGGGTTGACCTGCTGGGGATCTGGGGCAGGAGGGGGTGGTCCTGGGAGGTGCCTTGCATCTCTGTGGCTTCCAGGGGGTGCTCCTGAGGTCTCCTCTCCAGTGAGAAGCTGCTGATACTCCACCCAGACTACTGCAAGGACACCTCAGCGTTTGGCTCTTAGCAAAGTGTGAGTGTTGTAGAAATACTTATTCACTTCCTTGCTCATTTTACAGTTGAGGAAACTGAGGCACACAGTGGTGGAATGGCTTGCCCAGGGCCACCCTGCTGGTGAGCTGCTTGCAGCTGGGTCTTCTTGACCCCCTGCCCAGCACTTCGGGCTTTTTCCCCTGGGCCACCCTGTCTCACTCTCAGGTGCAGCAGCCTCCTGGCCTTGAGGCCTGAAGCAGGTGCCTGGCATTCCTGCTGCTCTTTCCTTCCCTCCCCAGAGGCAGGAGGTGATTTAGCTGCCTTTGATGCTGAGTTAGAGAGAGGAGAAAGCGCGAGACATATTTCAAGCAGCCGAAGTCCTGGTGAAGCTCCGGCCTCGGAGTCCTTGAATCATCTTCCCGGCCCCATGCTGGGCATCTCCTGGCTCTCTTCACTGCTATTTGCAAAGCAGCCTGGAATCGAGGCCAGCTCCCGGAGGGGGATGGCTCCCACGGGGTCTCAGCTCTCCTGCAGCATCCCTTAGTGCCCCCCAACTGATGCTGGTGCCATGGTCACCATCCTCCCTCCCTCCCTCTTGCTTCCTCTGCCTTATCTTCCAGGAGCACCCTCCTCTCCCCAGTCTTCTCTTTCTTGCTGGCTCGCAGAATTGTCTTATGGAGCCCTTGCCATCTTGGACCACTGTCTTGCCTCATCCTGCCCTCTAGCTGGGCAACATTCTTCTTAGTCTGGTCCCCAGAAATGAATTGGCTCACCATTTAGTACCTTCCTGCCTTCATTATCCTGTCTAATTAGGTGTTAAACTATTTTTCTGTGTTACTGTGCATTGGAATAATTCTATCACTCTCAAAATTTGATGCCCTGGGGCAGAGTTCCTTTTGCCCCACCCTTGTAGCTGTGAGTTCTGTTCTCTCTGGAAAGGAACTCAAGAGACCTCTTAGGCCAACCTCCTCCTTTCAGAGAACAGGGAACTGTGGCCCAGAGAGGCATCATTAAATTCAGGCTTTTAAGGTGGTAAGTGGACGTCAGTGGCCACCCAGGCCTCTCCCTCAGTTTACAGAAGGGGATGTTGTAGCCCAGAGGGGTTAATGGGGTTGTAGCTTCACGGCCCTAGAGTTGGAAAGCACCTTGGCAGCAACCCCTCGTTCTACATACTGGTTTTCTGTGGCCTCTGAAGCTAGCCCACTTAGGTGATGTGGCAGGAGCGGCACTCGAACCCAGATCTGCTTTTCATCGGTCGTTCTCCATATATTAAAGGTCTTTTCCCACGTGAATTGTTCCTGGTGACAAAACAGAGGCTCTTATTTATATAGAATTTTAAGCTTTGCAAACACTTTCCCCAACCTTGTTTGGGCCTTGCACCTGCTCTTGGAGTTCCCATTTCACATATGGAGAAACTGAGGTTCATAGAGATTGACCCAGAGGTAGGGGGTGGCCCTGACTCCAAGTCCCTTCCTCTCTCCTCGGGCTTTCCTCTCCTCGCCCATTCCTGGCTGGGCTGTAGTGGCCTGGGGGGGACGCTAGGAGCGGCCTTTAGAGGGCTCTGGCCCCTCCTCACCCATTCCTGGCTGGGCTGTAGTGGTCTGGGGGGGACGCTCGGAGCGGCCTTTAGAGGGCTCTGGCCCCTCACCCTGGGTCTTGTAATCCCAGTTTAAAAGAGAAATAAAATCGCTCTGTGTCTTGCCCCTCCTCCACCACTAATCCATTTGCAAGGGCTGGGTGCCAAGTGTAAGCTAATTAAAGACTTGCCTCTCTCGGCTTGGCCTGGACCTTGAAGACCCATCGTATTGTTCTGGGTGATCAGCCAACAGGTGAGGGAGAGAAGAGACAGCAAGTGCAGGGGAGGCCTCTTTTGGAAGCCCTGGGGGACGAAGTCCGGCACCCGGCTTAGCCTGGTAGATCCCAGGAAGGTGCCCCAGCTGGCCCTTTGTTTCCCATCCTGGGCCTCTTCATATCCAAGACCTTCCCTAGGCAGTAATGGGTTAGAGGGCTGTTACATTGGGGGCAGCTCTCCCGTTGTGGGGCATCTCTCCTGTTGGGGGGCTGAGGTCCCCGAAGGGGGTCTAACAGCCTCCTCTTCCCCTGCAGGCCCTTTCCTCGCTGCCCTCTAGTTCGTGGCCTTGAGGTTTCTCCAGGAGCCTGTGAAGTCACGTGAATAAGGGTTCTGGCCTTGGCCTTGGGAAGCCTGGGCTGGAATCTGGGCTGTGGCGCTGCTGCCTCCTCATCTCTGTGATGGGGCACTGGCAGCCCTCACCTCCTAGGGCAGTTGTGAGGAGTCAGGGAGAGAAAATGCACAAAGAGCCTTGAAAACCTGAAACCTCAGTGGTTGGGGTTGGTGTCCTCACCCTTCTGTGAGTGTGTTAATGTGAATCAGTGTGTTTGTACGTGTGTACACATGTATGTATGTGTGCGCCCGTGTGATGGGAACAAGGAAGCCCTCATGGAGGGGCTGGGCCCGAAGCCAGGCCTCCCTCGGGGAGCGCAGGAGGCTGCTGGGCCAGGGAGTGGTAGGCGGTGGCTGGGCCTGTCTTCTCCCTGGAGCGGGCAGATCTGGGCCCTTTCATGGCTGGCGTAAATAAAAATGGTAAAAAATGGTAAAAACCTGCGGTGGTGGATTCTGGGCTGCAGTAAATTACCACCTGAAATGTTGCAGGCCACCTGTAATGAGCTCGTCTCTGAGGCGGGCGGTGGCGGTGTGGAGCCCACCTGCTCAGGCCGCAGGTCTGATTTCATCCCTCCCTACATTTGGCAGTCTTGCAGATGGCGGGGACCGTGGGGCCTTGGACTGTCAGCAGTCGGGGGGCCCATTTGCTCGGCCTCTGGAGGGCGCGAGAGGGGTGTTGGTGTTAAGGGTGAGTGGCCACCTCGGAACTGAGAGACAAAGTGGGGTGTGGAGGAGGGAAGAAGGGTGGGCCTGGGTTGGGGGGAGTCTGTTTTCTTTTGAGGGCTCAAGAAAGCATGAGAACAAGAAGTGTGCTTGAGCTGGGCCAGTCCTGGAATGTCCTGGGCCCAGTCTAGCCAGGGCTAGGCAGCTGGGCCCTTGCCTCAGAAGGGAAAAGTTTAATGCACGTGGACGGTGCCTTCCTGTGGGCATTGTGGCTGTCCCAGGCCTGCCTGTCTCTGGCCTGGACCCTGCCAGGGCTAAGGGATTCCCCATGCTGGTCCAGGCTGTCCCAGGCTGTGGTTTCGCTCCCCAGTGAACATTTGCCCAGTTACTGTTCTGCCTCATTCAGGGTCCTAGAGCTGAGAAAAAGCCAAGATCAGAGACTCACACATCCAGAGCTGGGAGAGGCCCTGACCTCAGGGCACAGGGAGGTAGAAATGGCCCATTTCAGAGCACACAGTGAGTTTCTAAGGCAGGAGGTGAGCCCAGCTCTCCCAAAACTCAAGTCTGTTTTTCTTTCCACTAGGACAGGTTGCCCCTCAGCCTTGTAAAGGATGGCTTTCTAGGTGGGGAAATAGAATGGATCTGTTAGGAAGCTAAGTCGATGGAAAAAGAAAATAAATCACATGAAACAAATCACCTCTGTAAAAGTCTGACAAGGTGACCCTGGGGGGAGAGGGGGCCACTATGCCCTGGGCTAGGGGACGTTCTAGCTTTGGCCTTTGGCAACCCTAGAGGGGATGTGGCATGACAAACCCCATCTGTGTAGGGCCTTGTAGGTCTGAGCCTCTGTTTCTTCTTCTGTAAAAACAGTTGGACTAGATGGTTTCTAAGGACAGGATCCCTCATCTGTTCTAATGCCCTCCTAGCCCTGACATCCCCTGTTCTAAGGCCCTTTCCAGCCCTGACATCCCCCATTCTAAGGCCCCTCCCAACCTTGACATCCCCCATTCTAAGGCCCCTCCCAGCTCCTCTATGTTCTCAGGTCTTGGATATGACTCTCCTGCAGCTCAGAGCCCGTGGCTTTCTGGGAGGCAGCTCCTCTGTGACCAGGGGCCCTTGTTGGGAGACATTGGATCCAAACAGGGGATGAATGGGAGTGGTCACTGGGTGAGAGCAGGGAAGGCCCCAGGAACCTGCTGAAGGGGCTGGAACAGGCCAGTCTGCAGTTGGGCCTCAGCCGCTGCTCTCTGCGTCCTTGGAGCCTGGTGTCTTCTGGGAGTCCCAGGGTGGTGCTCTGGGGTACGGGGGGAGCGGGGCCCGGCGCTTGCAGACCTCCCCTGCCCTGCCGCATCAGCGTTCCACGTCAGCCTTTGACGGGGACCAGCTGTCATCGCATCATTTTCAGGTTGAGAAATATCTGTTTCATATGAGCAGAAGGAAAAACCCATTAACCTGTAACCAGACATGAAATCAGATCTAATGCAAAAGCAATGAGCTCTTATTTTATGTTAAATTTAGCATTAACGACTGGGGGCTGATGAAAGAGCAGGTTTTGTCTCTTCTCCCCTCGTTCTGGCCGTGAGAGGCACAGGTGAGCGCAGAGGCTGCTGGGAGAGGCGCTGGAAAGCACTTTCTGGAGGGAGGAAGGGGGTTGGGCCTGAGGGGCCCGCAGGCAGGACAGCCAGGCTCCCCTTCTCTCTGCCCTCCCGCTCCTGCCTCTCGCATCAGCCAGGGCTCCTGCTAATTGTCTGTCTTTGCAGCCAGCTGGCCCCGTGTCCACCCTGTCCTGTCTCCCTGATCGACCAGAGCTCCTTGGGGGTGGGTTTTATCTTTCCATCCCTGGCACCCTTGGAGCATAATGAATGCACACTTAGTAAGCATCTCTGATTTACTGATTGGTGTTTCGTAAGATGACAAGTGCCGGAGAGTGGCTAGAGCCACAGGCTTGAAGTCAAGTTTTCTTGGAATCTTCTTAGCAAAGATACCAGAGTGGTACACCCTTTCCTTCTCCAGCTCATTTTACAGAGGAGGAAACTGAGGTAAACAGGGTGAAGTGACTTGCCCAGGGTCACACAGGTAGTAAGTGACTGAGGCCAATTTGAACTCACAAAGAGGAGGCTTCAGGCCTGGTGCTCTGTCCCTTATGGCACCCCCAGCTGCCTCTCACATCTGATACTGTAGCTAGTCAGTCACCCTCTGACACTCAGTTTTCTCATCTGTACAGTGGGGATAATGGTGCCCATAACGCCCATCTCAAGAGTAGTTGTGAGGGCCATGAGATGATCTGCGTCCGGTGCTTTGCAGACTTTTGCCCCCAGAGCCGGGGTTCTTCACCCCCTTTGCATCGGAGCCCCCAAGCCCATGGGCCTCCTTCTCAACACCTTGTTTTAAAGCCATCCAGTGAAACGCTAAGTGATGACAGTTCACAAAGTGAACAGTTATCAGAATATGAAGAAAACCAGGTTAACAGACTGTATCCTAAAGCATCCCCATTCTGTAGAAACACCAGCCGTCCTCGTTAACAAGGGGCCCTGGCTCTGTGGCTGTCTGTCACACTGACCGGCTGTGGGAGGCTCGGATGCTCGCTTAGCCCCTCTGGTCTTGTGGGAAAGACAAGAAAGGGGGTGGGCCTCAGTTTCCTCCTGTGAAGTGGAGCTGTAATCTTCAGGGAGCTCAGTGCAAGGCCCCAAAGAATCAGAATTACAGAGGGGAGAGAAGCACGCCTCCAGCTGGCTTCATCTGGCCCCTGGAGGACCAGAAAGGGGGTCTCCCGGTCACATGGCCAGGGCAGGGGCTAATGGATGGACCGCCCCAGTGGAATCAGAGCAGCCCAGAGGCTCTGTTTCTGGGGAAATGCTGGGGCCCGTTCAGATGGGTCGGATTGGCGTCCCCCCTCTGAGAGCCTGGGCCCAGTCAGCCGGGAGCGGGAGGAGTGGGTCCTCTAGAGGAGGCTAGGCACTGGCTGGACAGAGGAGGATGAGGCCTGAATGCCCAGTTCTTCCTGGAGTCCAGAGAGGAAGCCTCCAGGGTTTGGGGTGATTCTCCACGAAGGGTTTTTGGAACTAGAGGGACCAGAATCCATCGGGGGAGAGGGGGCAAAGGGTTTGTGAGGCCAGCAGGAGTGTGGTGTGATGGGTGGGCCCTGGCTGCTCCCATCTCAGACACCTGCCGGCTGCGTTTCCCAGCCCTTGGTTTCCTCATCTGCAGAATGGGAGGGCTGGACTCGACCTCTGGGATTTTTTCTGATGTCTGCGGGAGCTGCCTGGGTAGAAACGCCCACATCACAAAGAACCTGTTGTACCCTAAGCTAGGACTTAAAGCCGTCCAGGTGAGCCTGTCATGTGGGCATCACCTCTGTAGGTGATGCATAAATGCTCGTGAGTGAGTTGCTTATTGATCGACTGAATGAGCGTCTGAAGGGAAGTGGGGGAGCAAGTGTGGGTGGTGGATATTTAAATCTCAGCATCTCAGAGTCTCTGGGAGGAGGGGGCCTCGGTGGCCATCTCCAGAAGAGGAGCCTGACCAGTGGTCATCCAGCCTGTGACGGGGAGCTCATCATCATCAGCACAGCCTGTAGCCAGCCCCTCATTTCAGGCCTTGCTTTTGGGGGTGACATCTAGTAGAAGCAGTACGCCGTGGCTGAGGCCAGAGAACCTGGGGCAGACGGCCGCACACACTGGCTTGAGACGACTAAAAGTTAAATCTTTCTATTTATTTCAAGAAAGGATGAGGATGTGTAACTTGTACATTTTATATGAAAAAAGGACAAAGTGATTAAACACATTCGTTTCAACAGTGAGAATTTCAAGGCACCTACAAAGAAGGAGGCTGGAGGGCAGGCAGCCGGAGGGCGGGCGGCTGGAGGGCAGGCGGCCTGAAGGCAGGCAGCCGGGCACTTTGGTTTGTGGGGGCCTCTGAGGGCTTGTGGTCTCTCTTTTCTGAAAACCCCCGTTTTCTGGGTGGAGAGGTTGGAGGGAGGTGGAGAATGGAGGCCCTGGCTGGGCAGAAACAAATCATCCTGCCCCCATCACGCCACTGCCCGCAGGCTCTGTGGACACACGCCTCTGCCCAGGCCCACACCGTAGCAGCAAGAGTCTGCCATCCAAAATAGGAGAAAAGAGGGGCAGCCCAAAGCCCTGTCCATGGCCGGCCGGCCCGTCCCTGCATGTCACCTGTTCTCGCTGCCCAGCTGGGGAGGGTCTGCAGGCTGCTGCCCTTGGGGACCCCTGCTCTGGTTTCTGAGTGGAAGAGAAGGAAGGGCTGCGGTGACTGTAGCCATGTATGAGAGATGGGGGAGAGAGAGAGAGGGATGGGGGGGGGATGAGGAGGGGCTGGGCAGAGGGAAGGGAGTGGCTGGCCCGGCTTCCAAGAAGGGCATCTGTCCCCTTTGGAGATGTTCCAGGGTGGGGCTGTCCAGCCTTCTCCAAAGCCCCCAAATGTGACTAACGGGGACTGAGGCACATCCCTCTGCAGGGCCTGCAGAGCGGGGTTGGGGGTTCATTTCATTTTCTCCCCTCTGATTGCTACGCATCCCTGTTCATCCCCCTTCTGACATTTATATAATTAGTGAGCCTCAATTAGAGTGGGAACGCCATGCAGTGGGGCCATGTTTCTAGAAGAGACTGTTTATAATCCCAACCACAGTTGCCTTCCCAACATTCTCATTCTCTCTCCCCCCTCTCCCTCCCCCACTTCCCTCCCTCTTTTCTTCCCTTCTCCCCCTCCCCATTCTCCCTCCCTCATTTTCTCTTTGCTCCTCTCCTCTCTACCCTCCTTTCTCCTCTTCCTCTCTCTCTCTCTCTCTCTCTCTCTCTCTCTCTCTCTCTCTCTCTCCCCCCCCTCCTCCCTCCCTCTCCCTTTCTCTCAGATTTTTTCTCTCCTCCATCCATCCAACCCATTCTTCAGCAAAGACACTCAGGCACGTAATTACTTAATAGGTCTGATGCCACCTTCCCCATAAATGCCTGTTGACCTCTATTTCTAGCCCTCTCTGCCCACAAGATAGGTGCAGGAGCCCCCGTGTCCATAGCTGTGGGATGCTTCTAGCCCCCAGAGCAGACTTGCTGTGAGTGAGAGGCCCGGGCAGCTGGGCTGGGCTGGGCCAGGTCCCCAGAGGCGTGTCTGGCCAAGGGAGCGTCCCGGCTTTTTGCTGGCATGGATGACTGTTCAGAAGGGGAATGGCCAAAGATGGGGTCTTCTCATTTGTCCCACACAAAAGTAGCACTTTTTTTTGGAGATGAGAAGCAAAAGGTCAGCGCTGACTCTTGGGCCGCTTTGGCCAGTCCCAGGGAGGACCCTCTGGCCGCTGGTCGGTCTGTCCACTTGCTGGTTCTCTCCATGCTTGGTGTTGCCTTTTTCCCTTTTTAATTGCCAGGAGAATGAGCTTAATCAACTTTCCCAGGTGGGTGGGCTCTGAAGCCACGGCAAACCCTGCAGAGAGGCTCCAGGAAAACCAGTGGGTATTTATCAGAGCTGCTACTACTTATCAGTTATGAGGTCTCCCCTCTTCAGGGCTGTTTGCATCCAGCTGACACCTGTTCTCCTCACCCACCTGGCAGGCACAACCCTCTCCTCTCAGGGGAAACTGAGTCACAGAGGAGCAGGCTGAGATCTGCTCAGTCACCCTTCTCGGTAAATGACTGTCGATAGCTCTAGAGAAAAAGCACTGTTAGGGAGAAAGAGCAGCCTTTTCATCCGATGGACTTAGGAGGCTTCCAGGAGGCAGGGTTAGACCTGGAATCAGCAAGACTTGGGTTTGAATCCTTCTTGCCTGTGACATCTGTTCTCGGGGCAGCCCTCGGAACTTCTCATTTCTGGATGGGCTGTGACCGAGGTGGGTGTGCTTACTGAGATACCAGCCCCCTCTGAGGGCAGATGTCTGGGGTCAGGACCCGGGACAGCCAGGAATGGTGAGAGCCGGCCCCGATGACTTGTAAGAGGCCCGAGGGAGTGGCAGCAACTAAGACCTCTCTGCCCAGGCCCCTGCAAGGCAGCCAGCTGGTTTTCAGGTGTAGACGGTGGCTAGGTTTGGGGGACAGATGGGTGTGTCACAGGAGGAAGGGAGAAAGTGGGGAAGTATCTTGGTGGTGCCAGATGTTAGCCCTAAAAGAATCCCCAAATCAGATGCATCCGTGGCCTAGCTTTGAAAATAATGGCAGCAAGAGCTGACGTTTATATAGTGTGTTAAGATTTGCAGAATGTTTTACATATATTAACTCATTTGAAATATGTCTATGTATACATCTATACATACGCATATACATATATACACATATATGTATATCATTAGGAAGTTGGGGGCAGGATGGGTAAGCAAGGCTGAGTGCAAGGGCTTCTCCTGGATTTCTGGGTCTGGGGAGCCCTGTGTACTGCTTGAGATGGCAGAATCCTAACCCTGAGCCCGATGGGACGTTGAGGTCCAAAGAACCCATAGGCTCAGCAGGAGAATTTGGAACAAGATTCGGAGACCTTGAGCCTTCAGGGCCCCTGTTCAGGTGGGAGGCTCCATGGACGGGGTCTGCAAAGGACGGAAGGAAGGAGCGAGGATGGACGGATGGACAGGCCTCCCACCTGTCCTTGTTGGCTGCCCCTGGAAAAGGAGAAATTTAGGAGGCCTCTTGGCAACTCTGAGGCAGATTTATGGCATGATGGTGGGATTGAGTATGGGCCTTGGGATAATTGAATTTCTGAAACCAGGACACACAATAAATTTTTTTTTAAAAAGCCAGGAGAATTTTTTTTTTTAAAGCAAATGGGAGATTTTAGCCAAAGACATGCTACATTTCAAAGAAATGCAGGAGGAATAAAAATGCCCCCAGGCAGCCAAGGACCAGACCAGTTAGAAGTGTGCTGTGTTGGAGAAGAGAAGGAGGAGGAGGAGTAGGTGCCAGGATCTGACTGGGGAGAGTCACTGGCTTGAGAGAGGGACCCCAGACCAAGAGCTGGAAAGGGCCCCAGCCCATTTTACAAATGGGGAAACTGAGGCATGAAGCGGTGAAGGGACAGGGTCCGTAGGTAGTAAGTGATTGTTGTGTTGAGAGGAGCATAGATACAAGCTGGATGGGCCCTTAGACCATCCGGGTCAGTCTCCTCATCTTACAGATGGGGAAACTGAGGCCCAGTGAGGTGAAGTCACACAGACAGCTGGTTGTGTATCCAGATCTTCTGACTTCAGACTCAGCGTTCTTTTTACTGTGCGGGGATGCCTTGGGCCAGAAACTGCTCTGCACCATTTTTTCCTCAGCTGGATTCAGGGGCCCCTGCTTTTGTGAGCCAAGGAAAGCCTGAGATTGTCTCTGCTGTGGTGGGGAGTGGGGTTCTGTGCCCCCTGCCTGCCCTTCTGTCTTTCTGGGGACTCCATGTGCTGTGCTGGCCTGCTCAGTCCTGGAGGAGGCAGCTGACTGTCCTCATCTCGGCCCTTCTCAGGCAAGCTTCATTTCTGCCCTGGTCCTTTTCTGAGCCCCCACCGGTGGCTTGCATAGATGTCCCTGGTACCCGTGGGCTGCTGGCTTTTGGACTTTTTTAGAAGCTCCTCGTTGGGACAGCAGTGAGCCTTTGAAAGTGGATGTGTGAGCCTAGGGGCAGCATATTTTTCTTCTCTTTTTGCTTTTTGTAGGGGGGAAGGCAGGGCAATTGGGGTTAAGTGACTTGCCCAAGGTCACACAGCTAGTTTTATGTTAAGCATCTGAGGCCAGATTTGAATTTAGTTCCTCCTGACTACAGGGCCAGTGCTCTATTTACTGCACCATGTAGCCACCCAGGGGCAGCATATTTTTAAGGATGAGGGGGTCCCTGATTTAGTGCCAGGGAAATTCCCTTCTATTTCAGGAGGGGGTGGGACTTGGGATCAGGAGAGAATTGGGCTCAGATCTTACCTGATATTTGGCCGTGTGACCTTGGGCAAGTCACTGCTCCCCAGGGGTCTACGCCCTCATTTCTTCCCTCCCAGGGTGTGGTGAGGATCTAATGGGATGCTTTCTAGAGTACTTAGTGCAGTGCCTGGTACATAAAAGGCACTTAGCTGTGTATTCCCTTCCTTGTACAATGGGGAGAATAAGTAAATTAGGTATGGGGTTGTGATGAGAGCCACAGACGAGCTAAGGTGTTTATGTAAAGGGGTCTCCAGCCTTTGGAGGCCAATGGAAATTGGTGGTGGGTGTTTAGAGCAGGGGGCCCAGCAGTTCCCAGGTCCCTGAGTCATTCCTTGGACCAGGCCCTTTGGCTGCTTGTTGGGAGAGCCTCAGTTTCTCTTTCCTCCCCTTTGGTTTTTCCCCATGCCAAGCCCCCCCCCCAATAGAATGGGAGCCTTGGAGCCTTTTCCCATTCGTGCTGGGGAGGGCTGGCATCCACCAAGGGCTTGAGACCAAAGCTAACCCAGAGAGAGGCCCCAGGGCCTTCTCTCCTAAGCAGACCGGACTCCATTGGGGACCCCTGGGGCTGAGGACCCTCTGTTCCATTTCTCTGTGGAAATGGCATCTTCCAAGATGAAATGGTGACCCTAAGTCCTGAGGCCAGCCTTCCTGTGCCAGCAGCCTCTGGAAAAGGCACAAGCTGTTGCAGAGCTCAAGCCCTTATGTGTGCACGGACAGGGAGAGATTGGGAGCAGCCCACCCTTCCACTGCCAGCAGGGAGCGGGCCCCCTGCCTGGCTTGCCCTGGCAGGACCTGACATAAGCGCTCTCCCTAGGCAGCTCAGGCCGAAGGGCTTTAGGAGGCCTCTCCCAGCTGGCCTTGGAAGGTTGCTGTTGGCAGCAAATTAAATCCCCCTCACCTTTCCCCTTCATGGGGTTGAATGACACCCGACTTGAGTGCAGAATTGAACCAGAAGGGACTTTGGAGATTGTCTGGTCTGATTCCCCATCTTACAGATGAGGAGATTGAGGTCCATTGGACTTGATTTGCCCATGGTCACAGAAGGGGTAAATGGCATAGTCAGGATTTGAATTTGGGTCCTCTGCCGCTCAGCCTAGTACCATGCTTCCCCAATGGCTAAAGACTCTCTGGGTTGTAAAAGATAACGATTTGCATTTCCAAGCCTCTCCCCTCACAGAGAAGCCAAGGACACCCTCCCTGCACTGCTGCCCGCCCCCCAACAACAAATGAACCAACTCTGCCCTGGTCTTGCAGGCTGGGCATCTGGCCTGTGGGCCCATGTTCACCAGAAGGACACTAGCCCTGATAAGGACTTTCTTCCCCAAAGAATGTGAGGCCTGCTGCCCAGATCTGGGGCCTGCATGGAGTCCTGGGTGGCCGGGCGGCCACCAGTCCTAGAGACTCGACTCCAGACCTAGGGGGACTAGCAGCTTCAGCCAGAGGGGCCAGAGTCTTCCCTGCAGGGCACAGAGAAGGTTTCTTCCTGGGTCTTTGCATGGGGACCTGAGTTTTCTGTTCTCTTCTTCCTGCCCAGCTTTGGCCTTTCCCTCTCCTCCTGCTGCAGGGGGATGGCTGGGCAGAGAGGGCGCATGACCGTGAGCTTCTGGAGGGCGAGGGTGGGCTGGGGGGCAGCCTGGCCTGGAGGACATGCTTAATGATGCTGGTCTGTCTGGGAGCTGCAGAGTGGGAAAGGAAGCAGCCATTACACTTCTGCCATTGTGGAAGGGAAGGCTAGGCCAGCTCGGCTCTTCCTGGCACCTGCCTAAGGTGTATCTGGGGTGGGAGCTGCTCCTCGTCGCCATGGCCATAGGAACTCTCCTTTCCCTGCTTTCGGCCTTAGCTTCCTCCACCTGAGTGGACGGTGAGTGGGACCCACACCTTCTGACTGTCGAAGAGAAATGGGCTTGGGTTCGAATATAGGCTCCCATGCTTCCTGGGCAGGCCAGGGCCCCGCTGTGGGCCTCAGTTTCCTCACTGTGATCCTGGCTGGTTGGGAGGAGATGGTAGAAACATGTCTCACAAATGTGGAAGTCACATCCCGGTAGGATTGCCCCTGTCCTCTGGACCAGGATGCCGGAAGCGCAGAACTTTCTGTGCTTATCTCATCTGGCCTCCCATTAGGCAGAGGCCCAGGACCCCGCCGAGGTCTGACTCTGTCAGCTCACCTCTCTGAACACTGCCTGGCGGCATCCTTCGGAAGCAGAGCCCCACTTGGTGACCAGGATGTCCGAAGCCCTAGAAGGATGCTTGCTGGGGCACCACATCTGGGAGGGGTCAGTGGTGGTGGGAAGTTATTTAGAATTCCGGGAAGGGCTGTGCTGAGTGGGCACAGGCCAGTGGCCGCTTCCTCCGGCATTTTTGCAGCACCTTTTGGCATCCAGCATCTCTCCTCCCTCCCTTCACCATGTATGATGCTAAAACCTCACTGGGGCTCCCCCTTTTCCTATAAGCATCAGCCCATTCTTATGTTTTCTTACCCTTAAAAATCAAATGGAATACAATTTGGGCTGCGGGTAGGCCAGGCATCAGATGGAAAAGGACGGTACTCTCGCTGCCTTTTGTCTCCTGTATCCTCTCCCGGGGGCCTGCCTGTCTTAGCCTTTCTTGTCTCCTGGACCCTGTTGGCAGCTGTCTGGTGAAGCTTAGGCACTTCCTCAGAAGAAGGGTTTTTAAGTATTTGGAGGAGATGCTAAATTTCAGTTATAGATTATTGAAAAAAGGGTCTAATTTCTGTTCCAAGTTCCCAGATTCTGTGATATCTCCACAGTCAGGGGTTCTTGGACCCTGGGTTGAGAAGCTGGGATCTAAAGGGCCAGCCTTGCTGGGGGAGGAGAGACTCAGGCCCAAGGGTCTGTGTGTCTGGGGGCTCTTCTGAGGCCTGAACCTCGCCGCCCTGTCAGCAGGCCTGAGGAAAGAGATGAGCAGATGACCTCCAGGGACCCTCTGGCCGGGGCCCAAATCCTGGCCCCAGCCCCCCTGTTCTGACATGGAGCCTGGCAGGCAGCAGCAGCCAATTTAGACCAGAAGATGGAGGCGGCAGCCTGTGGGTAGAGGCAGAAAAAAAAGGGAAGAAAAGAGTCTTTTGATGCACATCATGTCTGCAGAATGGAGTATGACTAATTAATAGATTTTATTCTTAGTAATCTCTTAAGCATTCCATACGTTGGGCCCCCTCTCCTGAGCAATGGCGCACCAGAGGCCTCGTTCTCGGATGCAAATGAAGCGGCTGCTTCTGGGGCCTCCTTTCTTTGCTTCCCTGGGCAGGGGCTTTTTTTTTCCTAGAAAAAATTTAAAGGAAAATTGCAATGTAATAGAAAGGAGGTTCTAATCACTGCGGCTAATTACCACCAAGGCTCAGCCACTTAACCAGAAAAAAAGGTGGCTTTTCTTTTGGGTGGTTGTTTTTAAGCCCCGTCTAAAATGGGACAGATGCTGGGTCATCAGGGAGGTCGCCTCCTTGGGCCGAGGGTGGGGTCGCTGTGCGGGGCGTCGGGTCCGGGTGTGGCCAGGGAGGGCATCTCCTGGGGCAGAGACTCTTGGCATCCCCTCCGCAGAGCGGGCCGATGTCACAAAGGCAGGGGCCAGCTCCGTTCTGTCTGTCCCAGGACCTAGTGTGGTGTCTGCTCATTGATTGATCTGTAAAATGAAGACATTGGACTAGAGATCCCTAAATCTCCTCTGAGCTCTTAGCTCACTGGCCCCTGGTATGCAGTAGGCATTTAATAAATGCTTATTTGCTGATCTGGAACATGAGGAAGATGCAGAGATCCTTAGGTTTCCTCCAAGCTCTAGTTCTCTGGCACTTAACACCGTGCCTGCACTCAGTAGGCATTTAATCAATGCTTGTTGGTTGGCTGATTGATTGATTTGCAAAATGAAGAGGCTGGATTAAGAATTCCAGAGTTGGCCCTGGCTCAGCACAGTGTCTGAGGTGTGCTAGGCTTTTCATAAATGCTTACTAATTGATTGAAGGTGGTGTCTCTGCCAGAGATCTTTGAGGCTGGGCAGGATGTCCTTCTGGACAACTAGGTGGTACTGTAATGGATAGAGTCTGGCCTGGAGTCAGGAAGATCCGAGTTCAAATGTGGCCTTGGACCTTTACTAGCTGGGTGACCCTGGGCAAGTCACTTCACCCTGGCTGCCTCAGTTTCCCCATCTGTAGAAGGAAATGGCCAACCCCTCCAATATCTCTGCCAAGAAAACCCCCAACAGGGTCATGGAGAGTCAGGTGTGACTGAACAGGATGTCCTCCCCATGGCCCTTCCACTTGTGGGATCAGCTGGGTCTTTGACACCCCCCAGTGAGAGCATCTCTTGTGTTGTAGAACAGTGGGGAACAGAGAGGGAAAGCCATTTTCCCGAGGTTTCACAGCCAGTAAGGAGAACCCAGATTTGAACCCAGGTCACAATCACAGGTATAGGATTCACAGTGGAAAGGGACCCTCGAGATCACTTAGTCCCACCCTCTCATTGTGCAGATGATGGAAGCTGAGGCCCAAGGGGTGTGGGTAGGTAGTGCCAGCAGGCAGGTGACCAGGGCAGGATTTGAACCCAGACTCTGTAATTCCATAGGCCTTTCCCCTCCCTCCTCTTAATAAAGTGGGCAGGAAGTGGATTCTCGAGGGGCTGGAAGGTTGTCGGAGAGTCAGGGGATTTTGGAGGTGGGGGACCTTTGGGGTGGGAGGAGGAGGGCTGGGAGAACATCTGTGAGTGGTCAGGCCGGGGCAGGGGAGCCCCACGGATGTTAAAGGTCCCCGGGGGATCCCCTTGAGGTCGGAGGAGGGACACCCACCACCTGGAGCCCTCCGGGTGTCTTCCCAGAGCGCTCCTGGTGTGGAAAGTCCCTGCACCATGGCCTGGATTTCCTGCATGCTTTTCCTTCTTCCCTCCTGGCGTGGGAGGGAGGGAAGGAGGCAGGTGGTATTGCCCTCATTTACAGGTGGGGCAGTGTGGCCCCAGAGGAGCTAGGGGCCAGCCCTGGGAAGCGGAATAGTCAGGTTGGAGCGCAGCCCCTGACTCCAGTCTCCTTCTGGCTGACCAGTGAGAGGGAGGCAGGGGACGTCAGAAGGAGAGCCCTGGCCCGACCCCGAGGTGGGCTGGGCAGAGCGCCAGACCGGAAGGCAGGGAGTCCTGGGTTCAGGTCTCACCTCCCACATGGCCTGTCCTGTCACTGGGCCGTGTCCCTTCAAAGTAACCTCAGTTTCCTCATCTGTAAAATGGGCATGGAAGTGGCATCGACCTGACCAAGTGTCTTTGTTAACCTTAAAATGCCATAGAGACTCTTACTATTTCATAAAATTTCAGGGCTGTAAGGGACTTCAAGGACCTCTTGTCTCCCCCATGCTGAGCCAGAATTCCTTCTACGACACCTTCAACAAATGGTCATCCCTCCTTTGCTTGAATACTTCCAGTGACAGGCCACTCACTACCTCCCTGAGGTGGCTCACTCTGGTCCAGTCACAGTTGCAATGGTTAGGAAATTTTCCCTGGCACGGAGTCCGAATTGGAGCCTCACAGCTCCGGGTTCCGCCCTCTGGGTGACGGCCCTTTGCACAGACTGGTGAAGGCACTGAGGCCCAGAGAGAAGTGACTTGCCCAGGCTCACGCCCTTGGGTCCCAGATCCCTGCAGATAGCCCTGACTGGCCTCTCCCTGAGGGTGTTACCTGACTCCAAGGGCAGCATCTGGCCTGGTGGGGTGGGCAAAGGTGAGGGCAGAAAGCCTTGTTGATGCCCAGGAGCCCAGACGGCTTCAGAAAGGGCTCGGGGGCATGGAGCTGCCCCTGTTCAGGGGGCACTTTTTGACCCTGACTCCTCCCAAAGTCCTGCAAAGAGAGGTCCCTTTGGGGAGTGGGGGGAGTTGAGGGACCCAGTTTGTAAAAGCAGTGCTGGGGCCTGCACTGATGTCCAGCTTCTCTGCCCTCTGACCTTCACGGATGGACCAGCCTGGCCTCCTCTCCTTAGCACACAGGGATGGCTGCACATCCAAGTCCTGCTGTCCCCAGGGGCCAAGGGACCTTGGCAATTTTAGACCCCCCCCCCAAATAGGAGCATGTCCCCACTGACAGAGACAGAGAGAGAGGCAGAGACAGAGAGAAAGAGAGTGAGGAGAGAAAGTGGAGAGAGACAGAGAGAGAGAGTGAGAGACAGACAGAAAGAGAAGGGAGAGACAGAGAGAGACAGACAGAGAGAGAGAGACGGGAGAGAGAGACAGAGAGAGGGAGAGAGACAGAGACAGAGAGAGAGAGGAGAGCGAGTGTGGATGGGGATGGAGTCTGGCTTATTCACAACTGTGAAATTAAGGCTTTTCTATTTTCTCTCGCCACCTCATTGCTATTTCCATTTAAATGGGAAGGGGGTGGTGATGGGGGGGGGGGCCGAGCTCTTTCGGCGCTTTGTCTGGGAAGAGAGCTGGCATGGGCGCCAGGGAAGGACCCGTCAGCTCGGGTCTCTCTCCTCCCTCTTCTGAGGGTCCTGCTTTCTCTTCACAGGCAGAATCCGGGAGACCCCCTGGGTTTTGTGCCTTAGGGGAGCCCCCGGGGGTGCTCCGGCCCCAGGTCCTTGTCCTCAGAGTGGCGGTTCCTCTCTTGGTCGTGGGGAAGGGCAGGGGCACAATGGCAGTTGTGTTGTGGGCTGGCGCAGGCGTCAGGGGAAGTGAGAGAGGACGCCCCAGAGCGTCCTTCCTGCTCATCTCTCCGGAGTCCCCCTCGTTTATTTCTCCAGCGGTTACACCACCCGCTGACCGGTGGTGCTGACATTCACGCCAGAGCCAGGAACAGAAAGCTTAGCGCCTTCCGGAGTTGGGAGCACATACTTGTAGAAGGCTGGGGTTTGTATTTTAGAAAGGGAGCAAGCAGCTCTCGGCTAGACCAGAGGATCAGGACACAGGCAGCCGAGCGAGGTCTCCTCACCTTCTCTGCGCTTGTTTTTCTCCCAGGGTTTTCCTGAGAAATTTTGATCTTTCTCAGCCTACTCTTGGGCAGCAAGAAACCTTCACGTGCCGATTCTGCCTTTTGAAAAGCTGAGTGGTTCCCTGGCGCGGAACAGAGAACATTGTGGGTAAAAGATGCTCGACCTTGCCGCGGGCGCATTTGACTTGTGGTTGGGTCGAGCAGAGGGTAGGGACCCTGGGAGTCCCAGGGAAATCGTACCACCGCACAGGAGAGGATGGCCTCATGCAGAAAGCGCCCGATGGAGCCTGAGCCATGGTAGAAACCCGAAGGTGCCCCCTTCTGCCCTCCCTGAACCCCCTGCTCCCGTTTTTCCACCTCCCTGCCTTTGCAGTTGGAATCCTTTTTTCTCCCCCCAGCCCTCCCCCAGCCCCCCAACTCCTACCACATTTTGTCAGCGTAGCTGCTTCCCCGAAGACAAGAGCCTCTGTTGGGTGGGCGGGCAGATGGGAGGATGCTCCTGTTTCTAACCCAAGAACAGCCCTATAAATAGCGTCTCCACTGCCAGCCCGGTCCCTCTACCTGGCATCGGGCTACGGGTGCGCACAGATACATACGTATACGAATGGGCCAGGAAGCTAGTCCTGCCGTTCACTGAGCACGGGGCACGGACCAAATCAGGTTTCAACATAGAAAACAAGTCTTTCTTTAATCAGCTACAAATTGTTCGGCTAATGTGGGGAAGCCAGGCAGTCTTTCTGCAGACCCGTCAAGAAAGCGATTATGGTAGGAGAGAGGTTTTGTGGGGACGGCATCCCCCCTCGCCATCCCCTTTTCTCCTTTGTAGGAAGCTTGAGAAGCCTCCCGAATGCCAACAGTTAGCAGCCTGAGAAGAGACGCTCTGATGCGGGCTTCTGTGGGGGTTTTTCTTCCATTTTTAAAGCCTGTTTGCTTGTCACTTGACAGTTCTTTTGTATCTCTGCCCCCGAACAAAACACGAGATTGACACAGATGATTGTACAGGTAGTATCTTCCCAGTTCCCCAAAAGAACATTTCTTCCTTTTTATTTTTAGGTCTTTCCTGGTCTCCCTCCCTGTGCCACCCTTCCCCCCATCTGGCATTTTTTGTATAAATTACGGTATCCGACCTCAGTTTCCCTTCCTTGCCTATTATTTTCTTTAAAAACAAACAAACAAACAAAATTTTCCATTGTTGTTTTTTATAAAATATTTACCCCTCCCCTTGTCTCTGGCTTGAAAATAGTTTCTGTGGCGTAGGTAGGGTCTCTTTCTTCGACAGTAGCCAATCGTGTGGGAAGCGGCGTTTCCACACGGGGAGGAGATGGGCAGAAGCATGGGCGTGGAGCCGGGGGCATGAGGGCAGAGGGCGGCCGGGTCCGGGGAGGGGCAGAGGGCGGCTGCATCATGTGTAGGAGTAGTCTATGTCTGGGATGCCGCCGTCTCTGTAGCCGCGGGTGGTGCCATAGCCGATGGTGTGCGTGCTCTTGTAGAGGCTGGTGCCGTTGGAGGGGAAGATGGTGTGTATCACATACTCCTCCTTGGCCCGGTGCGGGTTGATAGGCAGCATCTGGAGGCCAGGCCCCCGGATCTCCAGGATGGAGTTATCTTTCTTGGTGCCCGACTCCATGTAGTCGTCCTTCTTGCGGCTGCTGCGGTTGTAGGCCCTCTGGCGGGTCAGCAGCTCCCCAGCCCGGTGGACGTACCAGCAGATGGCCCCGAGGACCAGGAAGAGGAAGACGAGAGCAATGGCGCCCCCAATGATGCCTGCCAGAGGCAGGCCCGCCATGGAGTCCACGTTCTGCTCTCGGTTGAGTGTGGTGGTCGGCCCGTAGCTGTCGGCCGTCTCCGCCTTGGCGCACACCGGCGTTTCGTCGGCCACATAAGTGTTCCCGGTCTCCATGGTGACCATGCAGATGATGTAGGTGGACTTGGGCTCGAGGGCCGTCAGGAGGTACTCCGTCTTGTCGCCTTGCACTAGGGTTTCTGTGATGGAGCCCACCGCGGGGCTGTGTCCAAGGCGCAGCCAGCTGAGGCGGAAGGAGGTGGCTGGCAGCATGGCCTTCCAGGTGATGCGGATGCTGTCTGCGGTCAGTGGCTTCACGTGGATGACCAGGGCCTTGGTGCCGTCCCCGGTGGCCACGGGGTAGTCGATGTTCGAGTCGGGCAGCTGGATCCTGGGCCTCTTCGACTTGAGGGTGAAGAGCGAGCCCTGTGGGGTGGTGGAGGCGGCCTGGGTGCTGGCCGTGGTCTTGGCTGCGGCGTTGCCCTGGGCGCCCGCTTCGAGGCACTCGTCCATCTCGCTGGTGATGTCCTTGATGGCCATGCCGCGCACCTTCTCCGGGCCCTGGCACATCAGCCCGCGCACGTTGACCACGGAGGCCCGTGCCTTCACCCAATCCCTGAGCCACAGGAGGCTGCAGCCGCAGAACCAGGGGTTGTTCCTGAGCAGCAGCTGGCTGAGGCTGTCCAGGTCGTCAAAGAGGCCTCGCGGCAGGGAGGTGAGGTTGTTGTTAGACAGGTCGAGCCTCTCCAGCTCGCGCATCCTGGCCAGCGTGTTGGAGGGGATGTGGCTGATGGCGTTGTCCTGCAGGTAGAGCTTCTGCAGGTGGGCGCTGGGCAGGTTCAGGGGCGGGGCGGCCAGCGAGTTGCGCACCAGAGACAGCTCCGTGAGATTCTGCAGCCGGCTGAAGGTGTCGTCCGCGATGCGCTGGTTGGCCAGCAGGTTGCCGTCCAGCACCAGCCGCCGCAGGCTGGTGAGGCCCTTGAAGGCGTGCAGCGGGATGGTGGAGATGCGGTTGTCGTCCAGACGCAGCTCTTCCAGCGTGCGTGGCAGGCCCGACGGGATGCTGCTCAGGTGGTTGCGGGACAGGAAGAGCAGCTTCAGCTGCCTGCTGTCTGCGAAGGCGTCGTCCTCGATGCTCACAGTGGACACGGAGTTGTCGTCCAGGTGCAGCTTCTCCAGCAGGGGGATGCGGGCCAGCGAGTCCCGGGCGATGGTGCGGACGTTGTTGTCTTGCAGGTGGAGCTCGCGCAGGGAGCGCGGGAGGTTGACGGGGAACTCGTCCAGGTCGTTCTCGTACAGGTAGATGACCTGCACGTTGACCTTGCTCTTCAGGTCCTGGGGGATGCCCGCGTTATTGATCTGGTTGTTCTGCAGGTAAAGGGTGGTGGCGTCATCCGGGATGTCGGCCGGGACCGAGGTCAGGCCCCGGTCGTTGCAGTAGATGAAGCCGTTGTCGCAGCGGCACACGGAGGGGCAGGTCGTGCTGTCGATGACCTCCGTCAGGAAGGCGATCAGCCCGTAGCACAGGAACAGCCAGTCCCGCAAGTCGATGGTGGCCGTGGTCATGACCACGGTGGTTGTGATGGTGGTGGTGGTGGCCGCTGCAGCCGCTGCAGCAGAGTGGGCTGTCACCATGGTTCACGGGGTGGAGAGCCGGGGGCCCACCCAGCTCACGTCCTCGACACCTGCAGGGAGCACATAAAGAGGGCAGTGAGAGTCAGATAGCGAGCCTCAGGGATGCCATCACGGCCAGCACCCGGGACACCAGGCTCCTGTCACCCATGGGACAGTGGAGCCCAGCTCACACCGTCGTGCATGTGAGAGAATCCTGTAGTGGGGGCCTTACGGGAGGAAATCATGGGGAAAGTATCTAGCCTTTCTTCCTCTCTCCCTCCCTTCCTTTCTTCTTTCCTTCTTTTCCTTCCACTCCTTCCTTCCTTCCTGTCTGCCTTCCTTCTTGCCTCTCTTCTTCACTCTTTTCTTTCCTTTCCTCCCTTTCTCTCTCCCTCCCTCTCTGACATCCTCTTCCATTGCTTTGCTTTGCCTTCATCTTCCCTTTCCCCCTTGTTTTCCTTCTCTCCCATTCCCCTCTGCTTTCTCTCCTCTCCTTTCCTTCGAGGGGCAGGGTGCCATGATGAAAAGAGCCCAGCCTTTGACATCATGGGCTCTGGGTTTGGCTCCTAACTCTGCCACTGTTAAGTGACCTGTGTGACGTCAGGAACATCTTTTTCCCACCTCCAGGCCTCAGTTCCTTTGTCTCTAAAATGAGAACATTGAACTAGAGTTTTTGTTAAGCACCTCCTATGGGCCGGCGTTGTGCTAGAAGCTAGGGCCCCAGAGAAAGGTCAGACCCTGCTCTGTGCCCTCGGGGGTCCCAGGCTGACAGGGGAGACAAGGACTGTCTCTGGGACTCTGCCCTTTGCCCTCATCCTGCTCTCTGTCCATTTAGTGCGTCCATGTGTGACTCCTCTGCTTGGTGTGGGGGAGGACACACAGCGAGGACGTGGGTGAGGATGGGGTGCCTCCAGCCTGGAGGGTTGGGAGACTCTGTTCCTTGTCCCATGCCCGCCCTTGCATCCCCATGTTGTCAGGATGATCCTCCTTATACACCCACCTTGTCACGCCCCTCTTCTCCCCTAATGTCTCTGGTGGCTCCCTATTGCTTCTTGAGTAAGTGTCCTAGGCCTTTTCCTGGCCTCTTACATATGGAGGCTGTTCTTTCTTTACAATTCTATCTTCTGTAATTACCCTCCACAAACTCGGTGTTCCATCCACATTGGGCTACCCCTTCTTCAAGCGTGCCTGGCACTTCCTGCCTTGTATCTGTGCTCAAGTTGTATTCCTTGCATCAGGTGGGGCCCCCCATCTTCCTCCTTGGGGACTTTCCTGATCTCCTCCTTCCAGACATCCTGGGCCATTTTGCTTGGCACGTTTCTGTGGGTAGATGTTTCCCTGTTTGCATCTTTCCCCCTTCTAGAGAGCAGGGCCCAAGGGGGTGTGACTGTATCTCCTCTGACTTTCATGCCTTGCTCAGGCACCAGCACCATCCGGGGTATGCAGTGGGTGCTTCGGGGTGCATCCTGGACAGTGAGTGGTTAAAATGAGGGATAAAACAGCAGAGTCCAAGTCTTGGTGGGACTTTGTAATGGTGTTGGCTCTCCAGACATAAAGAAATCTGACTGATGCCTGGGAAGGTAAAGAAGAGACTGGAGAGTGTTGCCGTGCACGCAGAGGGCAGTAAGCATTGGTCACTTGGTTAATACGATCTCATGGCTCAGGCAGACGGTGTGGCGTTTGTCCTTCACACGGGCTTCACCATCGGCTCAAGGGCTGCCTCGCGGGTCTGGAGCACTGGAGCTTGCTGGCCATGGGTGATCGCTGGGCCTCATGGAGTAGACCTGCCGTGTGAACGGCGGAGGTTACGTCAGTCACATGATGCAACTGCACGCCTCCGAAGATGGGAGGTGGCACATGGTGTCAACACCCTCCTCGCAGGGAGTTGCCCAGGAGAGTTACATGAAATGCCCCAGGTGTCCCTCGGGTGTTACGTGTGCAAGAAGACTTGGTGAAGGGAAGCATTTTTTCTACATCTGTACAGTGATCTGTCTCATAGAAAAGGCACTAAACTGTTTAATTCTTTGACCAGCTGTGGTGTTTCCAGGCAAGACCCCCAGGGAAGTCTCAGGGGGAGGGAAGGGTTCCATAGATACCACAGTGTCCATAGCAGCACTTTCTGTGGTGGCAGAATCATGGAAACACAATGGGGGCGACTGAACAAACAGGTTTGTGAATAAAACAGGATATTATTGTACTAGAAGGAAAGATGAATGTGAGGAGATCAGGGAAGCCTGAGAAGAATTGGATGAACTGATGCAGAGCAAGGAAAGCAGAACCAGGAAATCAGTGTACACCAAGAAAAACAAGATTTTTAAGAGAGCCGAACTCACCTTCTAGGCACTGACCAAGCAGAGTCCCAGAGACAGATAATGGGACACAGAGGCAGACGTAGAGGATGTGGGATGTGTCAGGGTTCTATGCAATGGCTCCACTCTCCATCTTGGTAATTTTCCTTCTCTGATTACCATTCCCCTGTCTGTGTTGTTTGTACCTATTAGATTGTAAGCTCCTTGAGGGCAGGAAGGCTTTTCTCCTTATATTCCCAGTGCCCAGCACAGAAGAAAGACTGACTTTCCTTCCTTCCTTCCTTCCTTCCTTCCTTCCTTCCTTCCTTCCTTCCTTCCTTCCT